>NW_019174346.1:7527724-8112724 GCF_002260705.1 Seriola dumerili
AAATCTCCCTTTTACTTAGGTTGACCATAACCCCCAAGATGAGACTGTTAACTGTTAGGGTTAGGCTTAGGGTTAGCATGTGTGTTTGTTCATCGTGCACCAATGGCATTTTCATCATGATGGGGGGAAAATTAGCACTTACCACAACCTATAGCGCACCTTTCAACACCACTTAACGAAAGGAGGAGTAAGCCCCCTGGAGCTGTTTAGAAAAGACAGACTGTCTCTTCAGCGTGGAAGCTAACAGTTAGCATAATGACAGGTTCTGTCAGAAAGAGCCACCAGTATGATGCTTGTCTATGACTCATAGCCTTGACAACGAAACATTGATTAACTGAGACACATACAGACCAGTCAGTGCTGATTCAGACACATGATGCTTTGTTGTTTTTATGCGGAGTTAGGTAATAATGAGTGGGACAGAACATGATAAATTTCTATTTAATCTCTGAAAACAAGTATCTTATAATTATTATTTAAATTTTTGTGTTAACCAGGACAATTTGGTTGTGAATGTTAAAAATTGGGGCATTGGAGCAGCCTCGGGACACCTAGCTTGTATCTCAGACAAACCAGTACGTCTGGTCACCTTAGCTTTTCTACGTGTTTGTTGAACAGGTGATTTGATAAAGTACTTTGTACTTTTGATTGCACTCACAATTATAAAGGGTTAGGGTTAGTTGAGTAATCTTTGAGTTTTCTTTACTTCAGTCTTTGTGTCTATGTGTGTGTTTGGAGCATGAGTTTGCAGGCCTGCCTCGGGAAAAGAGGAGAAGAGAAGCAGCACGACCGTATACGATAAAATAGGAAATCATAAAAAAATCATGATTTTTTTATCTTTATTTTTTTTTTAGATTTATTGTGAGCCAGGGCAGGCTGTGCCCCACAGGGCATTCTCCTTCTAGGAGGCAAAGCAGGTGCTGAGGCCCCTTTGAGATCCATGTGCATGCGCCAGTGGCTAAAGCTGAATCTGCAAAAAACACACAAACACACCACTCACAAATGTTCAACTGTATAAATGTACAGGCACACAAAACAATTAGCCTGCACTTTTTTTTTACAAAAAGCAGAGACACAGAGTTAGCTTAAATGTTCAAAATCATTAACTTTATATTCAAGAATCAAAACAAACAAAAAATTGCAAAAAAACACATTAATTGGATTTGAACATGTTGGTTATTTTACAGCATTTAGCTATGTCTGTGGAAATGGCCTTTCTCTTTTTTTTTTCTCTCTCCTCCACCTCTTTTTTTCTTCTGACCATGACAACTGTCCATTTCACTAGGTGACATGTTCTGAAATGTTGAAGCAGGTAGATAAATGTACATTTTCGAGAGATGTGACAATGTCATTTTTGACACTGTGGCGAGAGTAACAGTCACACCTGATGCGTGGAGTCTGAGAGGTCTGTCAACTCATTCCTGTTTGCTATATTATTGGTGTTGACTGTTCACAGCAGGACAATGCTCCCGACAAGCTGTCTGTGGCTTGGGGTGGAGTCAAATTCCAGGCCTGAATTACTGTTTCAGTCCCTGCTAATGCCTGTCAAATCTGGCCCACCTGTGCTCACTGAGTCATTTTTGCAAGCCCAGAACAAAAGAGGCTCATTCATTTGCATTAGAAACTGTGACAGCATTCAAATAAGTAAAAAAATAATCCTTTGTTAGCTACAGATAGGTGGAACCTGTTGGCTTTTGTCTATTACATTTGCCTTTCCTTATGCACAAATAAGTACAGCTCTATACGTGAGTGAATGACTGAATGAATTCTGTTATGGTTTTGTGTTACATAAATCAGCAGCTTTCCTACAGTTCCGTTTTCTTTGTTGTTCATGCACAAAGGGCTGATTCAGAGCTTCACATGGGCCAAGGCCAAACAAATCAAGAAACTCTTACCAGCAGTCTGCACATTACAAGTGAAATTAGCAGTTGCCATATTAATAACAAACTGGTTTTGTTTTCATTCAAGTTAAATATACATTTATATACATACATATTTGTTCTCATGTGTTTAATTTATAGTTATTTATTTTTATAGGTATTTTATTTAATCCCCATGAAATTTACCGTTTCAGTGCACTGATGTCATTTTGGACAATAAAGTTTATTGTTAAACTGTCAAATATCCTGCTTTCATTACATATCTTTGTCACAAGTGTTTATATATCGGCCGATATATCAATATCGGAATTTTTTTACTCCCTCATATAGATATCAGCACCGGCCGAAAATCCAATATCGGTTGGGCTCTAATAAAGTGGGTCCAATGATAGATTGAAAAAATGCATGTGTATAACTGCTCATATTACTACACCAGGCCTCCTAGAAACAGAGAGAATTTGTCCTAGAAATTAGGTTCATATATTAATGAACTGTTTCCCAGTTAGGTTCAGAATGAGTGAACCTCGGCAGCAGACTCAGCAGGAGGTGTTTGAGGTGAATGTGCAAAGCAAATGACTGTCACACCAGAAACTGCAGTTTGCAGCCACAGTCTACTCTGTGGTCCAGTTTAGGCAACAAAAGCACTTTGATTAATGTTAGGGAAAGATTGTGGTCATGGAGGGATTACTGAACAGGCCTACTGGGCACACACCCAGGGGCCTCCCTTGGCCCCTGGTCCAGAGCCTCTTTTTTCTGAATTTCTTGTTGAAAAGACTCAGAAGAAGAAGTAGAATGACTACAAAGAGATTCCAAAAGACTACAAAGAGGCACAAACCAGCTACAAAGAGATGCTGAACAGCCACAAAGAAATGAAAAACGACTGCAAAGATAAAAAAACCACAAAAAGCGACTGCAAAGAGAAACAAAACAACCACAGGGACACTAAACAACCACAAAGAGACACTTTGAGTTGAGATAAAAACTGAGATGCGAATGAAATAATACTAAGTTGATGAATACGATAAATAAATACAAATAAGTGATACAAAGATGTACTTAATAAAAGGGTCACAAGTAGTTAACAATATCATGTCAGCATGTGTCATTAATTGAATAATTATACTGCATAAAATGTAACTGTATTCTGTGAAGAATAAGAAAAGAGAAAGAGAACGGATTTAACTCATTGAAAAGTTTCATCCTCCTCCAATTTTTCCAAAAGCTGCACCCTGTTTTACCACAGACAGCAGCTGATATTAACCCAGAAGCTTTGTAGTTGAATATTGTCTCTTAATGTGCTGTAAGGTAACGATGCTGGTGGCTACAAAGCACCGCTAACATTAGGCATGCTCTGTGTAGCTTCGTCAAACTTAAAATAATGTGTAACCTTGACTAACTTGAGTTACGATTCATTTGATTTTAGTTATGTTTGCCATACTGACAGATGGCAATTTAACTTATTCTGTGCCATGGTGGCTTATTTCAACTATGTAGATTTTTCTAATTAGTTTTGTTATTAGTTGATTGTTCCATGTGGTACGTCATCTTGACACTCTCACTGGATTGTGCGGAACCCAAAGAGGACAGGAACAGAACCAATTAATTCTTCTGCGTTTTTAGGTTGAGAGTTAAATGCTTCAGGAGAAATTTTAAAAGTGAGCAATTTGTGTAAAATTTCCAGAGGCTCATGTGAGCCCCTGAGCATGGAGACTGAGATCAGTAAACTGATCAATTTGAGTGAATTATATTTTCTTGGTTTTTCTGCAAATGAACAGAGCAAAACACACTTGGGACTAAAATCCCACATCACAGGAGGTCCTCAAGTGCAAACAGTTGTTATGTCCTGTCTTTGCAGCTATTACTACCTTGTGTTTATCCACAACCTACTGTTAGTACAGGAAGACATGGAAAGTAAGGTCATTTACAGAGATCAGCTTGAATAAAAACAGCTCAAGCAAAACAGCTCATGGTATGAAAGCTTTATAAACAGTTACTGAGACTGAAAGCAGATTATAGACATGAAACCGCTAACATGGGTCACCCAGACTTACAACTACCACACACACACACACACACACACACACACACACACACTTGTGGCTTGTATCTAACACATTAAATGCCAGTGTAGAGTTACAGAGGAGCTTATTCTTGTTATTTTGTGATCACTTCAGAAATTGCCAGCACTTTTGCAGTAAACCTGTATCAGCTGTGGCTTGTTTTTCACTTCTCCTCTGAGCTAAATTGACCCATTAGTGTAACCAATTGTTTGGAGAGCGCAGTCATTCATTTCTCTGGTATACGACGGTTACTGTTTCAAGGAGTGGAAAAGGCAACGAAATAAACATCACTCCACAGTCTGAGGACCATGCTAACTCACTCTGGCATTTTGTATTTTCTCTTGCATATAAACATTAAAACTGCTTTGCACCCAATTCCGTGGAGTGTATCTGGTCAAAATTGAAGGTGCATTACCTCAGATTTGATCCTATGAGCTACAAAATACTCTTCTCTGGCGATGCATGATATTAGTGTAATATCCAGCATAATACATCACTGGAAAAGAGTTGGACAGGAAACTCAGAGCAGCTTGTGACAGCATGACTTAACTACAGAACATGAGAGCCACATCCTTTAGTTAAAGCTCATTAACTCTTTCACTGTGAAAAAAGTCAAATCATAAAAGCATGAAATAGTAGTAGTTACACAGTAGTAGAGCAGTTCTGTGTACAAGTCAGTGAAGTGTCACTTAATTTATAGTCAGGGACTTTTTAAGAGCATGGAGGAAATTACAAGATGAAGAATTTAAGCATAACAAACTACACAAATGAACGTGAAAAATGTCCATATTCACAAAGTCAACGCGGCCTTTAATTAAATTTCTACTCCAGACATGTTTTAAATTATGTAAAAAATACTCTGCTCTGATTAATATTTTGTTTAACATGGTTTTCCCACATAAAAAGTGAAAAAAAAATCCAAAAACTGGGTCTGGAAGCCTCTATTCTTACTTCCTTTTTGAAAAACCTGAATCAGGCCTTGTACTGACAAGGTTTCGTGTTTATTTTGCTGTAAGTTGATGGCATCGGTTCCTTCGGTTATATGACATATGAATCCCTGACTGCCTGAATCTGTTGTCATTGAATGAGATTTTTGGTTCACTGCAGTTCCAAGGTGGAAATACTGAGTCATTGCGTTGACTGCTTATTTCACTCCTGCTATGTCTTTTATTATATAAAAAAAACATCATATGGACACGTTAACAAGGTTAAAAATTTCATTTTCATCAGAAGGGGGTCTTTAATATGTACAAAAGCTGTAAATGAATTTTTGGAGAAACTGCAACAGATTCCAAGGTGGAAGACGTTCTGCCCAAACATATTTCTGCATAGGAGTCATACCTATGTTTTCTTACTTTGCCTGTTTTGTCTATTTGCATGTTGCTCTGCAAGCCCTCTCGGTCACTGTACAAATTTAATTTTGATGCTGTTTTTCAACTTTCATCTTCAGTTTATTTTTGTGCAACAAGCCTAATGAATCTCACTAGCTATATATACACAGATTTCCCATGTTGGTGTTGGCTGTCACATCTAATACTCAAAGTCAGAATGCACTAAAAGGTCAAAGCTGTTATACTGGCTCATACAAAGCCTAGTCACCAGGTACAGTTTGTATTTTGCTTTACAAACAGTTAGTTGTTTTCTCTTAGCTGTTAGCTCAACAATGACATTATACTTCACATAAATCATGACTTGATCATGAAACTGCATATCAAAGGAGCTATTAAGTTTTGCTACTGCTACATAGCCAACATTAGCATTAACAGCTATTTACTCACCAGTCTAGATTAGAAGAAACATTGCAAGGTCAGCATCAAATGTCATTCCTTGTATCCAATGGTGGAAAGCAGTTTTGCTTCTATTTCTACCTCTGAAGTTAGCATTGCTAACCTGCTAGCTCTGGCCTGGTCGGACTGTCTCGTCGCTTTCTGAAACCAAGTCACTGTAGCGTCTAGTCTGCTCTGAAGAAGAAGCGCTGCTCAGACGATGTATTATAACCTATTGTTAACACAACAATGTCTGAAGCTCCTTCCAAGAAAGGTAAGTAAATAGCTGTTAATGCTAATGTTGACTATATAGCAATAAACTACTGGTTGTTTAGGTATTTCATAAGTCAAAATGCTTTATTGCTCAGTATACATTCAATAACACATGCTCCTGTTTCCTCTGAGATGTTATGAGGACAGATTCTATTTGCAAACTGGCAGCTGGCCTTCAAAGAAGACTAAGCATAATTCAGTATGGTTAATCTGGTCAATTATGCTTGGTTTTATTTTGGAAGTGAGAGACTAGAATGTAAATCAATTTAATATACACTGAGAAGTACACAACATCCTTGTTGACAAGTCAGCAGGTAGCTGCAGTGTGTGTTAACACTAGAACCACCAAGACAGTCTGACAGACTGTTTGAGTTTTTATTATGTAAATAACTTTGTTTAAATGAAAACTACAAGTCTCTCACTCCATGACTTTTCCTAAATATTTGTTTTCAATGTTTTCCGTGTCCTAGAAGGTATTAAAATAAAAAAAACACAAGATTTCTGAGCATTTATTCCTCTGACCGCTGTGGCCAGCTGTGTCCATAGGAATTATAACAGGAATTATTTCCATTTTGCAGTTATTTTCACTGTTTATTGTTCTCATTTAGCATTAGGCCTATATTTTCATATGCAGATCTGGAGAGAGAGCAAGAGAGAGAGAGAAAGAGAGAGAGAAAAAGCGAGTGAGCGAGAAGTCACCACACACCAGATTTAGCCTACCAGGAAAAACTGAAAAAACACCAGAAAGAAATGGAGAGAGGAAAAATAAGAAGAAAATACGATGTTCAAGAGGCTTTGTCACTTTCTCAGGACCTGAGCGAGGGGGAGTCTGATGGTTTAGTGATGAGGAAAGTCGCTGTCAGCTGGCACATCCGTCAGCATGTCCGCTATAGACGCAGCCACTTTGCAAACTTTATTTTGTGAGCACAAACTAGACCTTGATTTTATATATAGTCGGCCTGTAGGCTAGAAACAGTAAGCAACATCTAAAATCACCATCATTTATAAGGAAAAAATAATTATAATGCAGCCTAGTAAATCTCAACTCTGCTGCCAGCTGCTGTCCAGTCCAGTACTCAATTTAATAGGCTAATAATCTGTTTTAGCAATTGTTAAGCAATGAAACAAGTTTTGAGGTTTAAAGTTTAATCCATGGTTTCACGTATAAGTAAGTCAATCCTAAAATAACTCTGACCCATTTTAACGTCTGGTTATCCGTTGGCAAACGATGTCAGCAGTTCACAGATCTCGCGAGAGTATGGCACTGGGACAGAGGCAGGTCTCCAATAAAGTGAATTTTTCTCCTGATCTGTTGATCTGAAAAATGTCATTTTGATATCAGAATGTTCTGAAGACGTGTGGCTTGTGAAAACTGGGTCCAATATTTATTACGGTGACTATTTCGTTCACTTCGCCCACTGGAATGAATACACTCAGACCTGCTTTCGGTCGCCTAAAGGGGCAGGGAGGTGGAGAAACTCACGTCACACAGATACAGGAAATAAACGGAAAGTGTCTCAGTTTCTCTACTGTCTTTGGCTCCAACACCCTGATCACTGGCTTCAAATAACGTCACCAGCACAAAACGGCAGCGCTCGTATCCAGGATGTTTTGGCTTCATTTTTGCACAATGGGCAGAAGTCAAGACGCGTTGTCCATCTTTATATACAGTCATTTAATCAGTCATCATTTAATATGAAATGCATGCTGACAGTCTGATCTGTGTTAATACTCAGCTCTACTTGACTGGTGGTTATCCTTTATTTACATGGAAACAGACATCTCAAGCAAATACTTTTCTTCTCCCTATTCTAAATTGATGTGCCTGTGCACCCTGCCCTCCCAGCTGCACACTGGAATAATGGTTTGAATAGACAGTGATTGAAAAGATGATTTAAAAACAACCTCTTTAACACAGGAATCCTCAAGAATGAAAGCACTCAGCTCTGGTGCCACAAAATAAGCAGCCTGTACTGATCCCCTGGCTTTCATGTCAGGTCACACAGCTCTCTCACCCAGTGCTGTTTAGTTAGGTATCTGGAGAATCGCCTGAACAATGTCTCTACATACCCTAGTCTGCAGGTACCACTTAATCCCTAAATTAGTATTTTGCACAATTAAGTGCTGTCATTTCAAGTTTGACTAACATAAATAAATTTCCAGGAACAACAGTACACACTGTAACTGTACTTCTATTATGACACTCGGGCACTTTCATTACAACAAGGAACAGGTGTTAAACTGGATTTCCTGGTATCTTGTGCCAGGGATTTAAGTTGAGCATGCAATGAAGGGCATTTTCAGTTAAACTGTATTTATTCAGTGTAAGAAATTAATGAATAAAAAGTGTTTATTTTGTAATATGATCTGTACAAACTGTAAGGATTACGTTCATTATTCACCGCTCTCAGAGGATAGCTATTTTGGCACTTAATGTAATACGACCAGCTTGAGTGACATAACATTTCTCCTAGATTATACTGTTCACAATGGTAGAAGGATGCTTGCTTGTTATATGTACAATACTATAAGATTATATCCATTACAGCTGTAGTACACCAGACGGTTTAAATATATGTGATGTAATTTGGTTTAGTCATTCAGCTCTGAAGAAGGTGGTGCTTTTGTTGCTGTGGATGCAAACCTTGTTCTCTGGTTTCACAATTCTGTGCGACCTTGACCACCTCCCAGTGACTCCACTGAAGTTAATAAATGTGGTGGTTCATTCATTCGAAAAGAGAAAAATGTAGATGTTATCCAGCCCAGGATTACATTTCTCACCACTATGTAATTAGGAAAGCAGTAATATAACAACAGGGTTGGGATTCTGAGATATTATCTAATGGAAGTTTTTAATTACTGAAAATTAAAAAGAAAACCTGTGCATTTCTTTAATGTAATAGTTTCATTTAGATTCATTGATTTTTTAAATTATGTTTGGAAGTAATAATAGCTTCAGAGAGTAGATCACAGACATATTGGACCGCACATATTTGAATATGTCAGTATGGATATCATTTATCCATTTGAGTTAATTTAGTATTTATTTTGTTAATCTGGCACTATACGTCCATCTGCCAGCATCATTTGTTGAATTTGCTATTTTCATTATCTTTGTTAAAACAACACTAATTTCTGTTAAATAAAATTCCTTTGTTTTAGTTACATCCATGCATGCCTCAGTCTCAGAGCAGGGCCACAACAAATCGGGGGATCATCCCATTGGAAAATGAGATTGCTAACTTTGTGTAAGTGCTATCTTGTTGCTGTTGAGACATTGGGGAATTTTTTGTCTTGTTATTGTGAGCACTTTGTTATTGTGACATAGTTGGAGTCAGTTTCCCTTGTAGTGACGTAAGCACCAGGATTCCCTTTGATTGCGCTTTTGTGGGAAGCTCGCCATGGTAGATTAATTGTGTTGTTTTGTGTGTGGTGATGTGTAGTTGAGTCACAGGACAAAGGAAGGTAAGTGTTGGCCTGATCGCATCGAAATTTATCACAATTAAGTTGTTTTCACTGGTTTGGCACAGAGCGTTTCTCCTTTAGGCTTTGCTGTGGAAGGTGTGTAGTGGGGTGTGGCAGCGGTTGGAGCAATTGTCTCAGGAGCACGTCCGTGTTTTTTGGCAGGGTTGGTTGCCAGTTTCTGCTCGTTTTGCCATGTCAGTGGGTTTTGGTGCGTAAGTACCCACCGCGCAAAGCCCCTGAAGAGCAGGGTCGAGTTAGCTCGATCAGGGTAGGCAGTTACAGGGGACACTCAATTTTTGGGGTTGCTCTGATGCCTTATGTGCATTGGGAAGGTCTGCACTATACACTCTTTTGTTACTGGAGACTGGCTATTGGTGCATTGATCGTTTGAGTCATGACAGTGGTAGAGGATTTCTTTAAAGCACCGCCGTAGGAGTTTCTGGATCATTGTAAAAGGGAGCAGCTGATTAAGATAGCTTATTACTATGAGATATGTGGGTGATAGGAGATTGAAGGAGAACATCAGGGCAATTATAAAAGCAAATTTGAATGAAATGAAAATGTTGTTATCCCCAAAATCATTGCCTACTTCCATTGAGTTGGCTGAGAATCCTTTGACTCAGAAGCTGCCTGAGTTGACTCTAAATTTTGAGCAGCAGAAGGAGGATTTTGACAAAGCATTGGCATTGGAAAAGTTGAGACGGAAAGGTCAAAATCACTCTCATATCATGAACCACTGTCACTGTTTGCACTGAGATTTATTGGATTGTTATTGTTTTGTTATTGGTAATTATCAACAGCCAGATTTTTTTTTTTTACATTCGTTCCACCTGGAGCTGATGTAGCCTACAAGGTCGCACAGAGACCGGTGTGGCGTGTGCACTGGACTGTCAGCACAGTTGAGATTTATTAGGCTGCATTACAATTCTTTATTCGTTATAAATGAGGGTGATTTTAGATGTTGCTTACTGTTTATAGCCTACAGGCTGACTATTTACAAAATCAAGGTCTAGTTTGTGCTCACAAAATAAAGTTTGCAAAGTGGCTGCGTCTATAGCGGACATGCTGACGGATGTGCCAGCTGACAGTGACTTTCCTCATCACTAAACCATCAGACTCAGGTCTTGAGAAAGTGACAAAAACCTCTTGAACTTTGTATATTCTTCTTATTTTTCCTCTCTCCTTTTCTTTCTGTGTCTTTTCAGTTTTTGCTGGTAGGCTAAATCTGGTGTGTGGTGACTTCTCTCTCGCTCGCCTTTCCTCTCTCTCTCTTTCTCTCTCTCTCTCTCTCTCTCTCTCTTTCTCTCTCTTTCTCTATCTCTCTTGCTCTCTCTCCAGATCTGCATATGAAAATGTAGGCCTAATGTTAAATGAAAACAATAAACAGTGAAAAAAACTGCAAAATGGAAACATTGTTATAATTCCTATGGCCACAGCTGGCCACAGCAGTCTATATGACGGCGGTCTATATGACCACTTTGGCGGTCAGAGGAATAAATACTCAGAAAGCTTCAACATCAAAAAATATATTTAGGAGAAGTCATGGACTGAGAGACCTGTAGTTTTCATTTAAACAGTTATTTACTTAATAAAAACTCACGCAGTCTGTCAGACCGTCTTGGCGGTTCTAGTGTAAATAGCTTGGAGCTGCAGGAGTAGGATTTGGGAATGGGTACCATGCAAACCTGGGTGGCAAGCAAGGACAGAGGCCTAGATGTGCCAGCCCTGGTATTGTAGACTAGTCCTAGGAACGTGTCACCTGGGGCATGGAAGGAACTGGGGTTGCTGTAGAACGTGGGGTGATACCAACCAGATGTGGTTAAACTCACCTCCATGCAAAGCACTGGCTCTGGAACTAAATTCCTAGAGGGGGACTGGGCTCTTGGTCTGGAGTTGGGAGCAAGTTGCTGCCTTTAGTGAAAGAGTTTAAGAATCCTGCAGTCTTTCTCACAAGTGTGGATAAAATGGAGCTTGCGATTGACAGGTGTCAGCAGTAATATGGCTATTATACCAGACCATTGTGGTAAAGAGGGAGCTGTGCCAGAAGACAAAGCTTTTGATTTACCAGTTGAACACTTATCTATGACCCTGAGTTTTGGGTAGTGACCAAAAGAATGAGATTGCAAATAAACGTGGCCTGAATGAATCTTATGTGAGGTGGTTTAGCTCAGCCTGGAGGCAGCTCGGAGTAGAACTGCACTTTCATGTTGAGGTGGTGATCTGATCAGGATGCCTCCTGGGTGCCTTCCATTGGAGGTTTTTCAGTCACGTTGAACTGGTAGGAGGCCCATGGTAGACCCAGAACACAGTGGAGAGACCATATATCTCATCTGGCCTGGTTGCATCTTGGGCTCCCCTAGGAGGACCCTGCTGCAACTGTGACCCAACTGTGGACAAGCAGCAGAAAATGGATGGATGGATGTTTTGCTTTGTGTTGTATGACCAACAAGAGCTCTGGAACACACTGCTAAGCCTTGTAATAAACATATCTATTCCCTGAGTGCTCTGAAAATGAAAGGCCTTTAGGAGGAGAGATTCTGTGTCAGGTTTTGGACCATGGTAAACTGCCTGGTTAAACATGTTATCAGCATGTCATGGCAGTCAAATGATTTTTTATTATTTTTTACTTTTGGATCTTAGGGAAAATATCTGTGAACGTGTCAAAGATCATGGTTTTCTTGCAGTATAGAGCTGCCTGACAGGACTGCGGTTGCTCATTTCTGCACACTGAAAAATAAAATTGTAAATTCAGCTAATCGAGCTGAACCATGTAACTTCTACCACATTGTTTCAAACAGTGAAAACATGAGCCTTCAGCTTTAACAACATGTAAAACTCGTCAGCTCTGTTTACGTGCAATCACATATCTACTTTTACCATTCCTACCCATCAGTCTATTCATCCAAACTTTGCCCTCTAACAGGGATTCAATACTTTCCCTCCTGCCATGACAATGAGCCACATTAGAAACCTAATGAACTGTCGACTGTGGTACAGCAGGTCAGCCAGAAACTGCTACACAATTCAAAGCAAGCAGGAGGTGTAGCACAGTGTTCTTCTTGTTTAACCTTCCTGTCAACACACAGATGGTCCCCCACACCTCAAGACTCCCAGCAAGAAGAAATCTCACACTCACTGATTCACTGATGTCCCGGACATGTTGAGTAGATGAAACTGATGATAAGTCAGGATATGGGACTGTACACAGTAGGGGTCTTCAATTAAAATTCAAAGAGATCCTGTTGGGCAAAATTTCCTTAGGAATATTGCTGGTGGTGGTGGTGGTGGTGGTGGTGGTGTTGGGAGGGTGGCTAATAAATGTGTATCTTTAAATATGGTGTTTCATTTAATTAAAAAGAATGGGCTTGAAAAGTGTACCTCCAGTTTCCCCTTTTCTTCTTTTTGTTATTTCTTCTTTTGTTATCTATTTCACATCTTAACAGTCTCAACCATTTTTATGATAAACAATCTCTACAGATCTTTATAATCTAACTGCTTTAACACCTCTTTTTCTCTTTCCAAACTTTCACTTTGCAAACTTATTTCTCTGACATTGTCTCTCGTCTCGTCTCTCCACTGACTCAAGTCGCAATGATTGGCTGAATTTCATCACATGACAAGTGGCGTTCAGGCTAGACATGCTGTGCCAATTAAAATAGAAACACTATCAAAATTTGATTATTCTCAATAATATATAGGTTATATGTCTGGGTCTAGGAAGGATGGCATCTGTGGCCAGATCTGCTTATTATTGACCTGTGGTATACAGCATATCCAGCTGAATTAGGCAATATATAATTTGCTTTAAATCAGATCTCAAATAGCCAAGAGGTGTATGTTGCTTGTGACGACTACACATCATCAACAGTAGATGAGCAATTTTGTCTGACCTTGTTGTTTGCCAACTAAATGACAAAGCTAACAAGGTGATGATAAATAGGAATAGTATTTATCATGTTTTACACTTTAATTCCATGTGCTAACGTGGTAACATTTGCTAATTAACAGTAAACACAAAGTACAGCTTTGGTTTATGGGAATGGCATTGGAACTAAAGTACTGGATGAGTTGGACCTGATGGATGTAGATAGAATTAATCCACTGGGGACTATTAATGACTGTCCAGAAGTTGATGGAAATCCAGCCAATATTGACTGAGATATTATAACTCGACCAAAGCAATTGACTGACTGACGTTGCTATCCCCTAGCCCCACAGGGAGGGTGGTTAAGTCTGATGTTTTGAATATTTGTAATTGAAATAAAATGATACTTTGTTTTAACACTGGCTTAGAGTCTGTTATAATATGTTTTATTTCTGACAATGTGAAGTGTCATTTTTCATTAAGATTTCAAATCTTTCAAACCTGATATCAGGCTTTACTGAGTGTAACAGGCAGCTTAATTTTTACAGTGATGCATCACCAGCTGTTTGAAGTTTAAATCTGTAAACTGCGCACACAAACTCATTTTTACTCATCTGGCCAGTCCATGATATGTTTTAGCAAAGAGAGAAGAGAGGCCAAGGATCTAGTGAGTCTAGCTTTTCTGTGGGAGGACGGCTCGTCTGCTGCTGTTCAGGAGAGTTTATACAGTATTAAAATGTCAACGTGTCACTTCCTGTGAGAAATAAAAGCGTCTGTACCTAACAGGAGAATTTCAGTGGGGAAAATAGGTTGATTATACACAGTCTATTATACACAGTCTCTTTTAATAAGGAAGGGATGCTCTTCGCGTACTGTTCTTATTATAGCCTCACTTTGAGAATTATATTGCAAAAAGATGGCTGGATTTTTACATAAAAAAAACTTGCCTGGTTCAACTTAAAGCTTTTTTCCTCATTTTATGCTTCAGCATAATATACAATATCAGAATCCCTGAAAAAATCTCAGTGGGATTTTAATATGTGAATACTTGGCCACTCATACATTTACATTACCTGCCAGGACATTTGTATGAGGGCAACAGCTCCATCCACTGAGCACGTGCCCAGGGAGTTATAGGGATTTAAAGGACCTTTTCGGTGCAGTTTGAGATTATGATTTTTTTTTTTTACATTTTCTATCCCCATTTTTGTTACTTGTGACAGTTTTTACGTCCACATAAAAATATTCACATTTGCTAAGCTTCTTAGGCTCATTCACTCCCATTCAGTTCCAGACAGTACAGATAACAACCCTGGAGACCAGTAATTCTGACAGTAATCTATCTATGGTGAATGCTGACAACTGAAGAGATGAATCAGAACACTAACATCAATAATTATAAACTTATATATTAGAAACTTTTACAATGTAAATGATCATTTTATATTAATATACACATTTGGGAAAACTTAACCAGATGAGGTGAGGGGTGTCTGCACAGGCAGTGTCTCAGCGTGGAGTCTAGCTGCTGTGTCGACTGGCTAAAATATTTCACAGCAGGGATTTGCAGGTTTCTCTCGCTTGTTTCAGCTATGATGGCAGCAGTCCTCTGGCTTGTCTGACTTTGATACTGATGCATTCACAACTCACGCCGAACATTTTGTATGATTTCAGCAGAAAATGGGAACTTTAGCCACATTGTGTTTTACTTGGCTGAGCCATACCTATTGTATTCCATTAAAGCTAATGTATCCAGGCACAGCCTGCAGTGACTTACACAGGGTTATTATGTCAGCCACTGTGGTGAAACACATGGCTGACTCCTGATTACATTAGAAACATATTTGTGGAGTCAGTATAAGGCTGACTCTACAGGTATGTCTTCTATTTTACACCGAGTGACAGCGCAGGCATAGAAGTATGCTAATGTGACATTATCCAGAGTGTACTCTTGCTCAACACACCCACACACACTAACACACACACACATAAAAACACACACACACACACACACACACACACACACACACACACACACACACACACACACACACACACACACACACACACACACAGCAACCACACACACACACATATTAAGATTAGGGCAGAGAAGGGAGGTAACTGTTACTGATTAATCAACACTGCTCTTTAGCAACGGGCATAAAGGCTCCTGTGTAAATGAGCAAGTTATTTTTGTAAAGTCTGAGGCATTTGCTTGACAAGCTGCATACCTCCTCCAAACAAAAATTATCTGTATTATCTGTCCCCGTGCCAGCTGTGTGAATGCCACTGGCTTGGATAGTATTCCTTAAGGAGCTACCACATCCTGTGTGTATGACACACCTAAAAGACATACTAGGTTTTGACTGTTGTGCTGTATTGCCACTGAGAGAGCTGCTCAGTATTCATGTCTTTTTTTTTTTTTCTTGTCAGCTCAGAGTCAATTCCACTCCAAGATCTTGTCTGTTGTAGAGCAGAGAGCACCTGTGTAGCACTCCTGCTAAATAGAGCGCCTGTCATAGACGAAGTGTAGTCGCCGTTCTCGTAGACACCTTTGCATGCATTTTGTGCAAGTGCATGTGTTTGTGCGTACATTTGTACCTGCGTGTACATGTTCACATCTGACTGAGGCTTATGGCGGACAATTAACCATGTCTGGTAATTTGGCGAGAATTCACTCAATTAGCTTCTTCCCATTACGCTAACGAATCATTTCAATGCCATCGCCTTGTAGATTAGCATAATGGAGGTGCCAGTGGAGCATACTATATTATAATGGAAAGATGGCTGTGTGTGCTCAAATACCTGCCTGTTATTTATTTATCTATTTTTCAATGTATTATTTTTTTCTGTGTTGTTTCTTATAATTTCTTTTCATTTACATCCACATTGAATCAGCATGGAAGGATTTCAGCAAAAGCCCTAGACACAATATTTACCACGCCGCCAAGAACAAAAGAGCAGGGGTTACAATGTTTTCTTTGTGCTGGGCAGCAGAGGCATCTGACTCATGGCTCCATGATATTCTGATGCTGATATAAAGCAGAACAAAGTGCCCTTATTATATGGCCAGAAGCAGAGCCAACTCAGCCTCTTTGACGGAGGAGGTCATAAAGCCTGAGAGAAAACAAAAGCGGAAAACAAACAGCAGATAAAAGGAAAGAGTGATGAAGAAAAGTGAAATGCTGACATGTTTTGCCATGAAGACGTATTCTGATTCTCCCAAGCTGTGATGTTTTGTCCAATAGTCTGTGTTAATGTGATATATTGTGGAGGAGATTTTTAGATTTTCCACCTGACAACACTGCTATCTGCTGATGGTACAGTTATTATAGACCTATGCAAAGATGTAATGCTACAGTGAAAAAAATGCAGGGCATACTGTATACACAGAAATAACCAAGCTTTTTATTTTCATCACAAGTAGCCAGTGGCAACACTGACCAGTGCCTGAGGTTTACTGCAGTTTGTGAAACAGTAAAATGTGATAATGGCAGCAGAACAAGACGGACTGAAGTACTGAGGCAAGTAACCATCAAAAAATCATCAACTTTTTCTCTCAAAGCAGTTTCTCCAGTCCCCACGACAAATCACTGCAATTCTGTAATGGAACCAATTTTCAACCCCCCCCCAAAAAAAAAAAAAAAAAAAAAAGATAAGCCAGAACTCACTGTCAAACTCAAATAATGAAGAATTGAACTGAACATTAAAATGAATATAACGCCTACAATAAAAAAAACAGGCTTCATTCAGGAAGCAATCCTCCAGCCTAATGGCCACTTAAGAATTGTAGTGTGCAATGTAAGAATGTAATCTCAACACATAGGTATGACAAACATGAGTCTATTGTTGTACATGCTGTTGTGAAGGAAAACATATCAAAGGTTTTCTTTACTCTGCATTACTGCCTGTAAATATCACATACAGTATGAAGTGAGATTTTCATGTCTTTTTTATTATAAAGTAAGTCAAGCTGCTCTATAAAGACTGTCAAAGTATCAAGACGCTTAGTCCACAGAGAAATGCACACAGCCCACATTCAGAAACTGAGCCTTAAAACGAGTCATCAGGACTTCTGTAACTTTGTGATGTCAAACCGATCACCACCCTCAGCCATGCCCTCAGTGCTGCCCAACATCCAACCTTTTCAACAAGTTCTCCAACCTGAACAGTTGTATAGGTCGTTTTTTTCAACCCTCTGATACGACCCATAGAAGTGTCTCCTGAAACACATCTCCATGGCGGCAGGCGTAGCGGAACTCAATTGTCATGGTTACAATAAGAAACACATGGACTGTACTTACAGCAGCGTACCTACCTTCCTCGCCATCGTTATTATAACAGTCATGGCTTGGTTAGGTTTAGGCACAAAAACAACATGATTTGGTTTAAGAAAAGATCATGATTTGGGTTAAAGTACTTCATCAACATTAGTCAATCTTTGTTACAGTGCAGTTTTTGGGACTTCTGTGTTGGCTTCATTTTTCAGCCTCAGAGGTTGCTGCTTGGTTTTAACAAGCTACAGTAGTAACCTAAATAAGATGAGGGGAAATCAGTGAGTCAGTGTGTCACATTACTGTTTGTCACATAACAGCATGTTACAGTGGATAATAAACATGAGGAAAAATATTAAATGTGGGTCCCTCCTCAATAAAAACATCCAAACATGTTATCAGAAGCCAAAGACTGTAATTGAAACTAGGATTTCAGAAAAATACTGTGGCATGCCAGGTGGCAGCACGGCCAGTGCTGGATGAATTGATACAAAAATGTTCTCTGTGGGGATTCCTCATTAGTTACCAAATACAATATTTTTTGATCATTGCTCACTAGGAATTTTTTGAGTCCTGAATTACCTAAGACTTTTGATTATTTTTTACTTGTGTAATGGACAACATATTCTAGAAAGTTGCCAGTTGAAAACAGATACTTCTATAGTGTACAATTTAAGAGTACAGTGCACTTACTAATCATGCCGTCTTATCTAAAGTCATGGAATATACAATGAAAAAAAAACACAATATGCACATACATTGACTGTAATTAATTCAGACCTACAGCAGCCTTTCCTCTCTTAGCTGTGAGCATCACCAATCAGAGGAGAGTCATCCTGTGCTCGTATGGGTGTTTAGGTATTAATGTCTGAGGACTGGGGAGATTTGTCTACCCCGTGCCCTCACAAGACACACTCCAATCCTCCATTAATTGCACTGATTGGTAGCTCATATTCAATTTGAACTCAATTATGCTGCATGACACACTGCCAGGAGTCAAACACAGTGACTTCACCTCACAGCCAGTGGCTGCAAAGCTGACTAAGAGATGACATTTCTAACAATTAAGGCAAGAAAAGCTGCAAAAATGTTTCGGCTGCGTGTAGCTTAGGCATTAGAGAAAGGCCCAAGTGGATTACAAGTCAGCTTATCTTTGTCAAGTTCCCATTTTTTGGTCAGGATTTGAGGTATTACAAAGAAATATTCACTTGTTTAACAGGAGATCAAATCCTGGTTCATGGCTGTACCGCATATGGTCAGTGACTAAGGACGTAGTTGAAAACTGTTGTGGAACCACTGTAAACGACTGATGTCTGTGTCATATTCACATTCACATGAAGTCCACATGTGGATTGTTCCTTTCTGTCATTATTAGTGCCATAAGCTTTATATGTTGTTTCATTTAATGTTTTATGGTCATGGTGGAAGACGGTTCAGTGCAAAATTACTCTTCTTCAAGTTGAAACAAAGGAGAAGATGGGTGACGCCCCTGAAACGTGCCCCAGCCCCCAGGGGATAAAACAGTTGTGAAAAATTCACACATGGCTCTTATTCATTAGCTCTTAGCAAACGCTCTTAGCTCTAAGCTCCTTGCAAGAGCTTTTAGGCACGGCTCTTGGCCATTTTGCACTTCCTCCTTTATTGTTTGTCTGCGCTTTATTCTATTTTATAAGCCAAGTCAAAACCAACTGAACCAATATAGCAGAAGTGCCTCAGAGTAATTTTGTAACTTTTAATCATCATTATGTTTTCCTTTTTAAAGATTTTTGACAGTTTAGAGTCACCTGGTCAACACCAGCCTCTGCTAAGGTTATTCTGCCAAAGTTAATTGCATTAGAGTTTATTTCACATCAACCCGCAAGACACTCCGGCAGATAACACATCTGCCCACGACCGCCTGCAGAGAAGGCTACAAGAAATCAAGAGTGCCCAAGACAGAAAGTCTACTTGCAAACTCCAGAAAAGCTGAACTGCTGGGACACAGGCAGAATCACCATGACAACAGGACACGGCCTCCAGGAAAATCCACCTAGATCCCCTGTCTCCAGGGTTACCACGGCAACCTCAGCCACCTGGGTTCCAGTCAAGGATTTCAAACTACAGCGCAACTCACAGTAGGCCGGTCTTAACACTCTGCTCATGACTGGGTTGACGTTAATATAACAATATTTAATCATCAAACCTAATTCGTAGATGTAGTAATCATTAGCTGTATAGCCATAGTGTGTAGCCATAACATATTCTCTCCCACCATTGCCAACTCATCACACAGTTCATTCCATGATCATTTTGATCTTGATGATTATTATTCAATGCATTTACTCTGTAAATAGTAGTTTAGTTAATAAACTTATTTATTTACACTCAGTCGTTGTCCTATTTTGTTCTTTTGAAGTAGTGACTGGAGATCTATTGAATCAAGAAGTCACGGCTTCTGATATGAGATCGATCACATTAATCAATGAAATACTCCAATGTTGTCCTCCCTGAGGACTGGTGTGCCCTTATCAACGAGAGCAAATTCTAAATTGTGGTATTCACGCTACAATTTTAATACAGCTGAATTCACAATTTCGCTGTTTCTGTTGTCAGACAGTGAATCAAGTATGAAACAGTAACTGACACACGACTAATTAATACTACGTTAACCAGCAGTCACTTCCAAGCTGCTGCTCTGCTACTGCTAAAATCGTGATTTTATAACTATGTTGTCATCTGACAAAGTCACCAAATACATAAATTAAAGAAAAAGACTTAAAAATGATCACTCAGAGAGAAAGTTGGAACCGACAGAATATATTTCTTGTTTTTTCTCTCACACCTCACACAGTGCACAGCTGTGGAAAGGTTTGTCCAATTTGTCGCTAGGTGATTTTTGAGAAGAAGTCAGTAAAGGGTTCTGAAAAGTCAGTTTATCTAATGACAAAGGTGGTAAGTTGGCTGCACTGCTTGTTCACAGCAAATAATCTTCAAACAGCAACAACCAATAGGGAAACTCCAACACCTGGCCGGCCGACCAATGCTGTAACTTCATATCTCAATCAGTCAGTCAGTCAGTCAGTCAGTCAGTCACGGACATTCATGTTTATAAGGCCAGTTCCATTGTTACAGTTTAGCCAAAAAACACAGAAATGCTACAAAACACAGAAGTTCAACTTTTACAACTTTTGCAACTATTGCACTGATGTTTTTCTCAAGATTGCTAATGTAGAACTGAATGAAAACTGCTTGACATTTTTCCAGAGGAAAGAGATACTGCTGTGACACAATAAAAAAAGACAGAATTTTCTCAAAGGCTGGCCATGAGCTTGCTCCTTTACATTCATATCAACTGCAGGTTTTCATATGGGCAGTTCAAACAGCTGGAGGTTCAAATATGGAGCAGCTGAACCTCAGTAGGTCGAGCAGGTTCTCCACTGAACACGGAGCTGGCTGTTTGATCCCTTGCTTCTCCTGCTGTAGTGTCCTTGATGGTCAGATTGGCACCTTGCTGCTGTTATTCTTTGTGAATGGACAATAAAGCAGTCCATTTATGTTTGTAGAATTTCTGCTTGTATTTGTATTTGTATTTGGTCTCTTTGTGACTTTAACTCATTGCTGCAGAAACTGTGTGCTCTTCCTCAGGCTGCTGATGTTTTGGGCTATTTTAGAATCTGGATGTCATTCTCATTAAGTTGATGTTTTATCTTAGTTCTTGTTTTTTTTGGTGGGGTTTAGACAGCTTGTGGGTTTTTTTTAAGATGCTGCTGAGACTGTTTATGAGATAGAATCTACATGAATAAAATACAAACTCTGTTCATTGCTTCTAATGACATGTATCTTGATCATGACACTCTAAAAAATTTCAACAAGACTTTCCTAGTTAAATAGATAAAGTAGAAAATGCCAATTTAAATTAAGCAGCGTACACCTGTTCAGAGTACTAGAACTTCAGATTTTTGTCCATATAACTACTTCTTAATGCATACCACTACCTCAAATTGTGCATAACTGTTTGAATAAAAAAATGACAGTGCCAAAAGAAAAAAAAACTAAAGAGTCTAACTCCAAGGAAACTCTTGTTACATAATGAAAAATCTTAACTGCTGCTCATTCGGTTGTTCAGTATAGGGCAAAGCACAACACTGACCACAAGTGGTGGGTGGTAAAGAAAGAACGCCCAGCAACGTTACGCACTATACTTCAAGATGATAATTCATTTGCCTTGACTGTTAGAAGCAGTCTCTCTCATTTTAATCACACTTAAGGCCAATTAATGACACATTTGATTTAAAGTACCACACTTCACTATAAAAGTCCACTATGATGCAGCTTCTGGTTAAAAGTACTGACAGCATTTTTTCCATTTGAATCACTGCAGAATCACAACACTGCAAACAGTTTGAGCCCCAGTACTTCCAATAAAATCAATGCACTTCATCACCTCTCAAAAACACTGAATTACCTCCAAAGCCACTCCACTACTCTAATCAAAACATAGCAAACATGAAAAAAAACCAAATAAAAAAAACAATGTGTAACATTCAGTCTTTTGATTTTCAGTCAGGCTGTGTGTTAATTGAGAGAAGCAAAAGCTCCCTCAGTATGAAGGCTGGGTACTGTACCAGAGCAGGGTGTATTGGGGAACGTGATACCCCAAGGCAGTCCACTTTCATTCAACCTCAGCAATTTCTTTCACTTACCTAGAGAGAGAGGGAGAAAGGAGAAAAACAAACAATTACATCATGCATTCAGAGTGTTTGCCGCATTAGCACCAAGAGTGGATTTATTGCAATCTGCTTTGGCACTGACTGGCCAAAGGGGACTCACAATTTGATTAAACTGAAAAGCCATTCAGTATGTGACAGTATGTGACAGTATGTGACAGTATGTGACAGTATGTGACAGTATGTGACGCGCAGCTATCTGAGCCTGAATAAACTGATCTACTGTATGTGAAAGCCCGAGTGTTTAAAATGCAACACAGAAAGCAGAAGGCTGCAACATCCTACATCCTCCAATTATTCTGTCAAGGTCATGAATTCATTTATTGGTGATTATATCATAGATAAACTCAATCATTGAATTTCAAGAAATTGAAATCTATATCACAGTCCCATTAAAAGAATTATGGCTGATAAGCAGGATGAAGCAGGTGCTGGGAGCAAAACAAATTAATGTTGGTATGGACACTGAGCTTTAGACATTTGGATGCAGCTGTTCTATTAGGGAGTTTATTATCCTGCATGTTGTCACATAAAATTAATAATGAGCCTCAGAGTTTTCTATTTTTTACTTGTACAATAGATGACTGAGAGTAATTCTCGTTATACACTCTGAAATGGTTAGTATTCTGACATCATCTGGTACAAGAGTTCAGATTGTCAAACCCACAAAATACTTCAGTTTAATTCTGTCATCTAAAATGATACTGTTCACCCATCTCACCACCCGTTTCCACTGTTACCCTCTGGAAAGTGTGATAAATCACTGTCCACTAATGCACTATGTGTAACTGTTGTGCTGTGTGTATTTGTTATATGTTGCTGGATATTTGGATGTGCATTGAGTCCATTTGCTTGTGTCATGGTAGGTACTGATAGAACTGTGCTGTTACACTGGTAAAGTAAAGTAAGTTGAATTGTTCAATCGGATATCAACAGAGTTCTTCCCAAACCTGATCAGACTGTTAGCTAGGCTGCTTCCTTAAATATAAAGGCTGTTATATTCAAATATTTTCATATGAACAATGAACAATGTATCTAATATGAAAGCAGTTGATCATAACACTTTTTATACCCCAACCTTCAGCTGTTCAAAGATTTTCAGCCTTTTTCAGCTCATTATTTTGGTTTTACGGCCTACTGATTTGAATACTGGATATTTGCAAGATGGCCAGGAATACAACTTCAAATGAATGCCAGTGTTGCTATGTATCTGTTAGATGTGTAATAAGCAACTATTTGCTATCAAATTCGCCATAAAAACTCAAAAGGTGACAATAATATTAAATTTACAAAGTGTTTCTGTTGCCCCGAAGTGGCCCAAAAAGTTCAGTTAGTAGTTTTAAACTATTCCTAATTAACTGTCCAAGAAAATCAGTTTTTGAAGATAAGCGACAAACCCTGCATAATGATGCAGGATCAGGCATCATGTTGTATATCTGAAGCCCTTTTTAAAGACATTTGGGAATTCTGGAAATGGAAAGTCACATGACTAATCAAAGACTACCTACAGTTTATTGGTTGATCTGGGACATATTTGTTGGGCTTTATCAATTCTCTGAGACTATTTAACATTTAACTGGGCATGTGAGATCTTTGGCTATGCAAGGCAAATACTTTAGCCAAGAAAGATAACTTCACTCACAGTGGATTTAAATGTTATTCTTTTGCCTTTATCTGTTGTCAGTCAAGTTTTTTTTTTTTTTTTGTCTTTAAAGTTATTTTTTATGGCATTTTTGCTTTTATTGGGATAGCACAGTGAGAAAGTCAGAGAGAGAATTGGTCGGACTCAAACCCATGGCTGCTGCGGTCAGGACTAAACCTATGTGGGACGCCCTCTACCACGGTGAGGAAGCCCTTCACTGTAAGTTTTGTTCATATGTCTAAACAACATCTCTATAATGCTTTGCATGTTTTTTTGTTTGTTTTTTTGACTTCACTACAACAGCAGGGTGTCTCGGTTGCTCAGAAACTGCAGGCAAACAGAGGAGCGCTTCCAATAAACTGAGCCCTGCCTCCATTACTGCAAATAAACTACTTTCATTGTATGTATCATTGCATGCAAGAAAGTAGGAATAACTTAACATGAGGGAAAGTGAGTGGTCATCGGTAACATCGCTAAAGAAACTTACAGATCTGAATAGCATTTAAACAACATAAACACCTGCAGTCGGAAATGAAAAATAAAAATGCGAAAATACGAAAAATAATGAAACATACGCTGACTGCAGCACAGCAATAAAAGCTCTGTTAAGAAATAAAGGGTTTCTGCCCACTGAAACGCGAGAGGGCTTTAAATTTGAAACGATTTGTTGAGTTTGTATTAACACGTAGTGCATTACCTTTAACACTGCAAAACAGCAGCGACTGAAAACGAGGCTTCGTTCTAAAATACCGCTGAAGCCAATTCTACACATCAAACAGAGAGAGTCTGACATAAAAACCTGACCCAAATAAAAGTCTTTTACACTCTGGAGTTCAGATAAATAAAGGCTAAACTGTTGTGGATCCAAGACGGAGGCTGTGCTCTGTGTCAGAGACAAATAAGAAAGATATTCTGTTGATTCTAACTTTCTCTCTGAGTGATCATTTTATAAATTAATATGGCTGAAATCACAGCACAGTCCTTGTCTTTAATTTATGTGTTTGGTGATTTTGTCAGACGATGTCATGGTTATAAAAGTATAATTTGATTATATACTAGGTTTTGTGTTTGTTTTTTGTCTGTGGTGTGACATACACACACATATATTCACACACATACACACACACTGGCTGCTGTAATATCTACCCACTCTGTCACGGGGTCATGCTCAAGTCAACCCTGCAGCTTTTAGTGTTGTATGACTTTTGCTATTTTTAACATATATAGTGGAGCAGCTTCAGTGTGCTGCAATAAGCAGTTTTCCTCGGTCAAACTGCACAGGTGGCTACTGACACCAGCACAGCTACAAAACTACAGTTTAACTTGTTCATTTCTGTGTCAGGGGAACGCTGTGGCCTCACTGCTGCTTGACAAATGGACAATCCTGACATATACAACTGCTCGGAAGTAATGAGTGCAACTGCTTTGTACTGAGCCACACATGAACATAAATTATCACATTGCATCTATAGTCTGTCATTGATCCATTCATTTGCTTGTGACAGAGCTGAAAGAAAGAATAAACATCGCTGATTTCTAGGCAGTTATTTTTAGCCTAGTTGATATTCCTGCTTTTTGAGATATAATCAAATCCTTCAAGCCGACCCGCATTGTTGGCAGTGATGGAAATTGGACATCACCCTGATATGGGGCTCAAAAAGTCAAATGCAGTCTTGGCTGGGTCCTTGAAGATTGTCAGATTACAGAAGCACTACTTGACAATTTTGTGTGTAGAGAAAAAAAAATCCTCTTCCCTCCCTGTATTTTTTCACACAATCAGTGGGGAGCGTGCTGTGATGAGTAGAGTTGGAGGTAAAAGCATTGTTATGCAGAGGGTATTAACAATTGTTGCTCTTTCACGTAATTACAGTGTGATTAGATAGGAATCAAGTGTAATCAAATATGCCATAGCTGATTCTATTGTTACCAACAGGCCCCGATTGAATTTTAACTGTTCATATTGCTGAGGTCACAACTGATGATTACAAAACAACTGATTTTCTCTAACTGTCTGAATGCATCACAATTACACATGTGATGTAGTTGGCAGAGTTTCAGTTTGAAGAATCAGACGGAACCATTTGCGCTTAATTAAGGAAATACTGTGGGCTGTAACAACGTACATGAAATAATGACAACAGCTCATGATGTGACATTTCATGCACACATATGGTATGCTAGCCCATTAGTTATATCATGTGCATTGAACTACCATTTTAAATTCCACCATCTGTTCATTGTTGACATTAACGCACTTGAGTAAACAGTGTTTATGCTGAATACATTCAGACCATATGTCTCTGTAAAGGCAACAAGCTATGAGTAATTGCGTAGACAATATACAGACCATAAGAACAGGTGTTAATAGAATAGGAATAATGTTCCTCCTGAACACTTGATAGAACTGAGGCATGTAAAGACATTACCAGCATTACAATGACTAAAGTCTACAGTGTAGCTGCATTACACATAATATTCTTTAATGCTCAGGTCAGAGTGTAAGGACATGCTGCTGTTCATGTCCTTTCTAGACCAAACCACGTACCATGCTGTGCGACAGATGACATCTGCAGCAAATGGCCAGTTTGGTGTGTCTTGGCATGTTCCTGGTGTTGCAACACTGAACAGAGCCATCATTAATGTCACTACTTACATATGTGGCTTTCCTGTTGTAAACATAATGTCCACTGTGAGGCAGGTCCAGTTTTTCTCTCACAACAGGTTTTCCCACAGGAAATTGATTGATAGAGGTAAGTGCCCCAACCATCTTGACCACAGCCATGGTAGACACAAGTCCAGCTGGTCAAACACGAAATTTAAACACGTCAACTCTCTGCAGAACTTCTACTACTCAACTAATGGTTCTAAAACCCACTTCAGGCTGATTGATTAAGCTGTTTCTCTTGACCTTTTGACCGTGGTACATTTTTCTTATTTCCTGATATAATAACATCCTGCTTTGATGAATATATGATGTAATCAATCAATCAGTCACCTACTGAGAATGTAGCAGGGGGGGCTCTTTATTTCTGGCAAGGCAGAGCACTTCTACTAAAAAACACTGCAGGAGATGTTGCACAATGCTGGCACTGATGAGAAAACTCATCATGGGTATGGACTAACAATTTCACAAATAAATGTAATGCTAGGCAAACAAAAGTCTGGCTGGTCAAAGTACTCCTCCTTGGGCAAGACCCTGCTGCTTAACTCAAAAGTATGAACACCTGGTCATAAGCAACACAGTTTTTGAAGTTCTCAAAGGGTAGATGTTGAATTACCGAGCGCTGTTGTTGGTAGTTGTGAGGGGGCTAAACATGAATGATCCCGCTTGGGGACCATGGCTCAGTCGAAATGGGTCTTGACAGCTATGAAATATTAGGCTTTGAGACAGGGAGAAGGCAAATACTGTAGTTCGAGAGACAGCGTAGCTGGAGGGTGAGGGTAGATAAAAAGTGGAGAGAGGGGAAAGAAAGCTTTGACAATCATGTTCAACACCAGCCTCACAAATCCACACCTGTGGTACCACTTTAAGTTCAGCTTACAAAAACAGCCATACAAACGGTTGAAAACAATCTCGCCCACCAAGCAAACTAATTTCGTGAAAATATGACTGATGAACCATGACATCCACACATAAACAAAAAGAGCACTCAAAAACATTGTTTGTACACAGTCCTGGCTTTGTAGATGTGAGACAGTGACTTAACCTCACCCATACACTATCCCAGCCAATCAGGAGCATGGAAGGGATGAGTGTAATTAGATTGGCTGTTGATCTCGAATCAACAACTTTTTGCTAGAGTCACAGACTGCACCTTTATAGGTAACATATTTTACACTTTTCCGGTGTTTTATTTGAAGTGTTGATGCATAAGAAGATGTATTTGTGGTTTTTAGAACCAAAAATCATCTCAGTGTAGTTTGTCAACACCTCTTTCAGACTTTCCCCTTGAGCTCTAGTAACAACATGTAACAAAAAGAGAGGCTCTGAGCCTCTCCTCTGATTTGCTTACTGTTTTCTGAGAGATTGAATAAAAATATAGCATATTTCAGATAAACACTCAGAGAAACCAAATCCAGCAAGGTTGGACGGTCCAGGTGGGCAGGGCTTGAGGCATGACGTGAGCGATGACTGCTTTGTTGTTACATCACAAGTTGCTGACAGCTCATTTTAAAGCTCAGTGTCTGAATACAGGCTGTGTGCATTTCTCTGTGGACTGAACGCTTTGATACAGTACCGTATTAGTATAAAACCTAGATCTGCTTTATATTCAAAAAAGACATGAAATCTGACTTCATACAATATGGGACCTTTAAGTAAGTGATATATTTCAACTGGTATTCAAACCACATCACATTACATCATTTTAACTGTGATGGAGTTTATTCTAAAATACTTTTGATTTTCCATTAGTGTAAGATTATTTTCTCTAACAACCATGTCACAACCAAAACGTCACCACATGTTTCAGTCGTGACTATGTCAGATTAACTTGAGTCTATCTCAAAGACGCTGGTGAGCACGTTTAGCTAGCACATTTCTGGACAGTTGTACACACAAAAAAATGTATCCTGCAATAACATCCAGAAACATTAGCTTAATTGCAGAAAATAGGTGTTCATAAGTGACATTCTAAGTTACTACTAAGTTACATACTGATTTTCATCAAAATGATGGGACCTATCTACTGCCCATGCAGCCGTGAGTATGAGGAATGTAGGTGTACTTCCTCATCAAAAATGTAGGGGTGTGGCTACAATCAGTCTCAGCCAATGGTCTGAAATTCATAGTGCTTTGGTAGAGACATGAAAATGTGCGATAACATTTTTTACATAAAGCTTCATGATTCTTTTTTTTTTTTTTTAAAGTAAAAAACTATAATGGAAAATTTACAAAAAATATTTCAGTATAATTCTCTGAAATAGCCCGGAAACTTAATTTTTAGGAGACAGGGCTGTGTGGTGACTCTAGAGGATAAGTAAGGGGATCATTGAAGCGATTAGGATTCATCCTCAGAGGACAATGTCTGTGCAAAATTTGGTGTCTGTTCCTTCATGCTGATATCTTCCAAGTGAAAACTTTGATCTGATGGTGGTGCAAGAGGAAGGAGTCAGTAGGATTCATCTACTGGGCACCATGAATGGCAAATTTCATGGCAATCTTTCAATTAGTGGCTGACCAACCAACCAACATCCCTATAACCATGTTGCTAGCATGGTTAACTATTGTCATGTATTTGTCATTTATAAATATAATCTGAAAAACTGATTAATTGTTGAAATCATTTATGAAGCAAAAACAAAAAACAATTTCCTGGAAACCTTACAAAATAAGATCAATAGCATCTGCCACACTGGACAGAGAAATTAATTAAGGAGCGTATGGATGCTGAGCAGCAATCTGGCCGACCTGCAGCACAACCCACTCACACACAGAGGGCAAGACGGAGTCTACCTTGTTTTTATAACCACATGTGTGCATCAAAGGGAGCACCTTTCTGATGGAGATGTACAACAACATCTGATGATTGTGAAAGACAAATCAAGTGACAGATCCCCACTGCAGATGACAGATCCCAGCTACAATGGGTATTAACTTTATTATACAGGTCCCTGTTGAAAGGCAGTCTTGAAATTAATTTTATGCCTGATTTAGTCCATGTTGTCGCTTGAATGCACCTATGGCTGATATCATCAACATTCAAGCCACTTCATCTCGCTCTGATTCTCACAACCTGAAAGAGGAAATAACAGTTTTTTCTTAGGATAACGGAATCTAGATGCTTAGCTGAGTTTCAGGTTCAGCCTCATGAGCCTTTTCTCAAATGGTAATTTGTCAGACCGGGACCTGAGGCTGCCTGTGTCAGGAGAGGGACCCATCTCATCTGTTGGGTACCGGACAACAGCAATGATTTTCATATATGTGTAACTGGGGAAGGGATATTTGTCCTGTTAAAGGTCAGTGACTTGCATCCGGTAAATAATAAAGGGATTTAAAACTTGTCCTCCCTTTTTGTCCCCCACGTGAAATTGAATGGTGTGTGTAGGCAGAAATGAAAAACATAATGATTTGTAATGGTAGTTTGAAGGTGCTAATCTTGGAGGGATTTTCTCCCCAAAAAAATCATACCAGTGTGCAAACATAACTTTGCAAGGAGCAATTTTTAGCTCATCTCTGCAGCACATTTCCATTTGTGCCTTCATATCTTATGCAGTAAGCAGGAAATTCTTTTCTGCATATTAATATTATTTAATAGAGAAAAAGCACCTTTTCAGTTTAAACTATGTGCATAAAAAGAGGTCTTAAGCTTTATGAGAGAAATGGAGCAACATTCATACACTTTACATTTCTAATATTCTTGTCAGATGGTGTTTGAATTGCCAGAGCAGTGTTGCTTTTTGTCACTATATCACTCTTTGACTTTACACATTGAAATTCAAATGAGGATATATCATTCCCTGAATTAGCGGATCTGAGCCATAAATAAGAAGTAATACAGTCTCATGGGAATTCAAAGCAGTGTATAACAGACTCAGGTTGAGTTTCACACACCATTTGCAGTCAGTCAAGCAAATCTCTAGATGAAAGGTTAAATGATGACAGGCATCTTTCCCACTTTGATTCCTTATAGCTTCACTTGGCAGAAGAAGTATCAAGGTCTTCTATGTGAATTCAGATTGGAAATTTGCTTTCAGGTCATCAGTTTCAGGTGTATCCAAGACAGATTTGGGGGTAAGATGATGAAAATAATGTATGTTAAACTTTCAAAGTTTGAAAGTGTAGAATACAAGTTTATATAAATGCAATGTTCACATTTAACTTTGTAAACCTTTATATATCATCTGCTAAACTTCGATCAGATTATTTTAAATCTGGGCTTTTAGCTGGCAATGCTTATTAACATGTTTTTTATAGAACGCTGTATTTTCACACCTTCCCTGCAGGTAGCCACCAATGTAGTTAGACATTTTTAGGGTGTGATCAATTAGGTACCAAAGTTCAATGTCAGGACAACATCTAATGCAAACATCAATTTGATGTAGAAAACTGCAGCTGATGTTGATATTTTGTTGGTTTTAAGTTGTTGTTATTGTTAACCAAGATCCAGCGTCTTCCAAATGTCTCACGCCAACATGAGCATCATAAAATACATTCAAAAGACATTCTGGTCATGAGCCAAACATGAAGCTGTCAACCCAATTTTTATTTCCAACCAAAACTTAACGTCTGCTTGACATCACATTGGAGTTTGTTTGTTGTCAGATAATCAGGAAATATATTTTTCTGCTGAAAGTTAGCTGTTTTTGATGGTGACATCAACAACATTACTCTTTCATTAGTTTTTTGATTATTGGTACTTAGTAGACATAAACATTATCCTTTGTTACACCTAGAAAACCTGGACACTAAACAGAATGGATTTTCCATTTTATGTCACTAAATCCGCCTCCCAGTCATCTTTCAACATTCAAAACCTTTTGCAGGTTTTTGCTTCATTATTTTGGGGGGGGTTTGTGTGTGTCTGTCTAGGTTACATTTACAGTTATTAAGGCATATACTAACCAATGAGAAAACACCCATCCCAGACAGACAGTGCAGTAACAAGTCCTTTTGACCAGCACTTGTTCAGGAACATCAATGAACTATACACAAGAGTTTCCTCTGTTCTCCTCACAGCCAAGGTTAAACTGAATGAAACATCCACTGCAGGTGATTAATGCATGGAATAAGTGTCAAGCTAACTTATTAGCTAGTTAGGAAATAATACGAACCTTTAACATGAAGAATGAGTCCATTCAGCTAAAACTACATATTAATGACAAGTGCATGAGCCCTGTACCACCGACTGAGAAAGATTCATGGGAGGAACCCTTTTATTTCCTCCTTTATATGTGGAAAGTGATATGTTTTCATATAGCACAAAATATATTTTATCCTTTATTAGTAATGTACAAGTAACCAGTAATTCATGGCACTCATATTTCACTTCTGTAGCACATACCCCAACCAGGAGTAACTAACCTGCTGTTCATTCTTCCTCAACTTTAACATCAACTCTTATTTAATTTGATAAATAAACCATCAGAAACACTGGCGCATGATTTTGACCATTAACTATGAAGTATCAAGCCCAGCTTTGTTAATATTAATCATTTCCCTCATTGAAAGAAGCACAAATGCTGAGAAATGCTGATGACAAGTGAAATTAGGCGACAACACTAGGCACAAAGCTGCAGCATCATCTATGTTTATTGTGGGATTGAGACTGCTGAAGAATACCTTCCTCCGGCTGAGATGCATTTTCCTCTGTTTGCCTCGGGCTATATTTTATTCATGTTGGGGCTACTGTACTTTAATCAAGCAATTAAACTGCTATTGTAATTTTAGTGCATTCAATTAGCCCATACCCCTAGCAGTCTAAATTTGACCTTATACCGTATCTCAGATCCTGCAGCGAATTGTCTTAAGCTGTCCTCTGTGGGTGTCTCAAAGCAAATTCAGCCACCCATAATCCTTTAAATCAGAAGCATCTCTCAACCACAGCGGCAGATTATATCAAACAATTACAACTTTTAAGAATCTTTGATATTATCCTTTCAATCCTGTTCCACCATAACATTTGATGCAGCTTAATATCGTGTCCCAAGGGGGACAAAATTAGCTTCCATTAGAGGCTATTAGTACTTTAATATGCAGTTGTTCATTACAAATTAAAAGTCAATTTCACAAAGACGGTAGCAACATGCCCGCAATCTGTGCCTCGATATGTTATGAGCTGTATGCTCAGTGTGCTGTTCTCCCACAGTCAGAGCCCATCAGCTGAATTGAGCTTTTGAGTTTAACCATTTCTACAAGGTCACACAGCACACTCAGATCTTATCTGTAAAAATGAAGTCATCCACAGGCAACTTACTTTTTAAATAATAATATTTACCAAAATTCTCAAAGAATTAATCTTTCATTACACATTGTTGCATTCAATTATTTTTCCGATGACTCCACACTTTCAGTTGTTTAGATAAATACCAGAAAAAAAAAGTTCAAATGAATTTTTTCAGTACCCAATATGCCACATGTTCCCACATACAACATGGGTAAAATATCCTGTTGCAATCCTACTCTGTAATTCCAGCACCCTATCATCACAAGCCATGTTATGCAGTTTCCCCTGTTCACATTATAATATGTATGAAAAATTCATTCCCACTTTAATACATGCATTAATCTGGATTACTATCTCAAAAGAGACAGGATTGCTAACTGTCTACTCTTCAACTGCTTGGACTCTATTCTTTTCATCCCGCTGTCACACAGCAGCTCTGTGATAAATTGGATTTCATCAACTTTGTGCCACTGAGAGCCGCAGTGTGGAAGTCATAATTGCAGGCAGGGCTGTGTCACACCTCTCACCTACATCACAGTGGCTTTGATTATGTCCTGCATTTTCTACAGTCTTGCTTGAAGCACAAATGTTTCCCTGCTGACACTCATTTGATTTACAGTAAAAACAGACCTGTGCAGCGTCTTAACTTTTCTCTGTTTTACACACGTAAACATGTTTTTATTTTCTTCATGCTGGGCAGAAATAGTTACTGTTTATTTACTGTCAAGGGGTAATCAAGCAAACTACTTTGAAATTATTTTGAATATGCTTGAATGAAAAGCATCCGAGTCACTGCCAGGTCACAGGCAGCAGTACATAGGCTGGGCATACTCTTTACATCAACAACAGGTTTCTGAATGAAGCTTTGGTTTGGATCTACCACTTTCAACAAACAGAAATCCAAAATTTGGACAACATAGCAGAAGCGCAACAACCACCATGGCTGAGTGTAACAGACTGAGAGTGTGTTGGTCAAGATAAAAACTCCAAACCAGCCCAGTACCTTCCATATTTGATGATTCCACACCTCATGATTTACATGCATATCCAGTGTCAACATTCAATGATAGTGCAGGACATAGTGCGTGCTTAGTGTGTTTGAAAGTGTGTTGAGGTTACAGTGGTGGGTGGGTGAACAACAAATCAGACTTTCATGCAGGAGAGTTTGCATCCAATAACAGACTTACATTTGATGTTTGCCTTTTCATTAAAAACCCCCTCCAATGAAAATCAAGCTTTTAACTTTGTTAACATGTCCACATGTGTGCCAGTGACATAAAAACAGATTCAGACAGCCATGGTTTCATACGTTATGTAACCTAAGGAACCAATCCTGTCAACTTGTGGGGATGGGGGGGGGGGGAAAACCTGAAACCATGTCAGTACAGACAGCGAGAGTTTGCACTAGCAAAACCACTGACACCGTGTCAACCACTGCCAGTTACAAGCTAATAAACAACATAAACAAATAAAAGATGCTAACTACGCTAACCATTCTGATACGTCTTCTAGTCTCTCTGATTTTGATCACTGCAGACTCCTCACCTGAGTCTGGATCTGACTGAGGCTCAGGTCTCTCTGACGTTTCCTCCACTAACCATCTTGATAATCTCTGCTCTTTCTTTTTTCAAAGTTATTTTTTTTCTGGCTTTTTATGCCTTCATTATCTGATAATCAGAGAGGGACAGTAAAGTCGGGGAGAGAGAGAGGGGATGACAGGCAGCAAAAGACCACGGGTCGGACCCAAACCTGGGCCACTGTGGTCAGGACTAAGCCTTAATGGCACACGCTCCAGCAGGTGAGCCACCGAGGCGCCCCGATACTCTGCTCTTTCACCTGTCAACCTAGCGCGAGTACCGGTGGTGGGTGGGGCACAAGGCCTGATCCAGAATTTTTAAAGTAAAGTAAATGTAGATATGCTTCCAGCCAAAGTTTTCCTTTTGTTTCACTTTTTATGTGCAAAATCATGTCAAACAAAAAGAGCAGAATATTTTACATAGTTTAAAACATGTCAGAACTGTCGACCCAAACATTAAAATGAAACCTGCATTAGTGGATTTGCTGCAATCACAACACTGGCATTGCCTTATAAGTGAATAATGTGAACTTGTTAGCAAACTTGCTTATTTACACATCCAGCCTACACAGAAAAACATTAGCACTCATCTGATGATTAGTTTTGTATCCACTTGACAACTGTAACATCCACTCTCCTTTTACCTCTGTTTTGCTCTCCACCAACTACATATGCATATCTAGCTGCTAAATGCTCCACTACGTTCACCAGCTATTTGCTAACTAAGAGTGAGGTTTTAGAGCTGCCTGCCGCAGAGCCGGGCAATAATTCTCTTCGGGTTTGTCATTATGGATGACACTTCTCACATGCAAGTAGTCGATCCAAATTTTTACCATAGCCCCTTTATAATCTTAATTATCTTCTAAATGAAAGAATAATATTTTAAATATTCAACAACAGAATGAAGTGTAATTAGATAACCTTACTGGTGAAGGGACTGGATTTATATAGTGCTTTTCTAGTCTATCGACCGCTCGAGGCATTTCTCACTGTGAGTCAAATTCACCCCTTCACAAAGACATTCACACACTGATGTGTAGTTAGAGGGTCAGTGACTTCGACAGGCAGGAACCTTCAGAATAGGCTCTACCTCCTGACACACTGCCCTCTATCTTCTTATGGAGAAAAAAATATCATTGTCTTTGTATTTAGAGGGCTCAGGTCACTCAACTGAAATGAGCAAGCAGAGGCCCTGGGCTCACTGAAAACAAGAGTTAAAGAAAGCAGCAGTGAGTTACAGGAGAAAATTGTAGGACCTTTGCTGCCCCGTGGCACAAACAGCTTCAGTATATCTGCAGGGGTTGACAGGGTTGTTTCTCAATACCACTGATTCAACTGTTTCATATCCAGCTGCTTAGATTTGATTTCTGAGATTGTGCTTTTCAAAGGTGGGTTTCCAGCCTTTGATTTAAAAACAGTACCAAAAGAAAGAGAAAAAAACTTCATCCTCTGACACTTCCAGCAGCTCTGGAGTGGTGGGTTGTGCACCAGGGACCCATCACAGGCGCTGAACTTCCTATCGTTTGCTGACAGAGGTCGGTGGGAAGCAGGCATCACTTAATGCATCTTTAAAAAAGTGTAAAGAAGTGTTGCACGGCATCTTCTATTGTACACAAAGACAGCCTTGTTGACCCCATCATTTTTTCAAGGACACTGCCTTTTTGTATCAGTTCTCTTCATTTCAGTGTGAAGAGGCAGAAATGAGAATGAGTGCGGGGGAAGTGAGACAATGACACCCTTGATGTTTTCACAGTCATCCTGCATACCAGGGCAGAAAACAATGGAGTGGAACCAGCCACATTAGCAATGCTCTGACCTGACGTCCCAGTGGTAATACACACGCATAATTTAGTTCAGATTTAAAATGGAAGCGTATTGTCACTTTCATGTTCCTGGACATTACCATTGTTTGCTTTTTTATAATGTACATGTATTAAATCTGGAAGGTTTATCGTACATTGAACTGTTTTAGTTGTGGGGTGCTTCATAAAAGTGGCCCCATCTTCATTGCCATGGTTACTATAATAATGACCATGGTTTGTTAAGGTTTGGGAAAAGATTGTGATTTGAGTTGAAATAAGTACTTCCTCAACATTAGACGATCTTTGTTGTCATGGTTACAATAATTACAGTGTGGTTAACTCTTTTGGTAATGGTAATGGATAATACAAACAACATAAACAGCTACTTTCACTGAATAGAACATTGCTCTCCTGTGTTTTGTTGACCCACCCATCCATCCATCCCAACCTACTTCTACCACAGACTTTGTTGCTCCATAAACCATGCCACCGCACTTTTCCCTTTGCTCCTGTCATAATTACTATGGCCACTAGATGTCACCTAACAATAAAACATAAGTATGGCTCCTAATTACCTTCTTCACAGATGACCTTTGGGCTCCTTTTTTAGGAGGATAGTCTCAGTAAAAACAAAAAAATTTGCAGACTGATGTAGATTTCTCAACGTTGCGAGCACACGACTAGGGATGTAGCGATTAACCGGTTTCACTATTAACCACGCTTTAAAACATCACGGTTATGTAATCGTAAAGGCTGAAAAAGGAACATCATGGCGGTACATTATCTTTGGCACAACCTGCGCGGAACAAAAAAAGGTACTCCAGTGGTGCACCAACTTTGAGTGCCCACACTTATCAAGAGAATGAAGAGGGAGACATGGACACTGACAACACTAACACCAAGAATGACCAGGGATTATTCATTCATTATTCTGTCTGCAAAACTTGCCAGAAAATAAGGTGCAGCTAAAGGGTCAAACACATCAAACTTGATCTTAAATATAAACGTGTCACTTACAATCAGCGGCATAGCAGTGAGCATTGGGTTTTCAGTGAAAAGTAAACAAAAAGGCTGCAAACCGGCTTCAGTCACTCTGACCATTTAAAGTTGCTTCCTCTCGTCCGTGTTGAATAAACGCCAGGTTGGCAAATATGCCAGGTGTAAAACACTAACTTAACACTAGGAGCTTGTAAACTTCCAGCATTATTCCATGGGTTTTAATTAATTACATGTCAGTTATTTTTAACACTGCATATAAGATACTCAATTTCTTTCTTTATTTTTTATTAAAACTGCAAACAAATGGTGGATGACAGTTAATGACAAGAACATTTCAGTTTATAACTGACAGTAGTCATATTTTCCCCTGGGGGATCAATAAAGTTCATCTTAGTCTTATATGTATAATAATAATTTAAATATTGAAATAACTACCAATTATTAATTAATTAATTATTATTAATTATTTTAAATCATTTAAAACGATTTTTTAAAAATCTTTATTATTTTGTACTGTATTATTTGGTTGCTGTATTATTTCTGTTTCAAAATGCAGCAATAAATAACACATTAAAATCTCTAAAGAATGCTCATGTGATTTAACACATCTTCAATAAATCAATGCATAATAATCGTGAAACTGTGATTATTCCTCACACTATGACCATCAAAATCTATAATCATTGCATCCCTACACACAACCACATTTAGATGAGGTCATGTGGCTTGACACCAACACATTTACCACAGATATATCACAAAAAAGGCATTTTTTTGCCATGATAATGTTCTGTATTAACTAGCTTACAACTAGCTCAACAAGCTTACTGTATTGACCTGGCTGTTTCTACACCGAAAGAGCTCTGATACTATATTATAAGTATGATGGTGCAGGTTTTTAAGTTATTAACATTACTATATGTATATAATTATATATATAATTTGCATTTGATTGATATAATTATACATAATTCCAATACAATTTGGAATAGTTAGCTTGTTACACAATAATAAGCCCATGTTGTGGAAAACTGGAGTGTGTAAAAGTGTCATTGACCTAATTAATCTTAATTAATGAAGATGATGAAGATGGATGAAGAAATATTGAATTCTGAATGGCCACTCAGAAAAGCAATTCTGTTATGAAATCAAAAAGTTATGAACACATTATAACACTAACACATTGTCATCAGTCACTGGGACTACTATAACAGTAACATGACCAGTGGAATTGGCACTGCAGGATGGCAGTTAAAAGACAATAACATTTCCTCCAGTGTTCTTTCCACCCCTGCTGTTCAGTCTGCAGATCAGCTTTAAATATTTCAGAGAGGAACAGTGCAAGAGGAAACAGCTAACAGGAGCTGTTGGATGATGAGCCGCAGACAACATGCTGTACTGTGCTTGGTGCCAAGCAGCACACCTCCAACACATCAACACCTTTTACCTTTTATCTGCTGTGCTGGTGAAAAAAAATAAAAATAAATAAAAACTTGCACAATGTCAGTGCAGCTCAAACAGTCCCAGTTGCTGTTACTCAGATCTATGGCAAAAGCATGAATCACAAATAGCAGGAAAGTGGTATCACCAGTCAACTCTAACCAACACTAACACCAACACTAACGCGTTTGGTGACGCAATCAACTCAGCACCTGTTTGATGCAGTCTCAACAAACATGTAACATTATTGTAACATTATGTACTAGGGGTGTAACAATTCTGAAATCGATACAAATGTCCATGATCTCGTGATGCACCCCTCCTCCCCAAATCCAACTGGCTGCCACCACAGGAGGTACAGCCTGTTGAACTCTCAATACATTTCTAATGAAACAAAACTGATTTTAATTTAATAATTAACAATAAAACACACGTAAATACCAAAATTATTATTCTATTTCAAGTTAGGGAAACCTGTATATTTTGTAAATATTATTGTCTTCCAACTGGTTTGGTCCAACCATTAAGTGATCACGCCTGCTGCAAAAGTTATGCTAGTTTAATTAGCTCAATATGGATTATGACCTGGACATTACAGACACCCCCCCCCCCCCCCCCCCAGGGTTGCTGTTATTGTGTCCATCCTTTGCACCACAAACTGCTACATCCTGTAATTAGTTCACATTTACTTTGTGTCAAAACAAACTTTCACAGAAAATGCTGCAGCATATCTTCACCTAGAGGTCAGCACCCAAACTAGTGCCTGCGACCTGTTATTATTGCATAAGAAAATAATCTGTTGGTTTTAATGAGTGTGGGTCCCAGGGTGAAACTGAATTAATATTCTCTGGTTGCTGGGATAAAAGAAAAAAGCTCAAGTGCCTCTGCTCTAATGCCCAATAGCAATTGTAACCCAGCTGGCTCCTGGGTGACTGCATTCATTCATAGCACCTTATCCGCATACCTTAGGGGATCCTCCTTGCCAACCTTCTTGCCTCACAAGAAATAAGCCTTGTTGTTCAGCCTCCATAAGGTAACAGCAAAACAGAAAGGTGACATCGCCCCCAGGTAGAGGAAAATGACAGTTTTCAGAACCTGCCGGGATAATCTATCTTCCCAGCATTGCAAATCCACATCCCCAGGGGGTAGAGAATTGGCGCAGCTATGTCACCACCCCTACAAGAAAGATATCATCGACCAATCAACATCTTTCTTTTCTTCAAACCATGGTTGCACATGGACCATTTGAGACTTTGTCACAACTTGTGCCTACTCTTCATCTGAGGTATACAGTATGTGTACAGCTATGACAGTGACTGTAAAATGAATGAGCTCCCTCATCCAGTTGGTTCCAGAATGGTTTTAACACGGGTCAGTTGTAACACTTCCAATTTAGCATTGCCTACCTGCTTCCCTGCTTGTAGTTAAACTCTTGAAACTTAAATCATGTTTATTGTGTGTGTATTTATATCTTTCATGCAAGTTGTCAGTTTCAGCTGTTAGGCTACAAGAGTCTTGGTTAGTTTTAACAATAATAACAGACACACATAGACACAATCACACACACACAAACACACACATACACACACACACACACACAGTAATGTTCAGTTGAAGCTGGTGAACATTTGCACATTTTGTTCAGTTTTATTATTATGTTGAAATGTCTTATCACTACTAGGACTGACAGTAACAATAACAGTAACATAAATGGCTGACACACACACACACACACACAATAACAATGTTAAATAGTCATTTGAGTGTTGAATAAAAATCATTAAATATCAAATTTCTGTCGTAATCCTTATATCATGATGTTACATTTCACCCCAGGATATGTTACAACTAACATGGAGGTAGAAGACGGGGTAAATTGTAACATTTCCCTCTTTGTGTAACCATGCATTTTCTGTTTGTGTTGCAAAGATACCACCTACACCATTTAATAGCAGACACGTCTAACTAGTTTGTATTCCATTTTTGGACACACTGGCTTAAAAGAGCTCCAAGCCAAAGACAGAAATGTCAAAAATGTTACAACCATCCCGTGTCTCCCCTAATCGTATCCAATTTCCTGAATCTTTCATGCACATAGAAATTATTGCAAGGAGACAACGTCACAAGGTGAAAGCTTAAGAGCCTCTGCAAAAGTACGCAGGCTGAGGGAGGTGCCAACTGTAAAATGCAGTGAAAACAGTTTTTCTGCCCCGAATGCAACTAGCAACAATAACTGTTTGTAAAGTCACCTATGAAATATAATTGAGCAGTCAACAGGGGGTGGGAAGGTCGATCTATTAATAGCCAGGATGGGTTGGAAAAACAACTTGACATTTATGTATCCAAATTAGCTGAGTCTTCAGCTCCTTTGCTTAAGTTGCATTAGTATTCAGGTGTTTTCTTTTTCCAAACGGATACTGATTTCTTTCTTTTTTTTTGCTTTTAGTATAACACAAAGGAGCTCCTGCTTACTTATTAAACTTATACTGAACAGTAAAGGACAAAGACAAAGAGAACTGTTGTTTAGCTTTTACTTGCACCATAATTATTTGTTTCAGGTTAAGGACATTGTAATTGAAGATAGTGTTTCACTGTGAAAAACAGTTATTTTCAGAATCATGTAGGACACTAAAAGACGGTCTTACACGATCAGATTCAAGATGGTGTTAAAAATTTTTGTAAAATATGTTTATTTGCTTTTCTATCAGTGAGTGAGGTGAGATGATAGAAACTGATCTGGTGTCTTCACATTCATGTCGAAGGAGATGGATGGTTTGGTGGTGTGTGATGGTTAAAAATATTGCACATTAAATTTATTTAACCACAAACCTTGGCTGATGTGAGGCGTCCATGTTTGTTTGGTTTTAAGGCATTTCAATATTATTAAATTAAAACTTATATATCAGAAGTTTTATTAAATGTAACATTATGATGTTAACACTATTAACTACATGGAAACTAGCAATTACTGTGACTCCAATCTGACATGAATGTGACGTTAAATATGGAGTCAGGACGTATTATCTTAGCTTAGCTTAAGTACAGGGTTCAGGGGGAAACAGCTAGCCTGACTCTGTCTATAGTTCAGAAAAGCTTCGATACTAACACCTCTACAGCTGAATTATTTCCCCTGTGTATCTGTGTAGAAACATAAAAACTATTTGAGATTTCAGGGAAGTTATGTGCCTATCAGGAATGAAGAGTGAACAGTTTATCCATTCACCTCGTGCCTCTGTGCAGTGTCTCCAGCTACAGTTTCCAGTTTCCATATAAGGTCAGTGAGTACAGGTTTGGGTTTTTGCACAATTGTACCAAATCTGGCAACCACAGTGTGACAACAAGGCTCTGTCATTGCTTTGCACGCACTTGGCTGGCTGGCTGTTGTTTGCCAAAAAATATTTCTAACCATCCTCCTTGAAACCACAAATGGTCCTTTTTACATTTATGTTAATACCCAGGTTAAATAAATGTGCTAATCAGATATATTGCCGCTGTTAGGTGTATCCTTTCAGTTTCCCCGCTTGGCCCGCTCTCTCAACTAAGCTTAACTAACCACATCCTGAACAGTAGCTCGGTGTGTCATGCACAGACACAAGGCTGATATCTGTGTTCTCATGTCACTGTCAGAGAAACCAGCAAAGACGCTTATTTCCCAAAGTGTTGAACTTTTCCTTTAACTCCAGTTAAGAATAAAACAGGATTACTGTTAAACTGACTGTTACACTGAGAGGATGCTTGTAGTTTTCAAGACTACTATTTACGCTTTGGACCATAATGCGGTGAAATAATTGCTCTTGCGCAGGGTGAGGGACATGGTTTTGTAAACTGAAGGCTTTGAAAAACATTCCTCTGGGACTCAATTCAGACCTTCAATGGAGTACCACATTTTCAGTTGACTGACTCTGCAGTGTGGTCAACCTCTATTCCGTCCCAGCTTTGTCTCCACATCATTAAAACTGATACTGAGTGGCCATAACAGCTGGCCAAAGAAAAGCAATCAAAGTTAGTGGTGCAAGAAAGGCCTTTAAAAAGCTTCACATTTTGCACTATGCTTTAGAGCAAAAAAATGCGCGGGGTAGGAGTGTAATTTATTTTCGATCCTCAGTCTCTGTGTTTGAGTGATAACAAAAGAGACTATATATAAATGACAGTTTGCGAGTTGCTTGCCATCGCCTGCATCCCTGCCTGTAAAATATCACAACTCTTCTTCCTCTATAACAAATGTAAAAAGCAGCAGGAAGATGAGAACCCTCTGCAAATCAGAGCATGTGACGCTTCTCTTCATGATGATTGCAGCGTCCGACCCGTCTCCTCTCCTTATTCTCACTTCACTGTAACTGATCTTAGCAGTCTGCCTCAGTTGAAGGCAGGCTGAATATAACACTGATAATTCAATTAAAAAGAGGCCCAGAGAGCAGTCTGACCAAATCAAATGAATTTAAAGAGGCCCAGCTCTGTGTGACAATATTTGGTGAACAAAATTCTTTTTTAATGTGTGGCACAGACTCTAGAGGAGAGTGATCAATAATTTAAAAAGATCTAAAATCCCTTACTAATTGCTTTTTATCGATCATTTTCCAAAACTAGTAATTATCTTGTAAGACATTTGCCAGAAGACATCTTAAGGTTCATGCTGAAATGATTAAAAGCACAGATGAATAATTGCAGAGGCTTAATTACCAGCCTTTTCAAAGAGGAACTGCTTTTACATTCATCATAATACTGCTAATTCATTGACAAGAAAAAAATGAGAGTATTCCACAACAGAAACAACCAGTTGAAGTCAATCAGAGACACGCAAGAAGTTTTTTTTTTTTCTTTTCTTTTTTTTTTTATCACTGTTTGACCCGTGTGTGTCTCAATCTGGAGCTTTAAGCCTTTGAGGTGAGGGATCAGACCAGATAAGACCAAAGTTTAAAACAACTGGAATCTGCTTTTATCCAAGAACAAGCCTCAGTCTTATTATGGATTGAGGGTCTAGGTGGCTTTACAAAATATATGCAGTAATGCCTGTGAATAGACTTCTGCTTAATTTGATTGATTCCATGCTGTTTGACAGGTGAATGGCCACAGGCTTAAAATGTTTCCAGATTTAAACTGAGGTCTCTGTCCCAGTTCACCCTGTGCTGGCCCGTCATTGGTACTCGCCCAGTTGTTGCACTGAAAACAACACTGCCCTTACTGGTAACTGATCTAAGCTAAGGCAATGTGCGGTAACTCAATTTCCCCTTTGAAGGGGCACAGACATCACGACAGGGATGTGACCTTCAAGTAGGTGAGATAGTGCTGAATTTTTCAAAAACCTCTTCAATTATTCATGACACTCTGCTCTCAAACATTTCCTTCACCAGCTTTCTTTTCCTTTTTTCTGCTCTGTTAATGCTAGGTAGCTAAGCTCATTGGAAGCCCCTTTTATGAACTTCTTGTATTATTCATCAGAGGATGTCCCCATCCACATTCTAATGCTGCTGAACGCAGCCCCAATGCAATTACATGACAAATATCTTAATATGTTCTTGGCATAGCTTAGGCTGCACGCTCAGATGTGTGCACAGGCAGTCTCTCTGACATACACACATATACACACACACACACACACACACACACACATACACATACACACACACACACACACACACACACAAAGTCATATGCATACCTAAATATTACGCGTGTATGGCACACATGTTTTATGCACCTTGTCAGAGAAATATAAAGCCATTATGCTTTGACAACCCTTGTGAAGCTACAGGAGCACGGCTATACAAAGAGACACACGCATACACACCTTTCTTCATCTTGAATACACAAGTGCTACACTGATATGCCGTCACATCACAGGTGCCAACTCTTCAGTCTCCTGTGCTGCTTTTCATTACAAGCTTACCTTGAGCTTTTGGAAATTTATTGTCATTCTGGCTGACAGAAAGCCATCATAGACAAGCAATATCCCAGTTTCTCTTAAGCTGTCATCATATTTGATGGTAAGCTGCCATTGCTGTGCCAAGAGCTCACAAAGCAATCCAACAGTGTGTCCACTGCTTGAACGTTACTTCTTGGATTTCTTGTTCATATATTTTCTGTTTCAATCTTTATGGTCATTAAATAATTTTATTTCTAATTTTCTTTCTGGTAAAGAGCTAACATATAAAAGCAACCAGTTCCATGTTCTTACTGTAATTGGTGGATAAGCACAAACACTGCTGCACCGACCGTGGGCGGAGCGGCACTGTTTATGTTTTATTTTTGCAGATCAGGTGGCATGGGGCTAGTTTGGCATTTGTCTTACCAGGAAACTGCCCCTGTGTTTCATCCGCTCTGATCAGATCTAACTGCAAATATACAGTAGTGTGCAGCAATTACTGATCTTAGTTTTCGCTTTAGCTGGTGGAGGAACAAACACAGACCTCTTCAAAATCACTTTTGCTTTTGCTTCTTTCATTTAATAGAAATAATTTCATCTAGTTCAGACATTTAAATGCACAAAAGAATTCGATTTTAAAGGGGTTGCACTCACTTAGATTAGTTGGTGATTATTACAAATAATGTCCACAACATTACAGACGACAGTAAGAAACCATTTTATTTCAGCTGATTAAACACGAGTAAAATTTGCCATCGAACAGATTCAGACTTTCTACTATACTTGTTTTTGTGCTTCTTGTCACCAAACAAAACCAAAGATTTATTGAACACACCCCTGCAAGCCTCATATGCCCACAGGTTCACAAATACAGAGCCCAAAGTGTTCTGCAGCAGATAATTAATAGCTTCGATGATCTCGTTATGCCACCGTAATCACTATTTTGTTACAGCCATCAAAAAGAGGCTAGCAGATCCAGCAAACCGATTTTATGTCAGAACTAGAATTACCGCCTTGTGGTTCTGTGCCTCTCCCAGAAGGTCAAGGTACAGGAAATATGGTCACCACCTCCCCTTCTGTTCCTGTGTTACAGCGTTGAATAATGGCCTGAAGTGTTTTTGCAGAAAATTATGATGTCACAGTAAAGCTGACCTTTGACCTTTTGGATATAAAATGTCACAATTTTATCCTGTTAGAGATTTGTGTGAACTTTTGTCATAATTAGCAAATTAATTCTTGAGGTGTGGCCAAGCAACCCAAACACATAACGCCCTCAGCTGTCGCTGGCATGGAGGCGTAAAAACTACTTTAAGTATTCTGTGTGTTATAAATAAACGTATCTTTAATAAGGTTAAGGTTAATTTACAGTTCTCTTCCATTTTATCTGCTGAAACTGGTGCAGATTCTAAAACATTATGATCAATCATCATATCTGTTTCCACTGATGTGCAACATATTTCATTCCTGTGTCAAAAAAAACAGAACTTACAGTTTGCCCTTTAGAGGTCCCACATTTTATACTTTTCCTGTGTTTTATTTGAGGTGCTGATATCCATAAGAACATATATTTGTGGTTTTAAGTACCAAAAACCATCTCAGTGTAGTAACAACAGATCTGTGAGCCATTCAGAAGAGAGGCTCTGGGCCTGTTTTTTGAGTGATAATAAAAATATAGCAGATTTCAGGTAAACAGAGAACAGAGAACAGAGAAATCCTGCAAAACTAGACAGTGGGTCCAGCTGGGCAGTGCTGGGGGTGTGTTTCAAGGCTTAAGGTTTCTGAATACAGGCTGTGTGCGTTTCTCTGTGGACTGAGTGCTTTGAAACTTTCATAGTATTAATGTAGAACCTTGACTTGCTTTATAATCAAAAACAATATGGAAATCTCACTCTACACAATATGGGAACTTTGTTGAGCCAGGAACGGCCTCAAGTCTGAGGCGTCAAAACAAGAGTCCACTAAAATAGTGTTTGTTTAATTTCTGTGACTACAAAAGTACATTAAAGACAATAATAGTGAAGTCAAATATGAATATAAACACATCAGATTTACCAAAAACTCAAGATTCGAGATTAATCTTGTATCATCTTGTACCATATACTGAAGTTCATCATACTGTTCATTAAATTTGAAAGGTTGTGACATATTTTACACAAGAGACTTAACACAAAGAGCCTTTTGAGAAACATATTTGAATGTAACATAGCTCATTAGAGAAGCAGCGCCATAACTGGGTCAGTTACTGTAAAGATAATTGTACTAGTACGTCTGAATTCAGTCGAACAAGGAGTCCTCACTGCTGTGTGAAAATGAGCTATCGATTCACATAGTGTTTTGAGAATCATGATTTCAACTACTGAGCAAAGAGAAACTGAAATAGGTGATTCTCAGAAATGGTATCATCTAGAAAATGTTTGAGAGATGTATGAGGTCACTTCCATTATGTGCTCCAAGCATTTCGCACAATTGGTTATAGCTGTGATAACCTGTTTTCTTACAACCATTGAACATGGGCAAAATAAGTTCTACATATATCACATAAACCTGACCTTTTTCTGTCTAATTCTGTCTGCTTTTGCTTCTTCTGAGAGTAAAAAAGGAAGCGCTGCTACCTGGAGCATGTGGCGCGCCTGTACATGTAGACAGGATATCAGCGTAAGACTTATGAACCACATCTGCTCATCACATCCTGCTCTCACACGGCACCCTGGCTCTCTCACACAGCCACGCTGAATTCAGTCCACAGATTTCTCAGAGCAGGAAGATGCTCTCTCTGAGGCCGTTTTCAAGCATCACGTTTGGCGAAGTCACTTATTGCCAACTGTCTCTATATAATTCCTATCAACTAGATCAAACGAGTGAATGTTCTCATTTCGAGTCCCCCATCCCCTCCACTCCCATCAGTCAGCTCTGGGTCTTTCGGCATCCAATGTTTGACATAATAATCTTCATCGCTGCTCTGGTTCCTGTGATCATGACAATGATAATGCTGGTGGTAATATGGTTTTATGAGGCCTCTCATCCTCCCATCTGCTCTGCTCTCCTTCCCAGCTCTGGCTACCCAGGACTCCATCTCAACTCCCTCCCTCTACCATCTGGGCTCCTGTGCTAATCCCTCCCTCACTCTTTCTCCCTGTCTATCCTCCCTCCCCTCCATAAAAAAATAAAAAGCTATGACTTGTGTCTTGTGTTTCTATTCTTGATTGATTCGACAGACAGACAGATACAGTAAATAGATAGATAGATAGATAGATAGATAGATAGATAGATAGATAGACAGACTCATGGATATTACAGGTTTGTTAGCAGAGGAGCAAAACAGATTTAGAAAAGCCAGAACACGTATCGATCACATATATGCAGTGAAGTTTTCTTTTTCTACTTAGTGCCTTTATCAAGCACCTGTTGCCTGTGTTCAGATTAATGAACACAAAACCAACAATTTGGTGTTTAACAGGGAGATGTTTGTCTCCAAAGTTGTTTTCCATTTATATCAATAATATATCTTCAAATTAAAGTTTCTTGCTTGGAGTTAAATTTGACGATCAGGTTGTGGGCATGTTATTATCATATGTGGATGAAGTAGTTTTCCCTCCTGAGCATGAAAAAGATCTGCAGACTGTGCTGAACATTGGTGCAGTAAAATTGAGACTAGTGGTGAATCAAGACAAATTCTAAAGAAACATTTTAAACAAAAAAATTAAGAGAAGTTGCTTGGTTCAGTAGTGCTGTGTTATGCTGATTAGTACACATATCTTGGCTTGATGCTGGATGAGCACATGACATTTAAAGAAGCTGTTGTGTTAGACCAGTGGGACCTGAACTGAACTAAATTAATCAATGATCTGGGATTCACACACAGCTCTATGATTCATTTGTGTGTCCTGTGTATGCTTCTGGTATTTGAGGTTAACACACAAGTTGTAACACTGTTCATCAAGAAGTATTCAATTTTTTTTTTGGGGGGGGGTCTATATATTTATTTAAGCTCTGGCCTTTGGTGGAGATGTGGGATGGGAACCTCCAAACATCAGACATAAATGTCAGATGCAAAGTATGCTCACATACTTGTGAGGATGTCTCACCAGATAAAAAGATATTTAATTGGAACACTTCACACGGCCAACCCTCAGCTAATGAGTTGAAATCCTTATTTTATTTGAATGATTTATCTTTCACTTTTCATGACTGGTTACTTTTTGAAATTCAGGAGATCGAGTGCAAAATGTTTTATGGTCTAAACAAAAATTACAGACCTATTGTCTCATAATGAAAAGCTACAGTGTAAAACCTAAAAACTTATGTGAAGTATAATTTAAAAAAAAAAAACAAATATTCACAGTTACATTGAGGAACACTATTGTTAGCCCTAGAGAGCAGCAGGTTTAAAGCCACTGCAGAGGAGGAAGGACTGCGTTGGTTGTGTGAGCCACAGTAGGTGAAATTGAGTATGAGGCTCATTTTTCATTTCGCTGTCCCTCCTACGAGGACATAAGGGATACTTTTTAGTAAAATTACTTCTATTTATACCAATTTCTTTTTATGAATAACTAGAGCTGTGCTTCAGGAAGGGAACTTTTTTGTAGTAGATTTTATTTGCCAAGTTTGAGGAGAGAAGCCAGAATAACCGAGCAGTAAAATATCCTGGAACGATGTAATGAAATGCAGTGGTCGACACTGCAACCATATTTTTTATGGACCCATGAGGATTGGGCATTTTGTGTGCACGACATGAAAATAGGACAAAATAAATAAATAATAAATAACAAATTATTTCAGAAAATGTAATAACTTGTCCCACTATGGACAGAATGTTACTACATTATTAGCTCACACATTTCCTTTGCTTTATAGGCATATTATTACATTATTTTTTAAATTATGTTTATTTATGACACTATCACAGTTATTAAATTATGCTAGCTGGCTGGATGGATGGAATGACCTTGAAACAGTGAAATCAAAAAGCTGCATGCTTATCCTGCCATTGCTGGGAAACCTATCTACCACAGCAACTATTCAACTATTCAACAGAAGAACTATTCAACTATTGAATAAAATGGCTTTATTAGGCACTGAGTAGACCACCTAATTACAGCATGCAAAAATGCATTAATGTCTTTAATGAGAGTGGAAAAACACATCCAAGGGTATTGACATATGTAGTGATCGGTGGTCCCATTGGGGAGAGTGTCGAAGTATCTCAATGCAGGATGCAGAGGCAGTTTCCTGCAGGGCAAGGTGAAAACAAGTAAGAAGTGATTTTGGTGTAAAAACAACCAACACAGATCCTCGTCCTCAATGTCTGGAATAGGTTTTTAAAATACATCAACCCACCCATGGGACACTTTGACCATGATAGATAAACAGTCATCTTTTAGGTGCATTTTAGTCTGTACAAGACTCAATCTTCCCACAACCTTGACAAATTATACATTTATGCCAGTCTCATGATTCTATCTGTGCAAAACATTTGAGGATCATCATCTTACCACTGCAACATCTGTTGGTTCAGACTTGGTTATACGTAACGCTGCTACGTAATGCTGCTACATAACGCTGCTATGACAGGTGACACCTCATCAACTTTAACTCCCAGTACAATTAAAAAGAATGGATATTTCTGCCATATTTGTGCCTCTATAACTTTGGTTCAGTATCTCTTATACTCATTCAGTTGGTTTGGTTGTAAAATGTAAAGACTTTCCTTTCAAAGGAGACAAGGGTTATGACTGTGATCAAAAGGACTGAAGAACTGATATTTTTAATTTTGGTAACATTACTTACAGGCTTGTGTGTAAAATTAGGGGTGTCTGGTAAGAAATTTAGGAAAACCTGATATAAGCAATGTCACTGATCTACATGAAGTTCTAATTGTCCTTTGTTGCTGTCCTTGTCCTTGTTGTTTTTCAAGATTCAGGGCACTAAAAACATCCATAAAAGTGCAATTGTAATCAACATGTATCGTGTCAGTTCATGATTTCTGAGTCTAATCATACATCATGTGTGGAAAAATGCTATGTCTTTAAAACAAAAAGGTTCCTTTTCACCATTTCCTCTTGATTTAAAATATAAAAGGTATCCTCACATAATCTCGTAGCAGTTTCCTTTTGCAAGACAAGCTGCTGTCACAACAGTCTCAGAGCATAAGCCACACAAACAAATCCCATATGACTAAACATATTTCAAAAGCAAATGAAAGTGTTTGCCAAGTGCTGTAGACGTTCTTCCCCCATCTCTCATATGAGACACCAATAAACACTTTAAATGCTTGTCAGCTACGTGCACATAGCAATGTGAAACTGAGCAGCATGCATGGTAGAACTGTACCATGCTGCATGAATCACACATTAATATGGTAAAATCGCAGACAATTGGGTTTTCAGTTTTATAAAGAAGAGATTAGATAATTAGACAGAGACAGATTAAAAAGGAAAATGACTAAAGTTGTCCATCAAAAGCCAAATTCAGGTTGTTAAAGGTGAGACACATTCCTCTACACCTGTTTGTCACTGATTTTGGTGCACAATAAACTCCTCAGAAAACTCCTGAGTCTGATGGAGGCTCAAACATGTGGCTGACCTTGATGCTCTCTGCTCTTTCACCTGTCAACCTAGCGCAAGCAGCGGTGGTGGGTGGTGCAAAAGACCTCATCCAGAATTTCTCATTGGGGAAGTAAGTGTAGATGTGCTTCAAGCCCCAGTTTTAAAACCATGTTAAAACAAAATATTAATCAAAGTGTAAAGGGTATGGAGAGAACCCAATAGCAGCACAAGTGAACCAGGTTTTAGTCTGGAAACAGTCTTTATTTGGCAGATCAAAACAGGTACACAGCTAACCCGAGGATGGCAGCAGAGAACTGAATTCAGGTGAGTATGGCGGGGTGTGGATCCGGACCTTGAGACGGAGTCGGTGGGGCTGACGTCACCAGAGGAGGTGAGCTGGTGAGGCGAAGCTGACAAGGTGGGTCTCTTGGTGGAGCAGGAACAGGCTGAGTGCCAATCAGCCACAGGCAGACGAGGAACTGAAAACAGGCAGGCGATACTCGTAGTCAGGGACAGAAGGATGGTGGATTCACCGGGGGTTGAGACGTGATGCGAAGGTCGGAGGCAAGTCGGGTCAATACCAGGTAAGCAGTCCGGGAACAAGTGCTGGAGAGTCAGGCATGAGAGCGAAGACAGTCTGGGAAAGAGTGAGTTGAGTGAAGCTGCATATCTACTGGCTTGATTGGAGATGGTGCGCAGGTGAGAGCAGCAGGTGGAAGCAGTTAGGCTGATGAGGGGTGTGGTGCGGTGGGATTGGAGGGCTGGTCAGGGTGATCACGGTGGAAGTCGGAGAAGAAGTCATTGGCTCAGACTCCCCCTTCTGTTGCCATGGTGAGGATGAGGGACTGGTGGAGCCCCCTCAGGAACGGACAGACGGCAGATGAAGAGGGACCCCTTGCCGCTTCTCTCGTCTGCGGGCCTGGAGACGGAGATCGATCCGTATGGCCAACTCAATCACTCCGTCCAATGTGGACGGAACGTCATGGGAAACCAGCCCATCCTTAATATAGTCAGCCAGACCATGGAGGAAAGCGTCACAGAGGGCTGCAGAATTCCAGTTGCTCTGGCTGGCCTTGGTACGGAAGTCAATTGAATAATCTGCCACCGTTCGCTCGCCTTGTTTCAGTCCCATCAGTCCCCTTGCTGACTCAGAACCACAATTCCTGAAACCAAAAACCTTGCGTAGCTCGGCAGAAAACAGTTCAAAGGAGGCACAGGCTGGAGACCGTCTCTCCCACTCAGCTGTTCCCCATAGTCGAGCTCTGCCTGTAAGGTGGTTGATGACAAATGCAACCTTCGCCGGTTCAGTGGCGAAGGTGCGGGGCTGCAGGGCGAACAGAAGAGAGCAGTTGGTGAGGAAGGGGCCACAAGTCTCTCGATCACCGTCGTAATGCTCTGGGGATCCCACCCGGGGCTCAGGAGCATCTCTGGGCGGAGAAGAGGCTGGCACAGGTGCAGGAGCAGAAGCCGATGCTTCAAAAGAGGGGGCAGACACATTCGAGAAACGGGCTGCTAGCTGTTGCATCTTTCCGGCTAATGCCGCTAGTGCTCGTCCATGAGTCTCTGCAGCTTGTCTGGCTTCGGCAGCAGACGCAGTCATCATGGCCTCATGCTGCTGCAAAACGTCATCAATTGTCTCAAGGCGACTAAGTGGTGTGGGATTGTGCGCTGGGTCCATTTCTGGCCAGATTGTACTGTAACGGGTATGGAGAGAACCCAATAGCAGCACAAGTGAACCAGGTTTTACATAGCAGAGTATTTGAACATAGTTTCAAACATGTCTTTAACTGAAGTTCTTCTGTTGCCTAAACTTAACAATATACAGGTCTCTAGATGCAAACCCTCATCTCTGGTGTGATAGTTGTAGGCGTTATATGCCATTCACCCCCCTGTTGACTCCACTGCCTTTAATAATGTGGTACCTCATTCATTCAAAAAACATGTTGCCTCTGCACATTGAAAAATTACGCTAAAGGGGTCCTGACCAAGTGTCTTTATGTGACGAGGTGGGAGTGAGAACATGTTGGTGCTACAGTCCTGTATTCCTGCCATCTACCCCAACCACGTCCTGATGCTACAGTTCATAAATGCAGTTAATTATTAATTTAAAAAAAACTTCTATCAGAACATATTCCAGTCAGAGATTATATTTGCAAACACAACATAATTGGGAGACACTTTTGTGATATATAAACATAATATCTAGGAGACAGGGATATTTAGAGAAATAAGTTAGTCATTTCAGCTTTATTCATGAACCCTGCAGCAAAATAAAAACCAACAACTAGTGAGAAGTAATTCTAACATGACTGCAGCAGCATTTACATCACGTTTCAAAGTCAGTGTTGTGTGAGCTACTTGAGAAGTGTAGTGAGCTCAGCTCCAGTTACTCTACTCCAACTCAACCTTCACTACACTGAACCTAGCCCCAGAGATATGTAGCAAGCTAAGCTACCAACATGGCAACAGTAGCTCACTACATCAGAAGTTATTTTCTTTATTAATTTTTCAAATTGGACCATCTTCATGCCAAGTCAATGCTATCTCAGTGATCAATATAATTTTCAGCTGAGCAAAAACAAATGTTCAGTTCAATTCTTTATTAAACAATAACCCAAGTTTACAGGTTCCCTCTGTCATCTTTCCAAGTGTCTGTATTCCCTTACTCTCCTGTCGTAGGCACCAGCCCAAGGACTAGTATGTGATGTCACCGTCACATATAGTATGTCCATGCATGGTGGTGATGTCAAACAGACGCATTACAAAGATCTGCTGCGCTTGAGCTTCAGAAATGCTTGGGAAAATGAATCTGGTGTGGATGCTACTGCACCATACGTTCAATATAAGAGCTTTGTTAGTGACAATATATTTGATCCTGAAAACAGTGACGTTACCACCTCCACTACTTAGAATTGTAGTCAAATTAGTAAACCTTGTAGCCATGCTACTACCTAGCACTGTACACAGTAAAATCCTGCCTGAGCATCTGAGTCAGATTCAAAGGACAAAGATATCATCATGTTAATCTCCTCCAAGAGAGAAAGAAAGAAAGAAAGAAAACACCTTCCATTAACCCAAACAAGCAAACATTTTCAATGGGTGAAGATAAAATGTACATCTGCAATATCAGTGTCACTTAATGATTAGGTGATGAATAGGAGATGTAAAGAAACATGATGAGTGTGTTGATCTAGATTAATGTTTGCTGAGGGGATGAAGCTACACAAGTATACCAATAACAAAAAATTAAACACTATAATTTTTCCATTTTCACCATTTTTCCTTGTATTCTCTCAGTGGTCCAATAATAGAACAGTAATGTTTGGTTGCCTATAGCAAAAAAATGTTTTTTACTCTACCTCAAGTGAGTACTCAAAACTACCATAATTTCCATCCAGTGTCTCTTTTGATTACTTTGTTAGACATCTTTTTTTCCTCATACCTTTTACATTTTCTTCCACCATATCTGGATTATTATCTGGATCTGAACCAAACCAAACAAACACCATAAATATGTCAGATTTTTACATCAAGGTCCAACTATTATTCCTGAGAAACTGACAAAAGTGTAGGATAATTCCCTGTCTCACAATGTTGGATAGGATAGTGATTTAAAAAAATCCTATAGTACAGGGTGGCATTTCTCTCCATGCCCCACTGAAAATCCACCCCTTCTGTCAGTACATAGTAAATGGCATCAGATATTTCTCTACATACTTGAGTCTGACCACAATGGTGGGCCAACCAAATGACCAACCACACCACTGCCATGGCTAGATAAAAAAACAAAACAAAAATGCGCTCAGCCCAGCTAATACACGAGTGCAGGAAAGCACTGATATGATTTGATTAACTATATGAGGCTTGAAGCTATCGCTGCACATTAGTGACTATACTGATGACGACTAAACCTTTATGTGTGCACTGTTATTTTTGTAAGTGTCACTTTCATCAGGGTTAATGGGTCAATAGTATTCACTGGCATTATGTGAAAAAAAAGCTGCATGTTGTGTCAAGGTCATCTGAAACGGCCTTGACCTGATATTTATAAAGCATTCCCCGCACTCTTTCAAAGATGTGAACCTTCTAGAGAGAAGGTAAGTGGGAAATAAGTAGCAACTACCCTGTAAACAGGATTTGAGGAAACATCCATTCATTGTCTTTGTCTGCCCACTCCTTCTCACAGTCATCAGGGACTGGAGCACATCCCAGCATTAAGCGTATGGAAGGGAGAGAGACTACCTCTGACAGGTTGCCCACATCACAATGCTAACACAGATAGACAGACAAACATCATCCTGATCTGTGGGCAATTTAAAGGCTGAGTTCACCTCACTTAAATGTCACTTTGGAAAGAACTTGCAAGAAAGTCAAAGAAATACACAAATATAAGAGGAGGGAAAAAACAATAACACAATTGTAGGAAAAATGTAATAATATGTGTAATAGATAATAATAATGGTAAAAAAGATGTGTTGTATGTTATCAGCCTGAGCATGAGTGTGACCCTGTGTGCACATGTGCAAAACCCTAGTTTGCCTAGAATTGGCTTTCCATTGTTGCCGGGCATACTACTTGTGTTGGAGGTGGCCAGCTGTGGCTCCTCGTTGTAGCTAACAAGCACAGAAAGCCACAGCAAGAACAACAGAAAGCCTCTTAATTTGACATTTCTCTGTTCCTGTTGTTTCCTCTTTCAATGCCAGATGGAGAGCTAGAAGAAGATGCCGCCTGGCCTACTCTGCTTGCCTTTTTGCCAATGCAACACTGACCAGAATAAGCAACCTGAAAACAGATGGATGGGACCAGCATAGGAAATGATGATAAAATTATTTATAAATAAACTTGAACTAAACTGTCTCAAGAAGTTACAACATGTGGCTTTCTTCAATCAGCTGTAAGTGCAGGAGCTAAAGTGACTGGATTTTCTCTCTGACTTGAGCCACTGCTGTTGAAGAAAAACACAAACACAGCAGCACACACACTGTAGCTTAATTCCCCCGTCTTCCTGCTTCTGGGTGCTGCAAGGTGAATCTAGATGACAGGGCAAGTGATTTCCCTTTATTCAGCTGGCACCGGGGAGCCCACGGTGGCCTTCAAACCACAGGTTTACAAAGGAAAGAACAACACAGAAAAGGTAAGAGATCCCCAAGAGTGTTTTGCACTTTGCAGCACTGTGCAAGAGCTACTTCATCTTTGTTCATGCATTTAATATTTATGTGCAGTTCGATGGGGACGTGTGTATCATTTCATCTCAGAGTGAAAGTCAGTATGGTCTGGTCTGGTCCGGAGTGTTACAGGTACGTGGGCATGAATATCCTTTGGATATTTTTCTTTTCTACAGGTGACTTGTGTTTTTCTTTTTAAACATCTCAAGGCAACACCGGTATTGTGTGTTTCTGACAATGCACTATGTTTTCCACACTCACTGCTGCATTCCGTTGAAAATATCTCTCATCCTTACCTGTCTCTTACTTGTTTATGAGAGCCAGTGAAGCCTGGCACCATAAAACATATAGATGATAATACAGCTATGTCCTCTAAAGCATAAAGTGAGTGCTGGTAGACTGACCAAAGTGGCAGTAAGTGGCAGTAGTCAGTCAAAACAAGGATTGCCATCACCAACTGCAGTTAGCGAGCTAGCTGTTTCACAGTTAAAAGATTTCCAGTTAGCAGCAATTGAACTTTTGAAATTAAATATCTAAATAAAGCATCTTTTAATGACGCAATCTGTATGATTCATCTGAAAAGTAGATCATATTCCAAAGTAAGATCATCCACAAGATCTTTATACTGAGAGTATGAAACATTTTCCTAAAATTAAAACTTCACTTTGACTTGACTTTTACTGACAAAATCACAATTTGAATAATTAAAATATTCTTTAGTTTTTGGCACTGCATAATGATGCCACATAATTATCAAAATATCAAGTCACAGACAAATTAAAAATCTGCATAATGAGAAACACACACATTATAGATAATCAGACTAAAAGCACAGGATAACACAATTTTAATTTACATAGAAGCTCTTTAATTATTTATGAAAAAAAATGCTCCTCTATTATTTTGGTCTGGTCTCACAGTATTTTGTTTGGCGGCCCTGAAAGCTCAAGGCACTGCAACTTAAGAAAACACATGCAAATAAACAAATGCGATGCAAATTCAGAAGACATCTTTATCAATTTGACAACAAATGCGCTGCAAATTCACACAACACAACGCAAGTTTTTCCAGAGGACGCTAAAAAGTGATGTTTTGTTGTTCAATGCCCAGTTGTGACTTTTGAAGTTAAAAGCATTGAATAAGTGCGTTGTGTTGTAGGACTGAATATACAGCGTGTTTGTTTATTTGCATGTGTTGTGATTTTTTGCAGCTCATGTGTTGTCAAAATCGGTGAGAATATTTTCTGAATTTGCAACATGTTGTTGTGCATTTGCATGTGTTTTCTTAAGCTGCAGTGCGTTGAGCTCTCACGGCCACCATAATTTTGGAATGGAGCAGGCAAACAGTCATCTAAAGACACTAATATTAAACAGGCTAGAAACTTTTCATATGCTATTGAAACTAGGTTTGATCAGAATCAAAGCCTGGTTCACCAACACTATGGGCTCTGTTTATAAATGGGGCTCAAAGTGGCTTAATCATGTTGAGGCTGGAAGGAAAAAACAATCCAGTGGGAGTTTATATCATTCAAAACTGTCTGTTCTTGCATTAATATAACAGCTGTTATTTTATGCAGTAGCTGTTAATTTGTTAATGAGGGCACTGAAAATCATGGGATCACACACGTGATTTACAGTAAGACGTCTTTTTTTGTCTGAGGTTAAAGAAACAACATGGTTACTGGTAATAAAAAGGTCAATTGGGATGTGATATGAACTTCAGTCACACGCCCACTCAAGGCTGGTGGTCTTGTCGGTGATTATCCTCCAAACCTGAAACCAATGATTTTTAAAAATAGAAATTCAATAAGGAGCAATTTTGAAGGTTAAGGAGTGAGAACACATCTGATGTAAAACCTGAGTTATGAAAAGAAGTCATACTTGTTGCTTAACTTGTTGAACTTCAAAAAAATATCCTTTCATACTTTTCCTGTTCATCTTGTTTTATTCCCTTCTAAACCAGTACCCTGTAATCATTTTCCCTTTAATAGAAGCCATGCGATTGTGAATTCCCCCTGACCCAGTTTCCTGACAATTTCTAAAGAAGCCTTCACAGCATGAGCTCTGTCTCCCATGAATTTTTCCTCAAATGCAATTTCTATCATATACACTCAGGCTGGCATGGTTGGTTACATTTGAAAACCAGCCTGCAGCCACTGAACCCTTTGACAGAGATCCCTTTAAGAACTGCTTTGGCCTGAAAGCGGAGGCCAGTGTACCCCAGAGGAAACGGATGACACATATGCATTGTTCATCACTGAACACTTTTCATTCAATTCTACATGCAGAGCCGATGGTGGTGTACCCGGGGCACGACACATGCACTTTGCCAGGGAACTTTGGCCCACTTGGACTTCAGCTGCTGTCCAGAGCACTTCATTGAGTTTATGTGATTCTGAGTGCGAAGAAACTTCCCACTGAAGTCTCTGAAAAAGTCTTTAAATGCAGAAACCAAAAGATTGGCAGAAGATGAGAATAAACTAAGTGATTAAATGTAAAATTGTTGATGCCTGGGGGCCTATTAAATCACAGATTTAAATAAAAGAAAATGAATCAAAAGTGTCAAAAATCAACCCTTTGAACATAGTTTCCTCTAAATAAAAACAGAAGTCATTAAAAACCTACAACATCACAGATAAAAACGTCCTGCAGATCTGAGATTTGACAGGTGGGAAACATGACTAATTTTGTAGCATGTGGTGTTTGTTAGTGACAACCATTTAAACACATCAGTGATAAGGTCAAATAGAGTCTGCAGCAGTCATGAAGATGCAAGAGTGATACCTTCAAACCAGCCACGTAGACACGCTAACTGAGCCGCAGTTTAGAGATTTTTAAACAGCATGAATATTTAAAGTTTCTTATCTACGATGAACAGCTTCTGTATTTTTATTCCAACATCTTTCACTCAGACCGGGGGTTATGATGTAAGTGTGAAGAAGTGTATTGTTACAGTTTATTTGTATTCTGCGCCTCTGGCTTTATGGAGTGGTGTACCAGACCAGCTTACTGTTATTAACCGTGGATGTGTTTTCTTCAGTATAACACCTGTCTGTAGCTGTGCTGTTTGCTGTTTGCAAGAACAGACAGACAGCAAGCGATGTCCAAGAATTAATTAATTTATGATGATTTCTCTCAATTACATCAATATGGAGCAGTCCTGTGATACACCAGTAGGCCTATATAAACCTGACTGTATTTTAAGCGCAAAGTGGGTTGTAGTAAGAGATATTTGACAATCTCTACAAGCAAACATGGATTGTAAAATGAGACAAAACAAAGACAATGTAAAGGTGATTAGTTGCCTGCTACCGCACAACACTGCATGACCTGTCTGAATGCTCACAGATGAATGAGGACTGCAGTTTCCTTGTTTTGGCTTCATTTTTGGCTCATTTGGATGCAAAATCTTTCTGACTCTGTTCAACACAGACTGATAGCTCTAACCTGTGCATTGTTTTCCTTGTATCAAAGCCGTAAGTGGAAAGTTATATGAAGTAAAACAATTATCTGAGTACACAGACGGCTGCACACAATAGGTACACATTCCTCATCAAGTGCTTTCTCCAGATCATAGTCTCTTTGCTGGCTTTGTGCATGTGAATGGAGCCTCATCAGAATTCAGCTCTGCCTCTACTCGGCTTCAGCTTTCTCTGTAGGAACAACATTGTTGGTCAGATGAGAATTAGTAAACTGGTTATTGAGTATCAAGTTTCAACTCACTATTGTGAGGGCCTAGCTCCATTTGGTTCTATCTCATCATGGCTAGTGCCACGGCTGCTTGGCTTATACAGTGTATACACATTAAAATTGCACATCTATACACTCCGATCTATTTCATTGTATCTTTTATTCCTATTTTATCTGATATTATGTTATGTTTTACTTATTTCTGATGTATCTAGTTATTTACGTAAATGTATTTCTTTGATGTTAAACCTTGTGCTGCTGTGTCAAAATGAAATTCTCGTATGGGTGAAACAATAATGATACTCATCTCTAACAACAAAAAAATACAACTTAAACTTGCAAAATATAAAGATAAAAATAAAATCCCACATTTAGCCAGCTCTAATGTGTAGTGGCCCCTCTTGTCATGATACCAGGACTATGGTACCAATACCACTGAAATTCCATGATTCTCGATATTACATCAAAAAAATAGAAAACAACAGATGCATCTGCACACACAGTGTGTGCCCTATAATCAGTCTACAGCAGTAGTTTAAGTTGACTAACTGGAACAAGACCCGTGGTGTGAAAATGTTAATTTAAAAAGTCACTGTTTTATTCTGACAGACTAAACATACTGTTAATATAAAGTTAACAACTGAAGCTCACTCAGCCTGAACTTTGTGTACTACAGATCTGGATGTCTGTCTTTGAGTTGCTTGGATAAGTCTGAGGTGTTTCCTCCTGCAGCACCGTTTGCATACTGGCTTTTGGTTGTCAATAACCCTAATACGTACACCAGGCATGGGTTTATTTCTACAAATTATGGCAGACTTCTCACTTCACCTGCACTATTTGCTGCCACTCTACGTGTTGTTGTTGTTGTCGTTTACTGAGCCTGTCTTCTTCTGTTTGAGTTTGATGTCAGATTAGGATGCTTGTTTGGAAGAATCACAAGCACCAATCAAGTACCTACAACATTTTCGACATCTTCGGTACAGTGGAAAGTTTAGTATAAGTATAAGTTTCATGACTTACTGTACTCTGTACAGCTAAAATAACTTAACCCAGAGTTACCTGAGCACTGCCCATTCACTCTACACGACTTGCTCCCACTGCAGCTGATTGGAAGAACTTGCTACTAAAAACTTGGCCACTAATGCAAAACCTTTGTTAGTAAGATCGGAAAACAACAGGCAAAGGCCGAAGAAATTGGGGCCACTCATTGCTGCAGGGGTTGCACAGGGATGCAGAGTATCTGACACTAAGGAAACTTGCATGCAAGACAATGCTTGGACAGCATCAAATATAAATCCACGCAGCTGAAGAGCTTTTAGTGTGTGAGGCCGATGAACCAAACAGAGACACGGAAAGGTATTATAGCCGAATGGATATATGGACAGATAGACAGGCAGGATGAGGAGAGGGAGGAGTGGTGCAGGAACCTATTTCTGCAGGGCAGCAGAGCCTTATTAATTCCGACTTTTCTGTGAGAGTGTCTTCCGCTTCTTGCTCATCATTTAAAGCCATCTTTCAGTGGGGATTTGGACAGCGATGACTCTTGGCAAGCCCAGTAAACCCTGGCTAAACTGCACCCGGCGTTGAGCTTAGGATGCGTTTCACTTGACCCTGAACACACAAGTTGGGTTTTGACTTTCATCTGTGTGACACATTGCAACCACACGTGCCAACATTAGATAGCATTGACTGCATATTCTGTTCATCCCCTCTGACACATATAGCAACAGATTCAAATGCTTTGTAATTCCAAAGGAATTGACAACATATACATGAAATAATGGTTCTTTATGTGACTTCACAGACTCCATGATACTGTGAAAGTCTATATCAAGGTAGGAGAAAACACAACAAGCCTCTCAACTGTATTTTCATTTACAGGGACCAGGGTGTCTGAGGATGGGACCACCCAGACTTATAATCTGTAAGTTATTGAGAATTATTAAATTTTGATGGAGCGTTTCTATTTTAACCAGCACAGATCTTCTAGTTTTTACAGCTCTGGTTTAGCGGCCCTGGAAACTCACAGACAGATTGCACACATTGTAAATCATCTCAGGTGAAACTACTCAGTCACTGCGACTCGAGTCAGTGGGTGAGATACACACAAAGGGTAGAGATGAGACAAGTGACAATAGTCAGAGAAAGATGTGTGAAAAGTGGAGGAGTGGAATATAAAAGGGAAAGAAAGAGAAAAGGAGGTGTTACAGCTGTTATAAAAAAAAAAATGACCTTGCTTGAGGAATTTTTGTCTTACTGAATTTTAATTGAATACCCCTCCACTGCACTAATGTTATGATCCATCTCCACACACTGCAGACACACACTGGCTGTTAGTGTGTAGCTTAGCTCTGTTGATGACCAGCTAACAGTCTGATGGCCGGCAGCCTGGAGCTCTGTTGAATATGAGCCAGGTTTTATATTGAGGAGATTACAAGTTAACAAGCTACCATACCAATGTCTTTGCTTTTATGCAGGATCCTTTCCTCACACCTTGTTGCTTGGGGACACACGTGACGGTAACTCTCAACCAACACGTCCGGTCTCAGCTGAATATTTGAAACAGCTGAACTAAGGTGAGTGTGAGGGATTCTGGACGGATGAAGATGGTTTAGTCAGAGGGAATCAACAAATATCACAAAAGGGATTTCCATTAATTCCACATAGTGATATAAATTCTCTGAAATGTTGACATGTTGACGTAGAACACACAACTCATGTTTTGCTGTAGATGTACAACAAGATAATAAAAACAATTTAAAAAATCAATTGAACAAAGGCTTGAGAGCCTCCCGCCGTTTTCTTTTTTTTTTTTCAGGATGGGGACGTTTTTAAGTTATTTAATGAAGTGCTTTGTTGCATGCAGGAACACACACTAGTGGCTATCGACATGTGTGTGTGTGTGTGTGTGTTATGTGTGTGGGAGCAGAGATCAATAGCAGTGCAGATGCTGTTATTTGTTGTGACTGTCTGAGAGATAGGAGCAACAAATAAATAAAGAAAGAAATAAAATTGATAATTACACAACTCGTAGGACCATAAATAAAAATTCTCAATACATTGCGAGAAACAGACAAAGAGGCAGCATGTGTGTACTTTAAAGGCTTCAAACATCCAGTCACCACACTCAAAGCACAAGGAAGTCTCACCTAAAGCTGTAGTATGTGCATTTCCCTAAGGCGATTAAAAAAATAACACAAATAGAAAACTGTCTTCTAAAACTATTGACAAGCAAAAGATACAACACGTACAGGGCTGCTATCCAAAGTGCTTTGGACCCTTTCAGGCTTCTTAAAATCAATACAAAACTATATATAAAACCAACCAATATAACAACATATAATACTGAACTCCTTTATGACCACAAATTGTTATGGTAAGGCTAAAATGTGTTTTAAACTCTGAAAAACTGAAAAAAAATTTTAAAAAAACATCAAAAGGTCGAAGGGAGTCCTTGAGCCAAAGATAAGCTGTGATTTCTATGATTTTATTAATGGTATAACACAAACTGTGAATCTTTCTAAACATGAACAGAGGGCAAGGACAAATACAAAAGCTTTCTTTGCATTTGTCCTTTCCTTGAGACACTATTTTTGAAGCGTGTCTATTGAAAATTGCTTCTTTCGGGTCCCACAGCACCAGGTTCTTCATGTGGAGGCATTCAGTCACTTCGCTTAGGTAATAATCCATTATGGATTTCCCAGCCTTCTGTTCCCTTTTTGAAAATATGAGGGGCCTTTGGTGGAAATGTTTCATCTCCATTCCCTGCATCTGCAGGAATGTTTGAAACATGCCAAATATTCAGTTTCAAGAGATGAGCAAATACTTGTTTAATAGAGAGGTTTTTCATTAATAACACCAAGACATGAAGAAATAACAAATTAGTTGTAATGGAAAAAGTGGTTGGTGGTTCATGAGGTCTGTGTTGGAGGCATTTAGCTATTAGCATTTTTCAGGAGCAAAGATAATGTGTGATAACAAACAGAGAGGCAAACTTTCAACTTGAACTATCAGGAAACAAATGGTGACAGAGCAGCGAATGACTGGAGCTACAAACTGGCTGCAAGAGATGCTTGGAGGCTGAAAAAGGCTGATGACTTGTATGTGTATATGTATATGTAGTGCATGTATACACACTTGTGGTTTCACTGAAAAACCCATAATTTATGCGTGGGGAATCTTCAAAAACCCAAGCATTAAAAGCCTTGAGGTGAGGAAGGCAAACTCTCATGGAACAAGTGCTTCACCTATAACCGATTCAGACTTCTCTTACTGTGTTAGCAGAATTGTGGCCACTGGGAAATGAAGGTGCATGGTGCACATCTGACTACTCGCATGGCAAAGTGAGGATAAATACATTCAAGATAGGAGGTGACTGGAGACAGGGGGGAGTTAAAGATGACTTGGCAGCACTGCGCAAGGTGCAGAATTACAAATGAATCCAGATGAAGCAATGTGTAGTGTGTTTTAGCCGCTGGGCAAAATGTAAAGCCATGATATCTCACTTGAAACATTCCAAACCAGCCCGAATTCACCTGACTGTAACAAAACTTACAGAGGACAGATGGGAAATGCAAGATGGAAATCGCAGTAGATCTGCCCCTTCACAGACAGCTCCACATAAAGCATTTTAGAGCCTGAGAAAATGTATTTTCCCGAAGACTGTGAGAATACACACTCCCCACTCTTGCCTGTCAGTCAATCATGACACTCTGGATAATAATTTGACCTGGTGGGTTGTGATTTCAGGCTCCCAGCATAGCAAACAAAAAGCAGGAGAAAGGAAAAAGAAAAACATCACAAACTCTGGCTTATGAAATTCTGCCGAAACCCAATATTTGACTTCAAGATGCAGCATATGAGCCATGTAAGCCTGTCTGGTTCAGATGAATTAATTCGTCATCAGGAAATGTCTAACAGCTGTGCAGTAAGAGATTTCCTCTGAAAATTTTAGACTAAAAATAAATATGAACCTGAGACCTGTGAGATGGAGATTTCTTTTCATTTGAAAGATTTAAAAACAAATGTGAGACGAATGGAGGCAGCTGAGGGTCCGATAATGAGATACTGCTGAATCTACTACACCATGTTTAATCAGCACAGGGGCATCACATCATTCATGTTAGAGCAACTATTACTGTATTTATTGTCAACTAGTAATAGTGACAATGGTCTTGTAGAACCAAAGCCTACATTATGCCTCCGAACTGTTTTTGTGTCTGTGTGTTTTATGCCATGTGGGTAATGATCTACATGAATCAAAGATCCCATATTTAACACTTTCCCAGTGTTTTATTTGAAGTGTTGATCCATAAGAAGGTATATTTGTGGTTTCAAGAACCAAAAAACATCTCAATGTAATTTTTCATTTCCTCTCTCCCAGCCAATCAGAAGAGAGGCTCAGAGCCTCTCTCGTTTTCTGAGTGATTGAATAAAAATTTGGCAGATTTCAGGTAAATACTCAAACAAATCCTGCAAGGTTGGATGGTGGGCAAAGTTGGGCTGGCATTGGGCATGTCTGAGAGCGGTGACTGATTTGTTGTGACATCAGAAAGTTACAGAAGTCATGACGGCTAGTTTTAAGGCTCAGTTGCTGAATACAGGCTCTGTGCATTTCTCTGTGGACCGAGCACTTCCATACTTTCACCGTATTAATACAGAACATAGACCTGCTTTATAATCAAAAAAGACATGGGAATCTGACTTTATACTATTTGGAACCTTTAATGCCACAGTGGGATTGTAAAGTAAAGTAAAAAAAAATTCTCCTCTTCCTATTTCCACTGTAAGGCAATAATGTCACATGACCAAACTTGCCTTGTCACAACCACAAAAGTCTAATTTCAACATTTTCCAATGACTGTCCTATCTGTTAAAAAAAATTAGCCCATAGGTCGTCTATGCAGCAGGTTATTATGAGCCATAGTTACATTTTATTGTTAAGTGACCTCTCAAAGCTGTAGTAATTATGACAGGAGCAAACGAAGAAGTCAGGTGACGTAGTATAAAGAGTGACAAATTCCACATTAGGAGGAGGATGGGGTGGATGAATGGGTCAACAAAATACAGCAATTTCACAAAGGAGACCGGTGTTCAATTCCTGCATGAGACCAGCAGTTTATGTTGTTTCTTGACCGTTCAGCAACCTCAACCACATTGTTATTATTGTAACCATGACAACAAAGATTGTCTAATCTTAAGGTAGTCCTTATTTTAACCAAAACGATGATTTTTTCCAAAACCTAACCAAGCCATGACCATTTCTTATTGTAACCATGATGACGAAGGTCCAGTCTGCCTGCCACTGTAGGGGCACTATTTCAGGAGACACTCCTATGGGTTGTATAAGAGGGTTGGAAATTACCTATGTGGTTGTTCAGGGTGGAGTTACGACTAATGTCATAGATAAAGATCCAAATCAAACCCACTATAAATAGCTATGATTCCCAGAGTGTGATACACAGGGGGTCTCAGAGGGTCTCACACCCCTTAATTAACCGCTAACTAACCTTTTTTTTTGGCTGTTTATATATATTGGGAAGTTTACTTGCTTGCTGAAATGAGGACAGGTGAGGGGGCAGCACAGAAAATGAAACTGACAATGCCCAGCTGAGGCATCATGGTGCTGCAGGTACTTGCTTTGGGTCAGAATTAATTAAGACATGATTGCGGGCAACAGGTCAGTTCCAGTCCTGAGCTTTGTGGGTGCAATCGAGCAGGTAAACAAAACTGGATCCATGCAGGACTCTGGTCCAGAGATTTAAAAACGATAATAATGATGATAATTATCTTTTTTTCTTCATTGCCTGCAGGATGTATCACAAATTAAAATGTGTTATATCAAAACCTTGATGTCTGAGTTCAGTGTAGACTTCATACTGTTCATCACACAGCACCATGAATCGATTACATGACTAAGCCATTACTGCAGTCCAGGCATCATTACAGTTTTGTCAAACCTACTTACATCAGTTGTTTCAGAATTAAGCAAGTTATTTTCAACTTGTGTCTACAAACTGTGAACAACACTGACAACAGTATGAAAGTGAAGATACACTTTTATCACATTTCCATAAGAAACAGTCAACAGCTGGCCTCAACCGCCCCCACAAACAGTCAGTAGCTTAGTCAATCACCGGGAGACAGACAGAAGGCTGGAAGGTGGGATATGTTTTTTAAAATCTGTCTAAAATGTCTCAGAAAATAAAAGGAAGACTGAACCAATGTGATCTGACTGCACTGTGAAAAATTGGGGTGGGGAGGGGTGTCTTAAAACCTTTTGGTAACATGAAAGAAATATATCTTTTTTAGGATGTTATTTAACATTAACACCACAAATTACCCCTCAAATGTGCTTGTGACCATTGGTAATACTTTAAATTTGAAAGCTTTTACTGATTCACTCTTTGTATTGCTGTACTCAAATGGAAACTTTCTGTACTGTGTCATTTGATGACAGTATTAACATCAGCTATTGCAGGTGGAATATTATCATGATGTTGCTCTATATTCAGCCAGCAAATCATGAATATGGCAGCAGTGTCTTTTAGTGACACCATTAAAGAGCATATATTAGCTGATGTGTCTGTGAGGCCAATGGTGGTAACCTTTATACTGCAACTGATGGTCCATAAGTTACTGCAGCTATCAGTGCCGTTCCCCCGGAAGATTGATTTTTACATATTTCGCATATACAGTTGCTGTGGAAGTGTTGCTTGACAGAATTCGCCCTTAGTCCTTCTTCTAAGGACAGAATACCACTGTGTGCTTGTTGTGTGTGTTTACTCCAGTTATTATTCTTATTTTTCTCTTCAAAACTTGGAAGTTTGAACAGCGGCATCCTGTTCTGTTTGTTTCTGTGTTTCTCTGCCTTGTTACCAGCAGTTGTAGCTGGTCACCATGTTTGTTGTTGGGGCTTTGAAGTAATCTAGACAGCTTGTTTATTAAAATGTTCTCAGATGGGAAGCATGTCACATGACTATGCCAGAAGGTCCAATAATTCACACTTTTCCAGGGCTTTATTTTATGTGTTGATTCATAAGAAGGTATATTTGAAGTTTTAAGAACCAAAAACCATCTCAATGTAGTTTTACATTTCCTCTTTCTGGCTTCTCTCTGGAGCTCTAGTAAAAACAGGTTGGTGAGCCACATTGGCTAGCTCTTCTGGGTAATCAAATAAAAATGTTGAATATTTCAGGTAAACACTCAGAGAAACCAAATCCTTCAAGGTTGGATTGTGGGTCCAGGGGGTCTTGGCTTGGGGTATGGCTGAGAGCAGTGACTGCTTTGTTGTGACATCACAAAGTTACAGAAGTCCGGACTGATAATTTTAAGGCACAGTTCCTGAATACAAGCTGTGTTAATTTCTCTGTGGATTAAACACTTTGATGCTTTCACAGTATTAGTATAGGACCTTTAGCTACTTTATAATCAAAAAGACATGAATATCTCACTTACAATATGTGACCTTTAAAAATAAAAAAATAATAATAACAGCTGTCTTTACCAATGTTTCACCTGTGAAGGACAGTGTTACCATCAAGCATCAACAAAACCTCCTCTATGTGCATCACAGGCAGCTAAACTAAGTTAAACTTGATAAAATGTTCTCTTAAGCTCACTTCAGGATCAAGTCTGCAGTTAAGGAACAACCAATACAGCATTGACAAACTCATATAAGAGAACTCCAATGCCGCACCTCACAATTGCCTCCAAGATGAGATTTGCAATCTAATCAACCTAAACATGTCAGCGAGCGACAATCCTCCTGCTTCTTTAAGTGTTACTGACCAGAAGGTAGAGTTGTGTCACACAGGGGTCATGTGGTACAAGACAGTTGACAAGTCATTTGTAATATATAGCAACAATTTAATCCATTTCCAGGTGAGGACCATGCACTGACCTCATTTGCTGGAAGGGTCCTCAGGATGGTAAACACCCATTTCACATCAAATGGGGACTGTAAGATGTCCAGAATAATAATAAGGCCCAAGGAACATTGACAAAATGAATAAGGTTCTTCCTAGCAGCTGGTAAATGACTAACGATTAGCTTATAATTGCCTTGTACCTGAAAAAGTTTCAAAAGAGGGAAGAGCAAAACTTACTTTAGCTAAGATTGTTGAAGTATATTCAGCTTCTTAAGATCAGCCAGAGAGACAGACAGAGCAGTCTGCTGGAGTTTGGCTTACTAAGCCTGAAATCTTGCCAGTGTGAATTTTCCCGTGGCAACACAGGAAGGATTTATTAAAAATGATAATCTTTCGCATTACCCAAGTGACCTGCTCATCCTGATAACTTTATTTGAGATACCTTCAAAAGTCATGCTATTATGTTGAGGTCAGATTTTCATCTTACCTTAACATTCATGCTCATTTAATCCCTGACAGAAGTCAGAACTGTTTTTATAGATTTTAAGATGCATATATGAAAGCAGAGGATGTCAAACACTTTGCATTAGGTATAAAATCCTCATAAAATAGGTTATTTTTTGCATAATCAGCAGGAAGTGAACACTAGACTTTGTTCTTTGACACAATTTGCTGTGGTGGCACTGAACTACATTGATGTGCTAATTCATTCTAAGAGGTCAATTCTCCATTAGATCATTAAGATGGAAAGGCAAAGTAATCTGTACAACACTAATGGCAATTCAATCATGAAGATGGAAACAGAGAGTGATCTATGTGCTACAATATATTTCTCACTGTTGTGAGAGAAAGCTTTAATGACGCAGAATAAACCGTATTGATAAATGAGGCCAGCCTGATCCTGCATGTAGTAGATCATAATGAGAAAAGGAAAAAACCTGAACTTCATACAATGGGTAGTGGAGATGTGGCACTGAGTCTCCGTGTACTGTTCACAATGGCTGTCATCAAGAAGGTTTTTGTGTTTTGTGTGGACGACTGCATGGACATGAGCATTGTCCTTACATGTAAAAAGGTCAAGCTAATTTTACAAACAATGTCCTGATAGATTCACAGTTGGTCATGCTTCAACTATTCCTTCTGCTCTGTCTTCCTACACAGCAGCACACAATAGAAAATGAGAGGGATTGTGACTATCATTGCGTTCTTGGTCAGTGTGCTTTTCTGTCTATTCTTTTCAAAGCTGCCTCACAGGCACGGCCACACAGAGTAACCTGTTTTTCCAGAATGCTTTAATATGTTTACAGAATTGGTTCAGAGGGTTTATTTAGACTCCACTGCTACTTGTATAGTAGTAGCAATAGGTGTGTTTTATACACAGTGTGATTTCTGCTGTGTATGTCGCTCACTGAAACCTAAAAAAACATTAACAACAAAGTCCTGCATTCAACATTGTACGTCAGTATAAGTACATAAGTACTATCAGATTAGAATTAAAATACTCACCTTGCACTATGACCATCACAGTGTTATGTTATTAAATGCACTGTATTATTACACTCTATCACTGAATGCGTTTACATACACATTCATATCTCAGTTATCAGGTATTCAGGAAATTTGTTCATGCACATATCAGTAATCTGGATCTGCTAGCTTCCTCTAATATGACTTAACTAATTCAGGCTAAAATAAATAATCAATTCTCATCGCGCAAATTTGGTTCTCTGAAGATTTATTTTTTAATCCTGGATGAAGAAGTCTTGTGCTTGAACTTAAAATGAGTAGAGAGTTGATATCATGATGAGCATTTGTTTGATTGGCTGAGAGCTTATCATGTGACAGCACTGTAGTAGACTCATGGATTCATGAAGTCTCATTTTATGTGGGTTCCTGCATTTCACTACAATTATTATCCACAGTATTTCCACTGTGTCCACTCTTTGATCACTGTTAGACATGACGGATCACCAGTATAGCTATAGCACGAATGATACTGGTGTATGAATGGTGAGTTTATCCCCAATGGACATGCAACTTTAAAGCAATAAGCCTATTATGAAAATTAATCATTTTTTAAATGGGGGAGTGATAATCATGAGCTTGCTATGATAATTAAACCGTAATGGTTAAAAAGTAGCTTTAATTGCTTGAATAATTTTCACCAAAGTTTGCTCTGCACAGGGGGAGGGCCCGCATATGCAGCTTTAATTGAGTTTACATCTGTTGCGTTTGAGTTTTTGTCTGTTTACCCACAGTATCTCATTGGACTGGTTCTTTTGTACAAACCTTTATTTTGTAGTCCATTTTATCCTGTATACAGTAAGCATAGGTAACATTAAAATGATTGCACCTGAAGCTTTAAAGAAGAACATAGGCCTACACATTTAAGCAGTTAAATTACGTCAACAGTTCAACTATCATTTGCTAACTATAACTACCAGTGAGGCAAAAAATCTTATCTCCATAGCTCAAAGTCATGCTGATACCTCACTTATACAGATCAGTGGTCTCTCACCCACACAGACCATTCAGTAGTTGAATTGAACAGGGATCAGATGAATGCTAATGCAGCTTGGTGCACCTTGTATTTGATCGTATATGGCTGGAGCTGCCTGGGTGGGACAGAACAATGGCTCATTTCACCGAGTAGACAGACCGTGGATGTATGAAGAAAATCAGACAGTGAGTTGTTATTTCCGCACACTGATCACTGACACAGCTACACTACGGGTGGAGCACAGATTACAAATGCATCTTGGAGAGACACCACCACAGGAGGTGGTTTGAGCAATTGCTTTTCAATCTATCTTGAGTGTTTCTTGCACGCATTCACGTACACAGCTTTTTGAGACTGGATATCTATCCGATCTGCCACACAAAGCATCTTAATTATGAGCGTACGTTGCCTTAAAAACATAATATTTGACTACTTGAGTAACCGATGTGCATACGTTTCAAGATGGTGAGCAGTTCATCTATGATATCACAAGACAAACTCCAAACAAAAGTCCCCATAAAACAGTGAGAGAATGATCCACCCGGACACTCCAATCCCCTCCATTTAGGAGTGTGATCATACACCACAGGAATTACTGCTCAGTATGTGTGTATAACACAGGCAGGGAGCGATATCTACCATGCAGATGGACACAAATTAACCAGCACCAGACTGTTATTTCTCAAATGTGTTTATCTGGTGCTGAAATAATTTCTCTGCCTAGTCCGCTGCCTTTCAGAAACCATCAGCTGCATATTCTTCAGCTCAAGTAAATCCCCACATGTAAGACAGGGTTTCAGGGTTTCAAGTGAAACTTACACTTTGTATTTTCTTATTGCATGCAAATTGTTTCTGGCAGCAGGGATCCTTTCACCTAGAAATTGTTTACGCATAAAATAAGTGCACCATTGTGCATGCTCTATTGTTTCCTTGATGCATCCTCTTGCCACTAAAGCTCATTGATTGAGACTGAGGTCTTGGAAATTCTTCGAGAGGGGACGAGGCACTCGAGAGATGCAGCGGGGTAACAATGAATAACGAGCAGGTGGCTCACAAAGCAGCTTGCTCAATGCCAGTCAAATAATTGGTGGTGCTTGAGAGGAAGAGGGAAGAGACTGAAGACGGAAAAAGAGTGTAACAGGAACAGTAGTATTACAGTGGTTATTCGAAATCCCCCTGATGAGTTACATTTCGTACAGATGAAAAAATCCTGAGGGAAGCCACATTGTTTGTTATGCCCTGCAATACCCCAGTAGGCCCCACACAATGCATATTAACATCACTTTCAAACAGAATGGCAGACGAGAAAATAGGCGGAGTCTTTCATCTCTTCGAAGCTCAGCCAGGCTATGTACATGAGCTATGAGTTATACTATCTATGCCACTGTCCTGGTGAATGAGGAGTTGCTGGTGTTTGGAAAGACTACTGTTGTCTTCTTGTTTTGCTTTGAGCTCATAGGAGTGAGTCAAAAGAACATTAATTAACTGGACATTTAATTTGGAAAGAAGTGGAGGTCCAAAAAAAACGTTCCAGTGGTCTTTAGTTCATCTCAATTGGTCAGTGCAGCACTTTCAGCGCTTCAGCTGCAAAAGTAGCACAGGTACATCTGGAGGAAGTTCTATATCCTTGTTCTGGAAATCTACGTTATTGAAAGGCAACATATGCTGAACTGTAGGAAATCTGTTTCAAAAAAGTTGTACTACCACTAATAATAATAATAATAATAATAATAACAATTATAAGAAGAAGAAAAAGAAGAAGAAGAAGAAGAAAACTATTATTTTGAAAATATAACATTTCTAAGCAGGACCAGATTAACAATAGCAATAATGAGCTGCACCCCGACCAACTGAGCCTCACAAACCAAGCAGAATAATACCCCCTCCATGTTTGCTGCGCCACTGCATCATTTCAACTAAAATATTTATCATTTTACAACATGATTTTGGTGTCTACAAAACAGTGTCTCAACATTAGACAAAATTGCAGTGGCTACCTTAAAAGTCCCATATTTTACACTTTTCTGGTGTTTTATTTGAAGAAGATATATTTGTGGTGTTTAGTACCAAAAACCATCTGAGTGTAGTTTTACATCTCCTCTTTGAAATACATTTAAAAAGATAAATAGCAGATTTCAGGGAATACCTTAGGGAAATCATATCTTGAAAGGTTGAAAGCTGGGTCCAGGTGGGCTGTGCTGGGGGCATAGCTGAGGGTGGTGACTGTTTTTTTGTGCCATCACATAGTTACAGAAGCCTTGATGGCTTGTTTTAAGGCTCAATTTCTGAATACGGGCTGTGTGCATTGTGTCCATGGACTGCACACTTTGGTACTATCAAAATATTTATGTATGGATGGTGCTATGACAGTTCATGTGGGGATGTAGTGGTGCATCCCGACATGGTGCAGCTTTCGGGGACCTGAAGAAGTTTCTTTCTTTGCCCAGTTTACTATTAAGCCTTGGTTTAAGTGAACTACAGTATGATAGGGCCCTGTATTACCATAACATTAATATATGTACAGTGGGGTCCAAATGCACAGTACCGTACACTACACAGTGCATTTTTAGTAAACAATGCATATTTACATTCTGGTTCTTTAAACAGAACAATTTCAGAACAAGACATATTCTTCTCTTTCTTCTTCTGTTCTCCCAGAAGACTTTGCATCAAAGGCAAAACCCTCAAGACTCATAAACTTTTCTTTCATTATTACAGTCAAATGATTACAGAGCTGGAGCAGCACTACAGGAAGTGAACAGACGAATAATTGCCTAGATTCTGGTATATGTTTATTTTATCTTATGTCCATAGAGCATTATTTCATAGCAGTGAACCAGCAAATGCTGCAGAGCTAGCCGAGCATATCTATATAAAGTAGCTATAGTATGTACACATTTGCTGCTCTGTAATGTGTTACATCTAAAGAATAGTTACTAAAGAAAAGATTATTTGATGAATACCATTAAATGTAAATCATCCTTTGTTTGTTTGTTTCCCTTTGTTTGTTTATCATCATTTACCAGATGTTTTTTATGAGCTTTTTGGTTTGGTGCTGAAACAGAAATCTAATTTTGTGTAGATCTCAATATTAATGTTCTTTTGAAACAATAATAAGTGTGAATTAAGTGCAATGTATTAAATTACCCACTCTAGTCTGTGTCATTTTTCAATATTGAGCTGTTGTGTACAAGAAGTGCACATCTGTTGCTTGTTGAACATCTGGGCTCATTTGCATATTAATGAATAATTATGTTAATATGATTGTCATTGGACCCTGCAATGTGATAGATAAAAGATCTACCCAAACAACAATTACTAATACTACCAAATTACTATTGCTAAGCAGGTTTTTGGTTTTCTTGTATATGATGATAAGTGAAAGGCAGTCTGTGGTCCTTTATATGAACGCCAGCAGAATAAGCAGGTATGAAAATTCTAATTGCATCATGTATCCATTGATTTAAAAAAAAGGTCTTTAAAATCAGTGAATAACGCTCATTGGGGTAGAGCATGTGAATAAAGGGCAGAACATACCAGCCTGGTCTTGTGTCATACATAAGTAGTCAAGCACATTTGCTCCGTGGATTGGCACAGGGTAGAGTACTTGTGCCAATCCAGGGAGCAAATGTGATAATACTGCTGCTTTTGTATCTTGACAGCAGTGGCGCATGAACTTACATAGAAAATAACACAGATGGGATGTTTAGACACATGTCATGTTCCACCGGCATCTGTTGTCCTTGAGCTAAACATTTTCCTCATATATCTAAAAAAAAATAGGTTTAACAAGGCAGTGAGAGAATGACAGTGTTGTTCAGCTGCACCACTACTGAAGCTCATCTCATAATGACCACATCCGATCAGCTTTCTCAGCAGAGATCACATATACACTGCTGCATGCAGCGGTCCGATCTGCCTGTGGAGCTGCACATATTGGGATTTTAGTTACACAAATATTTCTGTGAGGCAAAACTTCAAGTAGTAATCTCACTGAGAGATTAACATCAGCAGTAGCAGCAGTAGTTCACCTACTGTAATATTCTTAGGGAATTGTAAGTGAAATGAACTTTCTTCTGGGTGAAAACTATGGCAGTGTAGCCATACAAAGCAACACAGTATTTAAGGACGGTACCACAACCTGTTCACATTCAGTGCCAAAGGAGGAAGTAGCGTTACAGATACAAACAGCAAGTGTTAATGTTCACTGTGACCTTAACCAGAAAATGACTTGTAAAAACATTTGACATTGGACATAATCTGAGGTTTTGCATCTTCCAGATGGAGTTGTAGTTATCTACGTGTAGATCAGTTTGTAGCAGCTAAATTGTGCCAATCTCTGTTTGTTTGCACCCTGCATGTTAAAGCACAATCCAAAACAAAAGAATGCAAAATGGAGAACAGATAAAAATGTCAGCAGTTTAGCTGAAGGGATTCCTGCAGATACATCAAATAATGATTTGGCACACATGAACACATGGAAATGCCCACGGGTAACCCTGACATTCATTCCACGAAAAATATATTACAGGCAAACCGGGTTATAATCTATAGCAGAGAGCAATCCAAGACAGATGGGAATAACCAGCTGTGAATCTTAATTGATCACATTCTACTTCAAGCCACATCTCCAAACAGCAATGCTGGAATTTATACTTGGCCTGTATTTCTCTGGCTCTGCCAATTGATATTTAGCTCAACCAATAAGATTATTCCCGCCACAGGGGAAGCCATGCCCAGGATGAATCATTTTTATGAGTAAAACACAAGTCTCCAATCAAATCTTTGCCAACATTTGGACTCCACCGATTAGATTTGAATTACATTTGATTTCATAATGTTCAGCAAATTTGCCTTAAGTTATAAGGAATTATGTGAATGTGCCAGACTAGCCATGAATCAAAAATTATGTTGCAGGAATAAGTACAATATAATACTAAGACCAAGTTTGCTATTTCACTGCATGAATACATGGTGTTTCAACCACTAATCATGACTAATTCTACCAGTGTTCATTACGTCTCTAAGTTTGGGAATATATACACACAGTGTGGTGTATAATCATGTACACGGGAGTGAAAACTTTAGGCACTCCAGTTGTTGTGCTGGTTTAATGTACTACTTCTATAAACTGTCCTGCCCTTTTTCCCAAAAACTAGGACTGAATAATAATATAATCCTGTATGTCGGCTCATGTTTTTCATTATATGCTTTGTAAAGTCATTAAAGTTGAGCCGCTAAACAAATTTATGCTGTAACCAATTTCCTGTTGTCAAGAGGCCCAAATGGAAGATTGATGGCAGTGATGATATCACTCATTATTTTTAGCTGACATTTTAACCAGCTTTGTGTTCCTACACCACTGAACTGATTGATGTTTACCATGCACATTTAATTCACAACATTACATTGGTACATCGGAATGTTTCTGCGACTAAAATCCAGCATTGTCATTGACACTACAGTTTACTATTACTGAAGTAAGAGTAGCAATACCACAATATAAATATTTATATAAATATATAAAGAGGTATGTAATAGTATGTTGATGTTTTGCTGGTGTAGGCATGGGAGTTTCTAATTACATAGTTTTATCAATAATATTGCATCATATTGGAGGAGAATGTATTTTGTCTGTAAAATCTTGCAGCCTCTGCGCTCCCATGTCTACACAATGTGTTTTTACTTATGTTGCCTCTTCTCTGGACTGTTAGGTCGCCCTAACTGTTAGGGCGGGACCACTTACCCCATTTTCAATCTTGTTAGTTAGAGTTTGGTGTCATCATAAAAACCCAACATCACTCCACCTCCCTCACAGCAGACAAGAGGTGTAATAACTCAAAGTAACTGAGAACACTTGTGATAAGATAATAATGCAGAACATTATTTGTTAAATTGCAACGTACAAGATTCATTATAGTATTTGAGTAAATGTGCTTAGTTATATTGTATCACTGTACCAGACTAATTTCACTGGCACTGGATGATGCTGATTTTGCTGCACATAAAGTATAATAAATGAATTATTCAGGTTATTTCTTAACCAAATGTCAATCCTAAACCTGAGTCTTGACCTTTAATAAAACACACAAATAACTATATTCCTATAATCCTGTATCCACTGCTCACCTCCAATGGAGATTTTCTGAGGGTTAAATGCTTAAAGGCACTTACTGACTCATTTTTTCCACCTACATTTCCTTGAATCATAATGTAAAGCCTCAATTATTCATGTTGTATGAATGTTGAATGCCGTGTAAAACTACATCTGCTGAGCTGCTCATTGCTAGCAGTAGGAGCCTTGTCATGTACTGGACAATTCCCACTGGTATATGAGTGTAACTGGGGCTACATATAGTGGTAACAACTATCCGTCCCTCGGTACGACTCTGCTCAAATGTGTGTGTTTTAAAAATTCATACTTCTGATTTCATGATCTGAGTAACAAGAATACGTAGGACCAAAATGTACTTATTTAATTAATTGATAAGCAAACCCAAGGAAACAAGGGAACAAGGAATGACAGATGAAAAAGCGGCTATAACGTCTGGTTTGCTCTGTAACTGATCAGTAAACATATTCTATTATGCATTTAAGGCACAGCCGGTTTGACACTGATGTTTTTTTTAGAGCTGGAGTAATGGTGGCAGAGAGGAGAGGTAAGTGGGATAGGGTCTACAGTGCCCCCTGGGCACAGGGTCCATAATGCCTTGCTAAAGGTCTGTGTAGGGTGGCAATATTGAAAAAGGGCCTAGTCTAGACTGAAATACTATTCTACTCAGCGTTCCCTGGATAAATAAAGGCTGAAAAAGAAATTGCTGTATGCATTTATTTGCTCCTCTCGCGGGGCTGGATGTAATGGGAAGCAATAAAGCTCTCATTCATTCATTTATCACTGGTGGGAAGATTGACCTCATTGCTTTACACTCCGGCCACAGGGGTGTGTACTGAGCCGAATGGATGCACCAATGCAGATTTCACTCAGTACTCGAAGGTTTTTTGGTTTTCCCTTTAGTCAAACTCAGACATTTGAACACCTTTTCTGATTTCTGTGCTTTTACAGAAGCACCTGTGAAATACAAGATGTCTAATCTCTGCCAAAAGAAAAAAATGATTGTTTGGACAGAGAAGTTCTGTTCAAAGTTTTCTTCTTTTCAGCATGATGCAACTCACATAGCTCACTGGAGTCAGCTGCAGTCACTATTCATCAAACCCTCTCAGACAGTGCATTAATAGCACTGTATGTTGTGGTAAGTCATACGAATATGGCAAGAATGAAAATATAACTGACATCTTTTTCTCCACGCTGGGATCTGGACAGTGAATTAAGATAATGTCACATCTATAAGACAAATCCCTTCCCCCTCAGTGCTGTGGCGTGGCAATGCAATTTGAACTTTCTTTCATGGTGAAAGAATTGAAAGAACATTTTCCTCTCCCTCCAGTGCTGTTCTGTGAACACAGCAGCTGTCGAATTGAGATGAAAGTTGAAGGTTTTCATCTCCAAATGCTGCAAAATCTACTTTTTAAAACCCATGAAAGGCTACACCTGATATTCACTCTGCTCCCTGCTTCTACCATTTATATTATTTCATTTGTGTTTTAGAGTTTCATAAACAAAGGTGTTAGTTCGGTGCAACTCTTTTGGAGTTTTTGATGCCCTTAAAAAATCGACTAAGGGTGTGTTTGTGTATGTGCTGATCTGCCTGTATGTGTGTCTGAGCACATATTTGTGTGCTTGTGGGTGCGTTGCCATCACTGCACTAAGCAGATTCCCTTTGATCATGTGTACTAAGGACTTCCAAATTTCCATTGTTTGCAGGCAGGATATCAAAGCTTTCTTAGTGTGGTACAAAGTTTGTTTTAAGGGCGGCCGCTGTGGAATACAGAAATAACTGAGACACACAAACTCACTGTAAACCATAAAAATAACCAGCCAGGAAGAGAAAATCTAATTTCCTCATGTGAAATGATGTCTGTCACTAACAAGGTGTATTTTGTTCTCTTCCTTTGGTCTTGACATTGAGAGGTTAAGGCCCTGGGTAAATTAAATAAGCTTGGTTTATTTCCAGCACGGGCTTCTACCATAAATTCAGCTGCACTGAATTTCCAATGTGTCCTACAGATTTCATGCTGCATTTGTCAACAGCATACACAAGAGAGAAAGGCTTCTAGTGGTTTGTGATTCACTCTACTGATACTGAGAGACCTCGGGGTCATTCTGCAAAAACGAGCAAAGAAATGAACTTGAGGGGGACCTGGAGTACTATAAAGCCTCTGAGGTGGAACATCATTTGTCAAAACAGAAGCTTCCCTGCATTTTTGTTGTCTTCCATTTAGTCGCTGATGATGTGTTCCTCTCAAACTCCAGTGTCAGGGAGAAAAAAAACATGGACTTCCAACATGCGCTCCTTTATCTCCACCCCACCTCTCGATCACTCAGCCACGCCATTTGATTGGGCGTTCGTTCGACAGAACTGCGTGCGAGCGTGTGCATGTGTTCGCATGACATTGTAGTATGTGCATCAGCCGCTGCTCGATCTCATTTGGCATGATGTGCAGCAACCTAATCTCCTTCTTAACACCCTTGCAGTGTGATGGCAACCCCTCCCGCCACCACTTTAAACCTAGATAAGTGTATCAGCACAGCCAGGAGGATGAATCCCCAGCCTGCCAAGAACACAGGCTTGCCTTTCTCATCAATCAATTTGACAAGGCCAGCCACAGAGCAGAGCCTTCCGGCAACCTGCCCCTCCCTTCACTTTCCACCCCTTCAGCCCCCCCACACACCCCCGCTCGTCCCTCCTCGGATCCATTTCTGAAAATACTGCACCGCTATACTGTAGCAGAACAAATGTAGTGAAGGAGAAGGGAAACAGGGAGGACAAATGGAAAAAGACACACAGAGGTCCATGAGCGAGCGTTTACACGGCTTTCATAAAGTGGGTGTCAGTGACCTCACAGAGCGGGAAGAGAAGAGAAGGTTAAAGCCTGGAAGGAGACATGAAAAATGGGCCGTGAATGGAACCACAGTTGACACTGTTGCATGCTGGGGAGGGATGAGGCGCAGAGTGTGCCTCTCAGCTTGTGAAGCGTGCTGTCACAGGATGCTGTTTCCATGTCTGATGGGACAGGGTGGGATGGGAGCGAGGATGTGTGTGGTGACAGAGAGGCAGACAACCCAAACTGAGAGTGATAACAAGACATGTTGACAAGAATGGCACACAGGCAGACTGTATCTGATAGTCTGCTTCACCCCTTTGAGGAGGAGCGAGGATTTTTCTGGCCAGGTGCTAGGATTCTATCAGCGACACTGTGATATTTACTCAAGTAAAGACATCACAGATATGTTCACCTATGGATAGATATGAATCCAGGATGAAACTGGTATCAGATTGCATCAGATCCGCTGTATCTATTTTGACTACTGCTGGAGTAGAGCTGGTAAAATTCCAGGGGTATATGTGACGAGAGTACACTTGTGTAGTTGTAGAAACACACACATAGAGGAGACTGCCAGTGCCCTTTGTTTCTCCCACACACAGTTCAAAGCATGTGGCTGCAGGAGCAATACAATGAAGGAGTAACAGTATCTGGCAATCAGAGAGAGAATCGGCAGTTTCCAGATGTAGCAGAGAAGACCAGCAGGTAACACATAAAGTCTACATGAGAGCAAACATGGTCAGATTCTCACCGCACAAACAAAGAAGATGGATTACCTAAATTGAAACTGTAACTCATACGCATACAAGCATGAAAAGCCGAATGTAAACATACCATAGCATATCTGCATGTCTGCCAAGTGCAGCGTACACTGCCTGGCAGCCCGGCTAATATCATAATCCCTGCACAGGCAAATGGGCACTAATCTGCCAATCACAGCTGCAGCCGGTTGACAGCACAATGCACAGCTAATAATCCTCCGCTAATGTGTTTGTGTATTAATAATTCATTCATTTCTGGGGGCTGCCGAGTAATATTTAGTGCAGCCACTCTTTCAACTCTAAATTTCACAGGTGCAAGGTGGCATAGTAGGAAAGATGAATGCACAGAGGGAGAGGATGGATCATAAAACACAAATACTTCTTCATGAAGGTTAGTGTTTATTTTCATAATGTTTAACTTGACTTGGATTCATTTTTTTCAACAGTGTAAATACTGTATGTAGAGTTCCAAAGGTCTAATTATGGTTCCCACTATGGACACAGTTTTAGCTCTGAGCCAATTGGACAAAAGGAGAATTTGCAATCAACATGGAGGTGATAAGAAACAAAACTAGTTATATTTATTTTTTTCGTAATAAAATTAGAATGGTAGCTGAAAGTTGACATGTTAGATTTAAAACAGGCTAATTTCTAATCTTTATTTATTTTTTATTTATCAAGGAAGATTTTGTCATGGATGACAAGGGCAAAATCACTTATGGAATCACTTCATCTGGTCCAAACCAGTATGCTGCTGACGATAAATTATTAATTTAGTAGTATGCACTCTTTAGAGTTTGGAAGCCTGCTCATATTGTCTCTATAGTTCAGTGGCAGCTGCAGCAGCCTCTGCAGGCTACAGTAACAACACAGAGTGCAACAAGGGATTGTGGTGACACCATCTACATCTAGAAGAGGGTTCAAGGTCTGACTGGCGGTGTCAAAAATTGTTGAATTTTCTCATCCTCTCTTCTCTGCTTTTAGTCCCAGTTACGTCAAATGGTAAATGACAAATGGACAGCACTTACAGTGATATAGTTTAAAAATGGGAATAACTGCACTTTTGCGCTCAGTTGTAGACATGAAAAGAGCTACAAATAGTAACAAATGAAAAAAGAGCTCAAGCGAGAAAGTCAGGTCTCGGCTCCTGTCTCTCCTCCACGCGGATGGATAATCACAGTGTGTTTGAATGTTGCATTATCTGTTTTACAGAAATGGTCGAACACAGACCCCCCCCCCCCCTCCGACCCACCCCGCCCCCCCCCCATACTATCTGACATCGGAAAGGTGTTGGGGGGGGGGGGTTCAAAGCTTTCCAACCATCTGCAGTTCAGGAGGAGGAGTATAAAGGTGACGGTGGAGCTGGCCTGACCATCTGAAGCTATTTACTGTTCAATGTATCAATATCAAAGCTCCAATAAAGCTTAGCACAGGAGCTTCAATCAAACACAAGAACGAACCTCAGGTAACAAACTGGGCCGTTTGATGCTGGTGAAATGAATTAGCTGCTTTGACTCCAGCTGCTACAGCCCACTGTCTAATGCTACTGTACAGTGACCATGGACAAATTACATATGAGACAATAGGCCTCTGGGCACAGACATGCAAAAGGGCTCCCACCCATTCTACATAGAAGAAAGAATGAGGATACAAAATGAAAACCAAGACATTCCCCAGCCTCCACTCACACGCCACGCAGCCAGTGTGTTCCTGGCCTTACCGAAGATCCCTGCCGCGGCAGATCCACGCTGACACTCCCACAAATACTACAGCACACTATAAAACATATAGGAAATCATCAACAGCTTTTCTGCTGTCATACTGATTTAAACTGTTTCACTAATTTGTATTTTAATGAAATGCTCCTGTGGCAGCAGTACTTTGTGAAACTATAATATCATTTAGAGTATAGAACATCTGTCAGGAATCAAATGGGCAACGATTGATGAAGTATAAAGTCGCATGAAGTAGAAGAAATCCAGTTCAAAAAATGCAGTTGTGTAAATGCAGCACAGAGCAACACTAAGTGTTAATCAATGTATTATCAACCTGCAATCTCACTTCAAACCTCTCAGGCCCCCTCGCAACATTAAATCACTCATCATTAAGTCTATCTATCACAACTATACATACAAATCATACAACTATATACAGCAAACATACAGTATATCATATTAATGTGAGACATATGGAGAACAATTCCCAGTATATAACCCAACAATATGTAACAAAAGCAAAACAACATAATGAATAGAAGTATTGTATGAATAAATCCATTTGACTGTTCATGTTTTCTGGTAACATTACATTAACTACATTATAAACGAAATTTTTATTAATACACATACACTGTAAAATGCAGTAATGCTACAGCTAAATATGTTATTGAATGATATGAAAAAGAAAATCCCTATGAAGATGGTCCAAGATTTAAAAAAGAGTGGGACCCACTGGTTTTGACCATAAATCTTATATTTGATGTAACAGATACATAGTGTAAGTTCAAACAACCTCTCACTCCTTTGTGTTTTACACTGGTATAATCAGTTGAATAGGACAACCCAGTTTCATTCATATACAAATAAACTGCTTCCCCTATTACTGTATACTGTAGTGGCAATGTAATTGCTGACTGGATTATGTTCAGAGGCAATGTCTTTCTGAATGAAAGAAGCTCTTTGGTTCAGGTGAGTGAAAGATGATGGGCTTGGTTAAATGTAAATAAACAGGAAGTCACTGTGAAGGTTTTCTGTATTAAACCAGACCAGGATCTTTATCTAACCTGAACCAAGTGCTGTGGCTTGAGTCACTACAAGTGGATATTGTTCTGTCTATCATATGTTACGGTGGAAAACAAATACGCTGTCTGAACATTTTACTCATACATTCAGTATCAACATATTTGCGACTTGCCAAAATACATAAATTAACAATATATCCTCATTACATTAACAGCAAATGTAACAGTCACAATTACATTTCCTACAAAATGTATTTGCTGTTGCATTTTACTTGTATATAAATGTAATTTGTGATAAAAAAAAAAGAAAAAATTCTTAGTTCCTAATAGTGGATGTCAAATCACATATTAGTGGAGTGATTAATCCAATAGTGCAGCCATTACTAGAGTCAAAGAGAATTGATATAAATCCATTTACACATAGTCCTCAGAGTATTTTATGATTTGCAGACATTGGATATCCAAGTGCGGTTCCCCTTTTTGAAGGTAATTTCTCCGGATGACAGGATTCTCTGATGGCAAAGCTGCAGATGTGCCCGTCTTACAGAATCGTTTCATATGGAAAAACATTGATTTTTCTTCTCTGCTGGGTATAAACTGAAAATACTCTAGGTGTGGCACATTTCCTACAGCGCTACAGTATAGATTCAACTATCATCTTAAATGTTCCCCCATTCTTGTCCCATGTTGTCTTGCACATGATGAGTTTGGATGAGTTCAGGCTTTATATAATACCTGCCACAACAAACTTTGAGATTTTTCTTTTCTCAAAGTGTAGAGACACCTTCTGAGCTCTGCTCACCTAAATCCTTAAGCGGTTTGCATTTGGGGAGAGTATTTACATAATTACATTGAGAGACACTAAGCTTGATCAAAAAAAGTTGCATGAATTATTGATAATGTGAATTGTGATGTCATTTTTTTTTCACTTGGAAAGAGCTGGTTTCACAAAGCAACAGAAGTGTTTTCCAGGTACTCTACATTCTAATGGTTAGTTGTGTGTGTGTGCCCTCACATGCTCAGAAATTTAAAAGTAAAAGTCACTCCCTCTGCTCAAGTGTGCAACTGTCAATGTGTGTGCTACGCAGCAGTGGTGCTAATGTAAGAGAAATATCCCCTGCATCTCACGTAGAGGTATGTCTCATATATGTTTAATATCCAACAGCCAACAGTCACAGAAGTTGCCTGCATGGCATGCTGGTAAAATGCAGTGATCATCCATTCTAGCCTGTGAAAGGCAATAACCACAACATGTCACTGAATACATCAGGGCCGCAATACTTGTGAAAAACAGTAGGAATATATGATATGTGTTTGAGACTGTGCCATCTGGGCAAATAACAGTGTATTCTGTTAAACGAGTACTGAACCCCACCCGTGGATATGTTGACACTGATTTAGTGAGGTGCCTTCAGGGAGCACCCTTAGCCAGGCATTTGTGACTATTCAGCACACCACTCACACTGCGGCACAACTCTCAACAAGATGAGGCAAACAGATGACAATATACACTTCTGCTTTTCCATTTCCATCATTTTCATATAGAGGAGAAATGAGCAGATGTCAAGTTGACTGAACCTAAAAAGAAAAGTAGACAAAAATAAATTGAAGACAGCAGAAGGGGTCGAAGAACACACTGAGGTGTCTGTGGTAATTATTTCTTTATGAGATGACCAGTGTTGTGGCCTCTGAATATGGTTGAGTATATATACATACCAACCTTTCTCAAAGACTGAAATGTCTAGTTTGTATGTGAACACTACAAATTATAACATGAATGTAAAACCTCTGTGGTGTAAAATCACAAGGGAAAACAGGGAAAGGAAAGGAAAGAGTGACAGGGGAGACATACCACAGGTATTGTATATACAATTTTATGGAAAAATGTACTTGAATTGTACTGCACATAAATACAGTTACTTCTAATGATGCATTCCACTTCAGCAGATTCACTGTATTATCTGATGCCTCTCTATATTTCTGTCAAAGAGAAGAAAAAGGAAAAAAAGCCGGACTGTAGATCTCTGAGTCACTTCTAACTGATGCAAATGGTGCATTACACAGGCACTTAGACCAATTTTAAGCTGAGCTCCAGCAAGTGAATGCAGACTGATGTAGAAATGTGCTTTTGGTCAAAATGAACGATGGTTGAGGAGGAGAGGAGAGGACAGGAGGAGGAGGAGGAAGGGACGTAGGAGCAGGAAAGTGATGCACACAAAGTGATAGACCAAATATCAAAAGAAAGAAAACATGGAGTGAAATTGGCAGATCAATGATGACCTGTGAGCGCTGTTAGAATTTACATGATTGTGGATGTGAATAGCAGCAGCCCTGATGTACCCACACCCACACCCACACCACCCTCCACCAGTGGAACTGAATGTTATGTGAGGACAGATGTATTAACAGATGAGTCAGCATATGGCAATGGCACATAGGAGTTAGGTGTGTGTGTGTGTGTGTGTGTGTGTGTGTGTGTGTGTGTGTGTGTGTGTGTGTCTGTGTGTGTGGCGTGTGTGTGTGTGTTTGCTAGGTGGGGGTAGTTAACTACCCAGGCCTTGGTGTTGGTGGGCTGTGGGTGGCTTTTTGGCTCACCTTCTAAGGACTCATAACTAAAAATAACCCAGAGAAGAATCACTTTGACACTTATGACCGAAACATTTAATAAAGACAGAATAACTTGATATTTTAAACTTGATCCAGCAGCTCATTATGAAGTGAAACAGATTTCACATCAGAGAACTTTGAGGCACGATAGCACACACACACACACACACATCCATTCGAGGGTAAAAATGTTCACATTTTGATATTAATAATCGTGTAATGTTACGCCAGTTAACTATCCAGGCGGTGCTGAAACACAAGAAAATATCACTATGTTGGCAGCCAGCAGAACAGGCTGCCAGTCAAGAGCCTGTTCTGATACAGAGCCATAGTTTTTCTTTGTTTTGATTGGCTTACAATCAGAAGCTGTTGCAGTGGTCAGAAGGGAAAAAAGTTAGAACAAGAACAAGAACAAGAGTCCTAAGGCCAAAAACTCTAAATCACTGAGTCACTCAAATTAAAAAAAAAGGAAAAAGTCACCAGTATGGCATGTGACACTATTGATTTTTATCTGCCAAAGACACATTTTGTTGACACATGGTGAGTGCTGATTTCAGTCCCTGGTGGAGGATGTGTGGTAGGACACTTTCAGAAAGTTATGATTGCACAGTAGAATTCCTGAACACACCATGAGGGGAAGGCAAGAAGGAAGGCCACAGCCCACTGCCCTCTCTCTGCCTTTGGGTTCCCCCCACCCCCCTTCCCCTTTCCTCTACCCTCCCCCTGCCTTGTGCAAACCTTCCACCTCTACTGTTATTTTGCCCAGCAGGGCTTTTAATACTTAATGTCAATGCACTAGCCGGACTCCTGGGAACATTGGCCCGAGAGAGGGTGTGCGAGTACACACACACACACACACACACACACACACACACACACACACACACACACACACACACACACACACACACACACACACACACACACACACACACACACACACACTCTCTTGCTGAGCAAATAAAGGTGTTCTGGAGCCCCTCTCTCAAATGACAGGTGACAGTGCGATCCTGGGGGGAAGCAGCCTGTGACATTGTCCCTTTTGTCCCCAAGCCAAGTGAATGGGATAAAAGGCAAGGGGAGGGAGAACTACATCCACAGGCAAAGCATGCAGAGGCTGCTGTAACCAACAAGCCATTGGTAGGTACAAGGATGACAGGCAAGGTTTGCATTTTTTGCTATTTAATCTGAGCGAAATATTAAAACTAGAGGTCCTCAGCATGGTCTCAGTGTTCAGCTGCTAGAGCAAGTTTTCAGATCCTGTAGCAACTGACCATTAAGAAGTCTGGTAAACAGCAAGCTCCTGTGCCCTACAGATTGTGTGCTTTGTGTTCTGGTCTGATGTGAGGGTCAGAGTTGGTTCCAATTGATATGCTTCAGGAAGAAAACACTCATGCTGCATTAGAATACAGAGGGTTCCAAGACCTTCTATTATAAATTATGACTGGGGTAAAAAGGCCACATTGCAGACAATTGCAGTAGATGTTAATACCACCAGGAGACCAAAATGAATTAAAATAAAAATGAAGACAGGGCAGACTCTCTGTCTTTATCCCCTTTTCCACTGGTCAAAAAAAAAAGCTAAGACCCAGTAAGATCTCGCCTTTGTCAGCAATGCGAAAAGGGAACAATCGACATTCACAACCCGCTCAAATGGCTCTGCAGTAGAAGTGGGTATTTAACGGCTCCGGCTCTGATTGGCATTGATGTAAACACAACACTTGGGTGAAAATGCTAATTTGAACCTCTTTTCTGAGCTGTGGCATCTTTCAGAGCACAAACGCTGTAAAAAAGACCTGTCACCTGTCCAGCACAGTGTTGTTAAACTAGAAATACTGTAGCTACTCTGCACTCCGGGATGAAAGAGTGAGTTCCAGCCTCGAAGTAAGTTTTAAAAACATACAATCACCAATCAAAGCATCTCACACGGAGGCTCCAACACTGACAGGAGCACCAACCAGGGATCCGACGCGACAAATCCGTTTCAACAGTCTCTATGGTAGCTAGCAGCTCACTCTCTCCCCCCTGCATCTGCATGTGTGTGTGTGTGTGTGTGTGTGTGTGTGTGTGTGTGAGTGATTGCTCCCTGCAGTTGTGTGTCCTCTCCAGTACGCTCAGCTAGCAGTGTAAAAGGAGTCATTCCCCCTTTTAGTGGGGTATACCCAGATTTTAAAAAATCCACTTATACCTGTTAATTTTGGTGTAAAAAACATATTCTGGGTTTTTGGTAGTCTGTATCTGAATCCACTGCATGTAGAGTGGCTAATCATTGCACTGCTCCAGAGCTGAAATAAATCATTTGATTAGTCTGACCAACAGAATATTTTAGAGAAACTGGTTGATAATCTATTAATTGGTTTAGTAATTTCTTCAAGCGAAAATTCCTAACATTTGCTGTCTTAAACTGCTGTCCTTTGTCATATCTGAATATAAATGGGGTTTTGAGCTGTCTCATAAAACAAGCAATCTGAACACATTACCGTGGCTTTTGGGAAATTATAATGGGAATTTAATATAATGGGACATTTAATGGACGAATTAATTGAGTAAATGACTGGCAGATTAATAATGAAAGTAACTCTTGGTTACAGCAACATATTAATGCTACATAATTTTGATTATATTATTTTATATGCATAATCATATGCATTACAATATAATTTTACTTAAATGAATTTAATATAATTTTATTTTTTCCTGAGATTGTATTTGATCACAACCTCACGTGACCTGCAGTGAGCAGAGAGACCACCCGCAGCACTGACCACCAGGGAGCCCAGCAACAAGAAAGAGAGAGAGAGCCTCACCTCCTGGTGAGACCAAGCACTACTTGCCTCGGGAGAGTAGTATGGCACTTTTTGTATTTTTCTCCCTCTTCTGCTTGATCAACCTGTCAGACTGCTTGCTTTGATCTGGCGACCCCCTGCAGTAGCTAACCAGCGACCCCTGAGTAACAACTTATACCTTCCCCTCGCCGGGCCGACTGGCTTAAATTGGTTCACACCATATTTTGATCTGGTATCGCCACATAGTCACAGAACAATCTGTTCACTAACTGTACGCAGTTGGATGGCACATTGCAAACTCAGCATGGACAATGCAGGTGGTCCTCTCGGCTGTAATGGAATTAAGTGCTGCCACAAGGAAGAAACAGAGAAACTACATTCAGGCTCTGTACAGTGAAGTAAATGATCAAGTCACACAGAAATGTTCAGTGGTGTATGAGTAGCTCCAAAAGAATTTCAGAATAAGATGGAATTTCCAATCAGGCAGCGCATGAGCTAAGACATGATTATCTAATGTGTAATGAAAACATGAATCCTAATCACCTCCTCTCCTGAGTGTGCCATGGAGCTGCTCCTTGTGAAAAGCTTCTGGAGTCTTATACATTCACATAATCTGCTCAGTACATGTGTCTACACACTAATCAACCACAGGCCCAGCACCATCACAATCAAGTCACTTGGCAGCAAAAACAAGCATAACTGTTTGCTTAGCTTAGTGCCTACAGGCACAGACTGTCTATGATGAGCAGACTGGGTCCTTTTCTAGGCTCTATTAATATTACTACTCTTCTGGCCTCTTTCCAATGCGTTAAGGTATACAAAATTAAAACATAAATAAATAAATACATCTACATCAAGAGAGGTAGGCTACATTGTTTTACTAACTGGTTAATATATGTTTAGGTCTGTTTCCATTTCTATGTTGTCACTGCCTATTTGGCTAGTTCTCTTTACTGCAGTGGCTTACGCAGTGTTTACACTTTAACAACTGAATCACCTCAGTACTTAAGAACTAAACTGTTAGATCTGATGCGAAACGCAAAACAAAAGAAGCCCAACAGAATTTGCCAGAAGTTGAACGCTCTTTGGTGTTGATTCACATTGGTCATTAATGAGTTGAGTTCATACATAATGGAATCAAACATTATTCATCCAAATGGTGCCAGCAAAGGGGTGAAATCAGTCACTCTGAGATACGTCAGTTGGTTTAAATACATTAAACCAATCACAACTAAACTGGGCCAAGTTTAAGAGAGCTGATAGGCTGGATTTAGTGCCGAGGGAAGAAAAATGTTTTTAACAAGATATACATATATAGGAGCTCTTCTTTACAGGGTTTTGTAAAATGCATCCCTGTTAAATCCCACACAAAAACAGCAAAATCCCAAAATGTGAAGATTCCCTTTGGAAATTCCCCTTTGGGTCTATCTATCAGATCTTAGGTGATGTACGTATCAGACGGATATGTTCCTTTGTCTTTTAAAGCTTAGAGTAGGTTGAGAGATAAAAAACACCTCATTCAGAACAGGTCAACAGATAAAGACAGCTGATTTATACTAGACTAAAAGATAAAATCAGCTGATTGAGAAAAGGTGAAGAGATAAAGAAGAGTGCAGCAATTTGGGCTTAATAAAACAGAATGGCAATCAGTGTGCACAGCCAAGTCTCCTCTTTTAAACCAAAACTGCTCTGTCTATAAATCTTTGCTAATAGCAACATTTAACATCAGGACACCTTTGTCCTTCTGCCAGCACCGTTTCACGTTGTGCCAAGATGCATGTCATTAAAGCATCAACAATGGGACAGCTTCATATTCCCCTCTTAAAAAAAGTACTTAACACTAATTCATCAGATCCCCTTGGTGGGAATCCCAGTAGTCTCACAATCACTCAAATTATTGACCACTCTATAGGTGAAATAAGGTCCTTCTTGCCCAGTTACTCGGTTTGTCCAGACAGCCAACTCTAGGAAGAGTCCTGTTGTTTCCAAACAACGGGCCCTGTGTACTTTGGAATATAAAACATTAAAAAATTCTGATCAATCATTAGCCACATGCATCATACACTGCTTCCCTAAGCAACAACTTTTGTTATCTTATAATGTATTGGCTAATTGTGTCATGTGTCGTGAATCGGAACATACCAATGCTGCTCCTTTCAGACAATGAATGTGCCACTTTACCTTTTGTTTATTTAGTTAGCTTTTACTGAATGTTGAAATGCCAACAACAAGTCCTCTGACCTGAACAACCGTAGGTCTGATATGACCCTTAGTATTGCCTCATGAAACAGCGCCCTTATGTTGGCAGGGGTAGTGAACCTTGGATGTCATGGTTCCAATAATAAACATGCAGACTGTACGCAGGTTTCCTCAACATTACACGTTCTTTGTTGTCATGGTTACAATAATAAAAATGTGGTTAACTATGTCAGACGGTCATGGATGATACATACAATATAAACTGATACTTTCACAGGAATCGAATACCACTCTCCTGTGTCAAATTCCTGTCTTTGTTGAGCCATCCATCCACCACAATCTCCTCCTAACGAAGACTTCCCTTTCCCTTTGTTCCTGTCACAATTATTACTGCTGCTAAATGTCACCTAACAACAAAACAACTATGTGCAACAAAACAACTAACTATGTGTCATAAAAACCTGCTGCACAAACAACCTCTGGGCTTGGTTTTTACAGGACAGTCTCTGAAATGCTGAAAAACAACAGATTTATTTGGGGAAATGCCAACAAAAGTTGGAAAGAGGACAGCAAGGCTCCATATCTACACCTGCTTCAGGTAGCCAGTCTATCTGTGTTCCTGAAGAGAGCCACTTTGTGTCTGGTGCCTCTGCTCCAGCCAACGTTGGCTACACTGCCGGTTCTGTCACTGCCCCAAACTGCTCCCCTTCTCCAGCTATACACTTTAATGGCACACTGCGGGGATATGACAGTCCACCAACCAGGTGACCAAGCCATTCTTTCAGGTACAAAATGTGTACGAGGTGGAACACAGAAAAGCCAAAGAGTTTAATTGCAGTTTAAAGAATTTCTTGACTCACACTGTGTCAGACATGAGCAAAAATGTTTAGGGTTTGGGGTTAAACACAACTAATGAACACGGAATGCTAGTCAAGGAGAAAACCTCCATCATTTATCTCAATAATAAGTTCCTGGAATTATTCTATATTTCCATTTGGGCTTTCACACCACATACGGCTGTTTGGAGGTTCTCTCCCACTATGGAGATGTCCTAACCTGTTGCTAAGAAATCAAGTAATCTTAATCATGCTAATGAAATTATATAATGTTTCATCTGAGGTTGAAAATCATCCATATATCTCCCTAGAGGGTCTGGTCTCAAGATAACACACCAGTTGATTATTTAGATAATGAACAGCCTTGCTCATGTCTCAGGAGAAAAAAAAAAATCTTTCAAGAGGTAATAGAATATGGAGCAAACGGCCAAGCAATGCCACTGAGATATTTAACAACGAACAAGAGATAAGGGGCTTTATACATGAGGCTGTCTGAGTTGAACACCCAGAAGAATATGAAAAACAAGGGTAGCTTATCAAGAAAGTAATGATTCTAAAATAAATAAATAGCAATGTTTTGTTTTGTTGTTTTATTATTCCATTTTATTTTTTGTTTGCTTGCATGAAGCTGTCCTACTGAGATAACTGAGGTCCAAACTGAATCCACATATACAGTATGTCTCTGCCAGAAGTTATAAAAGTTTGAGTGCATGAGGAAAAGAATTAATAAATAAAATAAAAAATAGCCATGGCTCACACACACTCACCCACACACACACACACACACACACACACACACACATACACAAGAGCAGCATCTCCTGTGGTTAAGTTAGATAAATCCTTTTCATCTTTTATTTATTATTTGTTTTTCAGTCTAAGTCCTGTCATTTTGCACTGAGGGATGTTTAGTTTTAATCACACTATCATTAAAAAAAAAGCTTCACTGCCTTAAAGACTCTAAAGAATGTTTAAATATTGAGCAAAAAATGTGAAAAAAACATAAATGAATGCATCCTCAGGCATACATTGCATCCTGAAATTGCAGCTATATTTGTAAGCTGACTATCAAACTGGTTCACACACAAAACCAATGTCACTGTTAGGGTGTATACAAGTATACTGTATGTATGCATGTACAGATGGTTTTTCAACTCCATATATAATTAGGCATGTGTCCTCTAGTCTTGATAATGAGTGGATGCCTAACAAAGAGGTAATATTTTCCAAAATAAAAGTGAAAGGCAAACATTCATTACAAAACTAAATAAAATTAAACCAGACAAGGGTCTTTAAAACAAGGGTCCCTGAATGCAGAGCAAGGGCCAATTTGGCTGTATCTGAGTAAATAAAACTATCTGTGTCGCATTAACTAACTGGCATTACCGGTAAAACAAAAAACAAAAAAACAAAAGGGGTCATGTTTTGTAGACGAAATCTACAAATCTACAAAAATCCACAGTAAGTGTCAAATGCTAAATAAAAATGTGCACTTATGTACAGGTGAAATTCTTTGAGGTGTTAAAAATTTAAATCATGGTTCATGACGAAAAGGGTAAACGTAGTCTTTATAGCAGATGCACAATTAGAGAAAAAACACACTGACTTGAAGAGCAGATTTGTATTCAGGTTAGTTGGACTGTAAGGCCATCACTGACAGGTTAGTGCAGTTTACAGCTACTGTGTTGCTGTGAATTGTCAACTCCGTTCTGCATTTCACAGTCTGAGTAAAGAAACACATGCAGAAACCGACAAGAATGTGCGTTGAAATCTTAAGGTTTTTTTGGCTCATGAATGTTCAGTGTTAAGCTTAGGAGGGAATACACACAGGGAAAGTAAAGAAGCCAGGGATGTCTCGCCCAAATGGTGCCTGACAGTTAGTCTTACCATAGATTATCTGAAGTTGCCTTAGATTACCTCTTACAAAGTTGTGTGCAGTAGCGCGCTCTGCACACAGACATACACTCCTCTCTTCTGCAAAGCCAGAGCTGCAGGTAATGTTGAGCAACAGCATTAGTATTTGAACTGTCTGGCAGTTGTCACAACCTTTTAAAGGGGGTGAACGGCCTCGAAAATCAGTCCATGTTTGTTTGAGGGTGATGGATGAAACAGAGTAATCACAGCTTATTTTCAGTGGAGAATTCTGTGTATGCCTATGTGTGTGTGCGTGTGTGTGACATATGAATTTTTGTACGATCACAAAAAAATATTTCAGGTTGAAAACTATCCTATAGTCTGAAAATGTAAGAAAAGAAATGATATAAACACATGTAGCAGGACATCCACTCATTTCTCTTTCTGTTTGTTTTTAGTAAGGACAGTTTGACATTTTTGCCCAGTTATCACTGACAGAATTGTGCATAATGTCACAGAAGCCTCCAATGAAATGACACATCATTTATCCAGGTTTGGTCAAAATTGGATCAATAGTTGTCGGAATACCCTGCGTGACAGTGTAACTAGCCCACAGACGAACACTAATCCATATCCCCTGCTTCATCACACCTTTCCAAACAACAGAAAACATCTGAAGAACAATGACAGATCCGTTGCATCAGAGCAAAAACAACTGCAGCAGAAAACGTGGTGAAAGGACACCTTCAGAATGAGGAAAGGCACTTATTCATTTACTTTATGAGAACAGAGGAAGGATGTGATGATGGATTGTTCAATCTGACTAATATACTTTGTTAAAGAAGACTGATGGTACTAGCTGGCGAACACAAGTGTTTTTCCTTCCCACTTCCCCTCCTCCAATAAATGTTGCGAATACCTGGAGGGCTGTTGCTCATAATGACACATTACCTGGTCCAATAATGGCACCACATGGATTCCATTTCAATTTCTCCTTGTGATCATATGGCAACCTGTTTTGGAAGTAATCATTCGTTTCCCTTCATCTCTTTGGTTACAATGTTTTCAATGTGATGTGAGTGTACCTAATGGACTGCACTTATATAGCACTTTTGTATTGACCACTCAAAGTGGTTGACAATGGAAGCCACATTCACTCATTCATACAAACATTCATTCAGCACTTTTCTACCATATGCGCACATCCACACACTGATGATATAATGGGGGCAAATTTGGGTTTCAGTATTCAGTTAAGGCTTCTATATATACATATTTTGTTTAGCATTTCTATTTCAAGAAACCATTGCCCTATTAATTATGAGAATTCATTATTGTGTAAAAGTGAGACCAGTGGTGAAAGGATTCACAGCTCCACCAGCCTCTTCACAGCTTCATCTACTGTACACCATGGGGTCTGATTTGGTAGAAAGTCAGACTAATAGCTTTAGCATAAATTAATGGAAGAATGGTGGAAGAAGTTAAAAAGCAAAGTTGAAATAACTTTCAACATGTTTGTTTCCCGTTCTCAGTGGTGACTTTTAATGTAGACACCAAACCAGGGTTGTGTAAGTGGTGAGAGAGGTGAAAGATTCAGGGACAACAGAAAGCTATTTTATGGGTTAACTCAGTAGCAACGGAAACATTGGTTAGCATGATTTGGTACCATGCATGCTTAAGTGACTTACTATGCTGAAATTATAAGATTGTTGTTCTAGTCCTTTCCCATTTGCTCCATTTTAGTTGATTTTTAGTCATTACATTAGTGATAATAATAATAAACTTTATTAGTATAGGTTCTTTCATAGAAGAAATGCAGCTCAAAGTGCTTTACAGCAAAGATATGTCATGCACCAAGTGTGTCACATGGAAAAGACAATAAATTCCCATTAAAAATCAGTCCAACATCTCACAAGTAGTTTAACAATGATAACTAGAGACCATGGTGCTGTGATGCCAGCATGTCACATGAACATCAACATCAACATGTTGACTCAGCAGTTATTATTACTTTATTACATGAGTACTCATACTCATGGGTCGGACCACACCCTTCTTCAAACTCAGTCTTCATTTTGATCTAAAATACACTGTAGGGTTTCATGACTTCATCTTGCAGGTTATGCATTTTAACCTTAACCTAAACCTTAACTCTAACCCTCACCCTAACAAAGCTGCACATTTCCTCACATGGCTTCAAACATCAATTTGTCCTCACAACCATAGAAAGACATGTAAACACACACACACACACACACACACACACACACACACACAGGTGAAAATAATAGCAGCCCCGTCATTGTGGCTGGTAATGATGTTTTACAAAAGGCTACATGTTGCGTCATTATAGATAAAGGTAATGTTCAGCAGATACCAGTGTCAGTCCAAGAGGGGAAGACTTATTGCTATAAGCAATGGGCACAATAGCTAAAATTATAATAATAATGATAAAAAAAAAACATGCTTCTCATTAACAGGGTTTGTTTTATTCATTTTGCCAGATATTGATATGTCTGTCTATGTTTAACGACAATGTTTTCAAAATTCTTGTGTTTTGCAAAATCTGTGTATGATAGCTGAGGTAAACATACAGTTACAAATATTCATTATAAGGCCACGCCTGATTGCAGATCTTACTGCACTTAGATAAAGGCCACAAAACCTCCTGTGAGAATTCTTCCAAAATGAACCCCCTAACTCCTGACACTGAAGGAATCCTAACCAGGAGAAGCTGAATGCAATGATAGCGATGGAGAAGAAGACAACACCCATGTTCTAGTAGTCCTCCTAGAGGCAGAAAATAACATACTGTGCATTTCAATATTTATCTTCTTTGTAAAGGACCAGGCTTGAGGTCTCAGACCTCTGCAGCAAAAAAAGTGAGCAGCCTTTTTTTTTTTTGCTGTATGTGATCAAACAAGACAGAAGAATGAGAAAGTTAAGAGAAAAGGGTGAGATGGATGAGATACAGCAGCGCACACAAAGTGCCAGGCTTCATTCGTGGCACAGCGGAGAACATGGAATCCGGCTTAGCCCACTGAGCTGCCATGACACCTTTTGAATGGTGAGGATGAGAAGTCAATGAGGACACAAAGTGAGAGTGGTAAAAAAAAATCCTAAACTCTGATTATAAATCACATTCTGAACCAATGATGAGTACTGCAAGAGTGTGAGATTATTAACAGTCTTAAAATCCCAGGAGGTTTTAAAATTCAAACCAAAAGTCTGAAATCATATGGTGTAAAGACACAAGGAACGTGTGAAACACTGTCTGACACAAATTCAGCCATTAAAATGTCAATTATTAAGGCTGCTTTAAATCATTCAAAGCAGCCTTAATATGCATGCTTTGGTCCAATGTCAACAGATACGAAAGACCACTTCATTCTTGTCAATCTGCAGTGAATTGCCACCATTATTAATGCTATGAATGTCATTTTCAAGGATATACTGTGGGCTCCATCAAGCCTGCTTGAACACGGTGGGCATATGAAAAGTATGTGGGTGGAGAGTACAGGATTCCTAATGAGGTCCAGGGACAGTCTCCTGCAGAGGATAAAGAATTGCTTTAATACTTTGTTCCAGGATGTGTTTTCAGAAAGGGTCTGAGCAATTTACAAGGTTAGAAGGACATCTGCAAATTATGCAGAACAGTACAGCGGATGTGTCAAAAGGTTGTGTTTTAATTCACATACCTCAATGGAATTGAATTTGGGTGTATGGTGGTTAGTGGAGAGGACAGGGTCAAGATGATGATGCCTTGACAGTGACAGCACTTTGAAATCAGCTTTTGTTGCACTGTCTATACAGTAATAGTGATGCTTTTAAACCTTTCATGAGCTAGAAACAGCCTTGATGTTTTCATTCATCTTTATCATTTTTTTTTTTAAGTTATATCACTGGCATTACAATGTGTGTGTGCCACCTTTGGCATTTTGGACACTAAGTAAATGGCCATTTTTTGATTTAACCCTGTCATAGGGTAAACAAAGAAACTATGAAGGCACTTCCCTTTCACTACAACATCATTGTAAATCTAAGCAGCTTCTCATCATGTCAAGATCCAAGAAGTCCAAAACCTGATGGAGAGCTGGCAATTAAACCAAGAAAAAGATATGCATATTTCCTCTTGAATCTGAACTCTTGCCTACTCCGTTCTTTCATCTACTTTTCTTTTCATCACTAAGCACTAAAGTAGCCAAAGGAGTCTTGTATTATAAGTTCATTCCCTTTACTATTTTCACTTGCTTAAAAGTTAGTTGATCATCCTTTCTTTTAACTGTGGAACTTATTTCACTTATAACAAACACAAATCCTTGTCTGAGCAATGATTTAGTAGTACAACGTAATCAATTAATATAATTGATTAATTATCGGACAGTAGACTCATATCACATAGACTGCATTTTATTTAAGTGGCTTAATGAGATCTTTCACTTATCTGAAATATAATTATATTGGACAGTGTTCTGAAGCAGTTTCTCACTCGTAAATTATTGCTTCTTTATGAAGATATTCAAACTTTGTTTTTGAAGAGTTTCTGTACTGTGCCAGTGTTTTTCCTAAGAAGATAATGGGTGTTTTACGCACCTCTTTCTCTGGAGCCAGAGTTAGTCTCCATTAGCTGAGGAGCAGAGCCTCTGAGAGAGCTGGGAGAGAGACAGTTGGGGGTGTTGGGTTGCTTGACAGGGTTATCAGTAGGTGTCCTGCAGTGGTTCCTGCACATTCATACACATAGACTGGGTTATTACAAATGAAAATCAGCAGAGGGAATTTGATATAGAAAAAAGAAGAGTAAGGTTGTTAGTGTGCCAAGGCTATATGAAGAACTGAACAAAGGGCAGAATGTGTATAACATCTGTAAGTATGTCTGTGTGTAGGAGGGCGTATGGTAATGTCAATCGGGAAAAGAGCAATTAAATTACAGCTATAGCAGCACTTGTATAGCCCATTGTGTGCAGGCTTACACAAAACTCTGTGTCACGGTCACATATGTACAGCACACAATCACTCTTATCAACTGTTATTGGCCAAATATAATGGTTGGCTAAGCACCTCATGGAACTTTCTTACAACTCACTCGCAAACTCATTCACTCACACTCAGCAGGCTACTGTCGCTCCACAAGGAGCTGTTACATCGTTGTCTGATTGCTTCTACACCTGGCAACCCGTACAGGAAAGTAAAAGCAGCGGTTTAGAAATGCAGACACAGAGGTGTTGATGTCGCCTCCTACAGGCAAAGAAAGTAAAAAGGTAAAAGGCTGTTGCAATTCTAACACTTGCACCACTTTCAGACAATGTGTGCTTTAGCTACAGCTTATTGTGGTGAACGCTGCCAATATATGGTCATAAGTTTCTTTTGAACTAATAAATAAATTAACTTCTTTGCAGAATAAAAGTAGGGGAGAAGTAATGCAACTATAAAAGGGGAGTAAGAAGTCATTCAGTAACGTCTCCAACGCTGCCAACAGCAAAAACCAACAGCAGAATGTTTACATTCTATAAACTACAATACAACTAACAATTGGGCTTTGAAACAAGTTTTCTCACTGTAATGTTTTCCTGCATGTCTGTGTCCTCATTAGATAACAGACTACCTGCAGCCCACACACAGCACTTGCCACTGCTGTGTCCACTCGTCATTCAGCTCTCCACATGTTTTATATTCTGTGAGCAACATACTGGGAAACACGGGCTCCGCAGAGGTGTCTGTGCGATCAGCGCTGATTTTGTCTGAGGATCAAACCTTGAGATTATATCCCCAGAGGACAAAGGAGTGAAGGGGAGGAGAGGGGAAGGTGTATTGTTTTCCCCACCTTCAGATTATTTCTTAAACAAACACTGAATGGTAAAAGTAGAGTAAAACAGAGTATGCATGTGTGTTTTTTTATGCGTGTGTTCAGACCAGGTCTGCTGAGAGCTCTCTGATTATCGCAATTGTTATTTTCTATCTGCCTCCTCTGAGCGAGGTCATCTTTCATGTGGGATGGTGATGCAATCAATCTTGACAGTAACAGGCAGGGTACACCTTTGCAGAAAGTCGTGGTACGGTCCCCTACACACAGGCACACACACGAGTACTCACACACACGCTCGCGCACACACACACACACACACACACACACACACACACACACACACACACACCTGTCAGTTCATATTCAGCTCAACGACACTTGAGCCTATCCCGTTCATGACAAAGCATTGATTGATAGGTAGCCTCCTGGCCCTCTGTTTGTTTTCCTGTTGTGTCTGCATCGCTCAGCAGGTTTCCATCTCCCAGTTGCTGCTATCTCTGCCTCTCTTGGCTCTGTTATTTGTGTGATGCTAGCTTTGGCACAGGAGAAAAGCCTCTGATGGCACAGTGCTAACCAATGCCAGGCTAATCGCCAGACATGCTGCCAGCCTTCACAACTTATCATCCCCGCTCTACTCCTCAACACTTGAACTGCATCTGACTGATCTGCGAGATGACTGATGCAAGTCGGCAGCCAAAATGTGTATCTGTGTGTGTGGTACATCAGCTTTTTGACACTTTGTCAATCGCGATACAAAAAAAACACTATTATAGAATTAGAAAGCAAACTGTGGCTGAGACAAGGAACTGTGCACTGACTATACCCCCTTCACTGTCTTTTCTGAGGATGTGCCAGTAATGAAGGGAGGGCTCGTGATGCCACGTTTTCTCGGTCTAGGCTCCACTATTTTCTGCTTTGATTCATGATCCTTTTATTGTTTTATACTATCTGTAAACATTCCTATTTCTGAGAATATGTCTTTCAACATCAGACCACAGAACAATACAAATCAAATATAATGTTTAAGTTTGTGATGTCAGAAATATGAGGTTATTTAACAAACTTAAAGCCTTGCCACTTCCTTATGTAGGCAGCTGGACAGATGATTTAATTCATCTCTGAGTAACTCACGGATGAAATGGTCTGTTCCAAGTCAATGAAACATACAGTTTCATTGATATGGAACAATACAGACCACCAGGGTGGCAAGTATGTGGCATCAGAGAGCATGGACTAGAAGCTGCAGCTCAAGCCTTTTTGGACTGATATCTAGCCGGTCAGAACCTAAGCATATTGAGTTTGTGATCCAGGCTATGTATGATGCTTTCCAGCCCATAAAACCTCCACACCTTGGGCAACAGGGAGGACCCTTGGAGCACAAACTGAACAGCTGCCCAGAGGCTTTAAAAGGAGGGCACTAATGCTGCTGGCATGGCCAGATGCCGAAAGCAAGCACCTCTGCCCACCCAGGAAGCATTCTGCTTTCTGAAGGGCAGCTCCAACAGTCCAGGGTGTCAACAGCCCTGCTCACTACAGGAACCAACTTTCAGCTGCTGCAAGTTCCCTGACACCACTACACTAACATCACTGAGGCGCAATGTGGTCCCACTGTCTGAAGCCTTAAAGTAGGTGATCATGTTTGATCTAATGGAGACCTGGAAAGATTGTATCAGGAAGGACTATAAGGGGAAGAGGGCCGACTATCCGGAGCAAGTAGAGCACTATCAGAGGCAGGAAAGGAGATTTTGCTGTATTTCCACAGAAGTGGGGCCTAGAGGCTTCTCTCATTGCTGACCCCAGAGACCATTCACAATGCTGGACATCACAGAGGCTGCTGAAAAAGCCTCCACATGGCTTCAGGGTTTTTGACAGTGTATTCCAAGAACAACGCCCCTCTGGGTCTAGGTTAAACCCTTCCGGGCCCAAGCATTTGGGAATTTAGGGCGGCTTGGTTGGGAACCAAGCTATAATTGTTACAAACCTACATATAATGGCTGGAAAGCTCACCAGCAACATCTGTTGATTAAAACGCTCCATCGACCCCCCAGCCTTTGTTCGACAAAGCACAGTCGGAAAGCATCCTGTCCAAAGTAATGGCGTTAGAGCCGTTACAGCCAGAGTCAAAATGGCCATGGGGCATGCCAGGACAAATCCTTGGCTTATTTTGTCAAATAAACAAAAAAAAAAAAACCCAAGGCAACTCCAACTGTTAGGTACAATAAACAGCCCTTAATATTGCAAGTCAGAGTGTTGGCTCCACACCCTTGTGAAAGCTTTTAGCCAAAACGTGATGTAGTGCTAAAGGCTTTTTTATTGATTCCCAGCCCATCTTTGAATGTGAAGAAGTTGGTATATCCAGACATATACTAATGTTAATATTAAAATATTCAAAATATTTTTTTCAAAATATAATTTAGGTTATTGCGGTGATGAACAGAATAAAACAAACCATATCCAGCATATCAGAGATGAATGAATGATGATTTTTATATTGGGGCCATTCACAATCAATACGATATCAAAGTTAACTGCTGCTAGAGAGCAGTAAACAATATGATGTCTACTCACCACTGGGGTGAAAACGTCAAGCATATTCAAAGCCTAATTTATCATTATAGTGTAGATACTCTCACCAGGAGCACAATCCCCCATCCGGTATGAAAAAGCACAGGCAAAGGGAACATCAACATATTGATGCAGAGAAATAACTGAGACAACTTGAATCCCAATGTCCAAAGTCAAATGTCCCTCGAGGAACATGGATTTTCAATGAATCCCTGTGCAAAGGACAATTTAGCAAGATGGAGTCAAACAGACACAACCCTTTGCTAATGAGCCTTATAATCACAGCAAATCACAGTCTTTCATACGACAAGGTCAATTTATAAAAAAAACTATTTAATTTCAGAAGCCTTAACTTGGCTTAACCAGCCTGACATGATACCGCTGTTTTAAATGTGGCATAAGTTTCCCCTCTCATTTACAGTATTCTCTACAGGCAGTCTGGCTGAGCACATAATGGATTATTTTCATCCTTTTACAAGAAGCTGTTTCCTCAAGCTACACTAGATAACAGGACCATCACTTTTTCAATATGAATTTCAATATGAAATGACACGCACTTTAGAGCGCGCTCTGCTGGATCACAGGACAAACTATTTCAAACACTTTGCTGCACTTATAGACGGTACATTTTGAATACAAACAGGTCATTAGAGTTCAAATACAACTTTTTCCCCCCATGTTCAAACAAGTGTTCGAATAAAAAGTGACAGTCCTATAATCTACCACAGCAAAGTCTTATAGTTTGCAATTCTTGTAATTTTGTTAGGCTTAGTTCTGGTGTTCACAAATCAGCCTGCACATTACATTATGCACTGCTTACTGTCAATCATCTGACGTCAACACGTTAAAAATAAGTCTTCTCCACGAAATAAACCATAAAAACCTGTTGCCTTACAATCGTGTGTGTTGTTCATGTTCATGTCTTCTTATTTAGGGCCTAGTTGCTACTGTTTGATTTCAAGGTACTGTAGGTTTGATATCATAAAGATTTAGTGTTAGAACAATGAAACAAAGTAAACCCTAATGAATACAGCATGCTTTACAACATGACGGGATGTAGAACCCAGTCATTCCTATGGTAAATGGACTGTAGCCCTGGCTGGAATCACTATATTTGAATCTTTCAGGAAGAGGTTACATTACATCTACCTTGTGTTTTACAGTGAATGTAGCTGTAATATTAAAAATGTTTCCAGAGATGATTTGTTTACGGACATCAGTAACAAAATCATATATATATAAGTACATATATACACAGTATATATGTGTGTGTGTATGTGTGTGTGTGTGTGTGTGTGCGTGTGTGTGTGTGTGTGTATAAAGAAGGACATATTAGGTCCTTTAAAAAAAAGCAAAACCTAAAGGATTGAGGTTCCAGCCACATTCATGCATTCCTGTGGGTTTCAGAATGAACCATCCATTCAAAAATTTTACTTCAAACCATAATCCTTCTCCTGTGATCTTAGCCAAGACTAAGAGGTGAGTCAAGACAATGATGATGTCATTGAAGCATAAATTAGAGACAGATCCATTATGACAATAATCCTTAAGAGGTTTAAATTAGCCCATAATGTAATAGTTATGGAGCAGTTGGAGAGATACATGATGATGCAGCTATCAGTATACGTTCCACTGATGAAGCTGTGCATGTACTGTGTAACATCTTAGGTGTGAAAGTCTACAAAGACGGTTCAGAGTGAGAGATTTACAGCCCAGGGTCCATCAAACCACAGCTTCACTGTCCATCTTACTGGTGGCTCATTGTCATGAATGTGATACTGGCAGATTCATGAGTTTTTTTTTTAGCAGGAAGAAACAAAGTGTGGCTTGATTTCAGTGTTTTTGACATGTCATCTCAATTAAGTCATGCTTTGTATTTCTACACATCTGAACCAGTAGTTTATAAATCCCAAGTGGCCAGGACATCCCTGTAACCAACCACTTACTGCAAACCGCTGTGTACATACCAATGCACAGCTTCTTATCCCAACCGTAGCTGTGTTTTTTTCTGTATCTCTTAATTGCAATGGGTAGTGTCACAAAACCACATAAAAAGGGGTTGACAGCCCATTAAGAAATAGTGGACATGCTCACTGTGTCCCATGCAAAACATCATTCAGAGCTGTGGAAAGAAGGCTGGGATAGTTAACCGCAGACACTGACCAGACAGTTTTGTTTCTCTCTGCTATTATTAAGAAGGAATTCAGCAAACTGGTTCACCAACCTCAGCTGAGTGTTCTGTGTGCTCCCTGGTAGGCTGAAATCCATGACACAAAGCTAAGCTTTGCTAAGCTTTTAGTTTGAAGTGTGACAGTTAGTCATAAATAGAATTGAAGGGCAGATCTTATTTTTGTAATTCCAGACATTTACCATATATCGGTTGTAGTCTGAGATCTTGGAAACTCAGAGTTGTAAACAAGCCAATAATAACTATCTAACTCACTTCATTTGGAGGTCAAACTGAAAGTGAACTCAGCTGAAACTAATATCACAAATTACTAATCACTATTATACCCTTTTACATCAAAATTAGCTGGTGTAAGTGGGTTTTTTAAACCTGAGTAAACCTGCTGAAAAGGCGATGACTCCTTTTACACTGCCAGACGGGTTTGCCTTTCTGAGAGGACACACACAGACGTAGCTGCTCTGCAGACTGGTAAAACTGATCCATTGCATCTCATCCCGGGGTTGGTACTCCTGTAAGTGTCAGAGCCTCTGTGTGACACGCTTCGATGGGTGATTGTTATTTTTTTAAACTTAATTCGGTGCTGCAGCTCAGTCTTTCATCCCCAAGCGTTGTGTAGCTGCAGTGTTTCTGGTTTAACAGTACCTTGCTGGGCAGGTGACAGGTCTCTTTACAGTGTTTGTGCTTGTGTTTGTGGAAAAGGTGCAAAAATTAGTGTGTTTACCCGGGTGTGGTCATAACCATTTCCACTGCTGACAAAAGCCTGATGTTAGCGGGTTATTTGACTAGTGGAAAAGGGGCTATAGTCTCTCATTGAATAGAAAACTAGAGTAGATCATAGTGATTCATCTTAACAAGGAATATAATGATTCATCATATGAACTGACTAAAAAGACACCCACAATTTAATTTATTTACAATTAATGTAAATTTTTGAGTGACAAATTTTAAGTAATTCAGCCTCTTTATACTTTGACATATAATTACATTATAACTCAAACAGTCTTGGTGAGAGACATCTGTGTATCTTTTCTTCAGTGAAATAGCTGGTATCAGCTCCTCTCCTCTTTTCTCTTCTTTAGCTTTAAAATATATCTTAGGATATTTTTACAGCAATGATCCCATCAGAATGAGGTGAGCACTTAATTACTGCATATTTTTAGAGGCCTCCTGGGATATCCCTTTGCTGCTGCAGGGCTATTTGCGACAGTGCAAGACTGTTGCTGATAACTCCGCTGAAACACTGCTCAGTCCCTAATCTCTTCATTAAGCATAAAACCAACTACTCTCACTCCAATCGCTGAGTTTGAATTTAAACATCGATACAGGCTGGAATATTAAACACAGGATGAAGTTTGAAATGATTAATTACGGTTGGACCGCTGCTTATATTTTAATTTAGACTAACAAATCTGATTTGGTCTAGTTCTTACTTTGTGTAATTTTTGACAAATCATAGCTTTGAAAGATTGGAGATGAACTGAATGTAACTGCCTCTCTAGTCAAGGCTCGGGGGAACTTGATTCTTTTCTCGGTTTGTCAGCGGGGAGGGAGCGGGGGGGGGGGCAAAATAAACCAGAGGCTCACAAGGGTTTCATTTTGTTGCAATGCAGGCAGCAGACAAACATACTGATGGCTTGAACCATGATTAAGCTCACTCATCACTAAAAATGGCTGAAAGCACTGAGTCAGAAAATAATATTATAGTGAAAGCTTCTCGGTGGTGTTGGGGCCAGGGGGTGGGGTTAGTCACAGCCAGGGGTTTCTGAGCTAGAGGTCAATTAGGTATGCTAAATAGTCTGGGCATCAGTTCTCCCTGCTGCTGATCTGTATTCTGCACCTGACTCCCACACTGATCTCTAAGTCTCCCTGCATTCCCTGCTCTGAGGATAACATGGAGTGAGTAGAGGAGCGAGGGGGAGGGGGGGTGTTCTTTTATCCCCTGTGGCTTAATGGGGGAAAAGGAGACAATATTCCCCTCCCATGTTAGCTCTTCTCAATGAAGCGCTCATTTAGTCGGTGTTGGAGGTGTGCAGGAAATAAATGACTGGCAGCTGGAGTGGGATGGAGAAAGGTCAACAACGTGTCACAAAGTCGATCTACCAGGCAAAGCCAAGATACTTGTTCAATCCCACATCGCAGCAACCACTGCATTTGCACAGAGACAGAAGGAATGTGACTATAAACATTGGCTATGATTTGCCGGTTACTCTGCGGAGGCACTTTGATGGGGTGCCCAAGAGAGGAAACGATCCTGACACAAGCCTGTACTTCTCCCATTGTTATTCAGGCAGACAAAAGACAACGTAAATGTAAGATTTCCCATCCTGTCTAACAGGAAATGGGCATTGGTCCTCACATTACAACAACCAGAGTAACAATTCAAATTTGTATGTATGATCTGTAATCATACATCAAAAACAGTGCCTTCCATTTATTTCCCCAGGCCATGGTAACTGGAGGAGGTGAAATTAGCTATTACCTTGTTTTCCATATTCTATTTTTTCATAAACCACTGGTGCAATATGCTCAGGTTTGAGGACTCGTCTTCAATTTGAAGCAATTTAGCCAAGTGATGGGTGTAATTTGTTTCCCCCGTCAAGTTGCCATTTGCATTTAAATTCATCATTACCAGCCATGTTTTGCAGAGATTTCCCCAGATCGTAGGTGTCAGGACACTCCAGTGACTTGATGCAAACGGCCTATTATAAGAGCTGCTGAATAATTTTCATTCTTTTGCCAAAAAACACAGGGTCTCATTTCTTGGGCGAGAGTAAATTCCCCTGAAGCAAAGTTAGGAGACATTAGTGAAAAATGACTGTCTGCAGAGGCCGACATCCAGCATGTCGAATCACCTGGCAGAGTCAGGCTCTTATATCCCCCTTTTTGTGAGAACTGACTAATAAGAATGCGATTTGTGAAACAAGCATAATTCTGCAGTCGCAGAGCTTGGTGAATCACCAGGAGAGGAACAGAACCCCCCTTTATATTTCAACGCCTGCAGTATTACTTGCATTGGAAAGCACTTCTCTCGAGTGTGGTATTGTGTTAGAATAATGTAGGCACAGAAATGAGAGATTAAATGCAGAGCACATGATTGTGAATTCATAAATTCAGGATCTCATAAGCAAAGAGACCTAAAACCACTCCTGTGAGGGAACTAGTGTGGCTTTCATGTTTAGAGAGCATTAAAATACATACACACACATCACATGCATTACTGTAAATGGTTGTTGTGGGCAGGTACTGTGTACATATACAGTATATATATAGAAATATACATATATTATACAATATATTCCATTAGAGAATACAAACAGCTCTTGTTGAGACTTTGAGTTGGATTACCACACTCTCTTGCATTAATGCTGCTCCTGGATATTGAATTAGGGACCACGTACAGCACTGTGGTGCAGAGATGCATGCTGGTCCCATAACCCTTGGACCAGTGGATCGAAACATGTCTTGTAATGCTTATCCAGCTTACTCTTGTGGTCATTAAAATTTCATGAAACTTTGCTTAGTTTTTGCCTTTTGTTATCATATAAAGAGAAGAACAGAATACCTATAAACTGTAAAACTATAAAGCTGCTTTTCCTTACTAATTTGACTATAGGCTATACAGCCTATAGCAGCTTCTGTACTGCAAAGCCACTTCTGTAAACAGTAACTTTCTCATAAGCTTAACCTCAACAAACCCTGGATAAGGAAATGCAGCTGGCTTATGAAGACACACATCATCCTGAAAGCCTAGTAACTCATTTAATGTTAATGATCTCAGCTCAGCCATATGCATTTACCTCCATTATGTGTTTGGAAAGATTTTAATCAATGTCACTGAACAAATCTGTAGGAGGGGAGAAACACAAGCCTTCGAATGTGCATAAGCTCATCACCAGAAACCCCGACAGCTTAAAAGAGACCAGAGATTTGAGTTTCTGTTGCACACAGGTGAGTCCAGCCTGAATTTATCTGCTGTTATACCTGTTATAACGTTTTGCTGCAAAAGCACTGAGGTGTGAACAGATTTTGTTAAGAGTTGAGCTCTTATGCAATGATCTAAATCTTTGTTCATATAAATCTTTTTTTTTTTGTTTTTGCATTTGGAAAGACATGCATTGTTTTTAATTTGATACTGAAGAAGTTTTTCTGGCCTCAGTCTCAGTTGCTCTCAGCCCCACTGAATCAAGTATTAACTTTAAAAAAACCTAATGCCTTGGGCTTTGCTAAAGCAGTCATGACAACAGCCAAAACTTGGATGGATTGTTAGCGCGAATCGAGTGAACAAGGTGTGACTTTATGTAAGGAAGAGCTGTAAATGTCAGAAGAGGAAATAACTCCATCCTCTGCTAAGGTTGTGTTCCTCTAAAAGGATGTATATCCAAACTGAAGCCAAGACACCACCCTGTGCAGAAAATCCTACACACGGACTTCAAAGTTACATTACAAAGGTATGAAAAAAGGAAGAATCATTTACAGTCAGACAGCTGAGTCTCCATGACTGCATATGCAAAAGAGAATGTCTAATAAAAAAAAAATGGCACTGCAATGGGACTGATCAATAGTCACCTAATCAAAGACATTTGAAAGATGTAAGAGGGCTACATACTATAAATATCTCTGAGACATATAATGGAATATGTTTGATTTCTTCTTCTTTTTAACCACATGTCCAGTCAGAGACACTTAGATCGAGGGAGTAACCATTTATAGCAAATGCTTATACAGTTAGATTTGGAGGAAAGGCTCAGCTGTTTGGGGAAGCAGCCATGTGGATTCTGCTGAGAGAGCTAATCCTCCATACGTGAACATGAATCTTAGTTAAATCAACAATACTAAACACCATATAAGGAGTAGGTTGGTGTGGTGTAGTGAGCTGCGGCAGATAAAAGCATGATCATCAGAGTAACAGTGAGGAAGTGTCAGGTTATAATGTCTGAAGTACACCTGAATGAGTATGATTGGATGATAATATACAGCTGTGAATGAACCAATTATTGTAAAGCATGCTGCAAACAGCTCAGGCAGAGCACTAACTGATTGGCTTCAGCTAACGCAATGCTGAATTTCAATAGACATAATTTCACTATAGTCTATTGTATAGTTTTCATCTAGTACTGCAGTTCTGCAAAGTTGGGAGGCAGACACACACACACACACACACACACACACACGTGTACATTATCATTGTAAGTATGGCAACAGACGTCCTTGTACTTGCAGGAAGTCCTTATTTTAACCCAGACACCAATCTATTCCTGAACCTTTACCAAACCCTTACGATTCCACAACCTTAACTATGTGCTTGTTACTGTTACCATGACGATGAAGGTTTGGTACACCTGCCACTGGTATGTCCCTATAGATCATATCTGACAAAAGATGTATATGGTCATTTCGGTTAGAGGACTTGGTTCAATAGCCATTGCTCCTACATTTTCCATAATGCAACTTGACAATGACTACGCTATAGATACTCCTGCTATGTTCATAATGGGGCTTTCAGACAGAACGCGATTTGCACTGCGCTCACCATTCGGGTCAGCCCACTGTTTGGGGAGTCATGGAGGACAGAGCAAACATAGGTGGAGTTTTCCAAACTTCTAGTCAGATACGTCAATACAAAAGGGGGAAGCTCCCACTGTGTTTAGAGTCTATGTTTCCAGCAACAAAGATTTATCTTTCCCATGCTAATAAGCAAACATTAGCACTAGCCCTGCTAATAATACGAAGAGGGGGGGGGGCAGCATGAAAGAGGCTGTGGGTGCATTAGATCCTCAGATACAGAGGTCAGCTTGGGGAATTTAGGCTCATGAAGGAGGTCCGTTTCCACAGCGACTAGTTTCAGGTGTACTTTCTATTTACTTTCCGTGCCTGGCTGGATGCCTCGTTTCTATTGGCCACCTGGGTGTTGGTCACAGCACGCAGCAGTCAGAGTTCAACTAGGTTAAACTTTGTAGCGAATGGTGCAGGCCATTGGAAATACTAAGGGGTTTCAGACCACAGTGGTGCTGCTTTCGCGTTCTGTCTGAAAGCCCACTAAGACAGTTACATCAAGAATCTCAAGCCATTAAGACATGATTACTTCAACAACAGAATAAAATGACATCAAAATGATTCAGCATATGTTATACATAGATGAAACTGAACAATTAACCAATGAAACATTTAGTGAGAACGACAACAAAAATAAATACATCTCGACCTCCAAGAATATTATTTTGCAAGCCTGTCCTCAAAAATGTTGCCACTAGGGTCGCTGGGATCTTTAAAATGTAGATAGTGACTTTAAGTGAGAGCTGATTTTCATGGAAAAAATAGCAAAAAACAATAAAAAACAAATCCATTCGTCTTTATGCAGCGATATTTTGCCAACTAACAAACAAAGAGGAAGACAGCTATAACCTTGTAGCCTTTATTGTTGTGTTGAATTATCACTTTCACATCCCACAGAGTGGGCAGTTCTGTCACATTAAGGATGCACAATACAATAAAATCCTATAATTCAATGTCCAATGTAATTTCTCCTGCCTGCTTTTTTTTTTTTTTTTAATTATCCTGTACTTACTACTATGAAAGCAGAGAAATGTGTAGATGATACACATTGTGAATACAGATGAGGGTATGCCACTGAAGATCCTGACCCTAATCATCAGGCATGTGTGCATCAAATCTACTAAAATGCAAAATAACTCAAACAAGCATGTCAAAACAAATACTGGAGACTAAGTTATCACTTAGTTTTCATGTCCTGAGCGATAATTACATTTTTTCCAGGTATCTGAAACTTCTATTTCTATGGATCCTTTAGAAAACCACTGTGAGAAAACACATTTTTTTTTATTGACAGCTATTTTAGAATGCTCAGCTTCTAAACCAGCCTCAGCAAAAGTGTGAATCCTACAACAATTCATGCAAACAAAATTTGGAATTAAAAATATAAAAGTATTAAAATGTTTGTTGATCAGTGTCATCTTAAAATCCCATAAGTCGTAAATGTCAGTAAATGGTAGGGCTAATCCATTCTTTTACTCTTAGGTTTCACAATAACAGACGCTTGAATTGATTCTGTACTGATAGTGGCAAATAAATGGTGATATCTCTTTATAGGTACTGGTAATAAAATATAAGTGCATGTCATAGGATAATGTCAAATATGCTACACAGAATCAATGAAGACAAAGATGGGATCCATTCTTTCACAGAAAAACTGTGCTTTCACATTCTCACTGGCTCTTATATCCTCTATCAGCATCATATTGATTTATGCCACAACTGAGAAATGATGTTTAAGATCATCCTTCTACAGGGTCTCCTCAGGGGTGTGTCCTCTCACCACTCCTCTACACTCTTTATACTGATGCTTGCCGCATGACATCAGACATATTTGAAAGACCCAACTTCAAGTGGTCATTTGAAGAACTGCACTTTTTAGCACTTCCGTGTTGGCTTCATTTTTCAGTCCTGGAGGTTGCCACTTGGTGTCTCCTCTAACCATCTTGATACTTTCTGCTCTTTCACCTTTCAACCTGGTGCCAGCAGCGGTGGTAGATGGGGCACAAGGCCTGACCCAAAATTTCTCCATGAAGAAGCGTTGATGTGCTTCTTTTGTGTTTTTCTTTTTTTTTTTTTGAAAGCCATAGCAGAGTATTTTTAAATAGTTTAAAACATGTCTGGAGAGGAACATAGATATTGATATTGCAATTCTTGGATTTTGTACCAAACAAACAAACATGCTCCCTTACATCTGGAGAGAATGATTGAAGGTTGGAGCATCTGTGAAACATGACGATGCTTTTTTTTATTTTTACTTGTTTTTCTTTTTTTTTCTTTTTTTACAGACACATCCCAACCCCTCTGACCATCTGACGCACCCCGTGCAGGCTTGTTCATTATTTCATTGTCTTGTGTTGTTTGTGAATAAATGGTTTTTCAGCTATGCTGTAACACCAGTTGCCCCCCAGGAACAAATAAAGTTGCAGGTTGAAGTTGAAGTTGAAAGTTGTACCATACGGCTACTTGTATTAAGGACAGCAGCACACATCATACAATAATTATGGGGTTTTGGCATTTCTTTACCACATTACAATATTAAACATTAAACCCAGTCTAAGACAAATTGCTGTTTCAATAACCAAGCTCAGTGTGAAGAGATTGACAAAAAGACAATTGAATATTTCCAAAATGATTATCTTCATGTCTTTGGGACAATTCATTTATCATTTGAGTCCACACTCAAACATACATCCGAATGAGAGAATTAAGACTTTGATCTCTGATATCACTGATTAAAAGCATGACTCGCTGATAATGAATAGGAGATTATGAAGACTGAGAAATTCTTTATTTGAGAATTTAGATCTAAATTAGCTCTAATTTCATAGAACAGATTATTTCTGAATCACAAAATGTTTTAAGTAAAATCTACCTCATACTTATTCTCATTAACAACCACATGCACTGGTAATACCTTTATTTCTTAGTCCAGAGCATTTATTTCTAAATGTATACTAGGAACAAAAATTTGCATAGTGAGAGGATCCTGACATTTCAGTTTAATAAAAACTGATTAGTTTCCCCTCTTTGCAGCCACCACATACTTCCAATCAGTTTCCCTAAAGGAGCAGCAATCCCACAAATGTAACTCTGGGCCTATGCCACTTCAGTCGCTACAGTTAGTGATAAAACAATGCTGAGCACTCACAAACATGTCCTCCAAATATGCCATTACAATTCCTTTAACAGTTAGAGCACCATGCTGCAGTTTACACTCAACCAAACCTTCAGATGTGATCATCTTAGGCGAGGTAATCCCCAGTAAAGCACTGTTCAAGCTCTCCAGCAGATACTGAATTGCACAACACAACAGTATAGAAAATGATGCATGAAGCTAAGACACCGCACTAAGGCATATGGAAATAAGGCTTTCATGACCATATGAGCTTCCTACCAGTACATAAGGTTTCTGACGTTTCTTCCCCCATTTATCTTGTTTGTGGTTCTCTGCGAGTCATTTTTCATTCTTCTTTTTTTTCCGCAACCCTCCCCTGACAAGTTGCTGGAAACTCATCAAAACTCCTGACTCCTGTCGAGCCACATCCATCACGGATCCCCATTGGTCTGGCTTAGCGTCTCTGTGAAGTTGCTAGGTAAGCGAACTAGATGTGGAGGCGGTGAGGTGGGTCAAAGGGTTGTGAGATTTAACAAGAAGTATCTGAGAGCTGAGAGGTAGAGAAGGTGGGGGCAAAGAAAGATTTTTTTTTTTTTTTCCCCTTTATTTGTGTCCGTGTGTGTGGTTATTCAGTGAGCAGTGTCAGGAGTCACTGCGCGTATGTTGCCACTGCACTGAGAACTGTGTTGAAAACAAGCCAGATGATGTGTGACACACTAGGGTCCAACTCAATCAGTCTACGACAGCCAAGGGTTTCCCAGTGTGTGTGGTTGTGTCTTTAAGCGTCTGTGTGGATAAAGAGATTCTACATTACAAAAATTTACACCACAAAAACACATTGTTAGAATTCCAGTGAACAACCTCTCAATTAGGGTAACACCAACATGTGACTGAATATTTTCAACACTTTTCAAATGTGATTCAAACGTAAGCCTGATGAATGAATAAATATGCAGATTCGCAAGTTAGCGACAGCACAAAAGGATGGCGATGATAATTAATGGTAACAGCTGTCTAAAGGTCTTCTCACTTTTGTGAATTCCATCACATAGGTCAGTGCATCTGGCTTAGTCATGAAGTAAACAAGTAGAACAATTAATGCTATTAACAATGAGCATTGATTCTTAGTTTTATTTAATTAGTGCTGCTGTGCTGCTACAGCATGCACCTAGATGACAGTTTACAGCAGAGTGTTTGTGTGTTTCTCTGCGGCAGAGGATGCAGTCGTTGCAGAAATAACTTTGTGAGTACAGCAAAGCTATATTTTCTGCAGTGCATTGATCTATACTTACCATTGACACTGAATCACTGAGCCCTTGTGGCAGGGTTGGAAGCACAATATTTGTATCTACAATTTCCTCTAATCATTGGTTTTTGAGAGCAAAGCTACAGATCTGCCACTCACACACTCACCTCCCCAACCCCCACACTCCCCTTCTAAGAGCCTCTTCTCCTGAGACTTGGCAATCCACTGAAAGATCCCTTGGGTGTTGCAAATGAACCCTGCTGTTACCCCAAATGCAAAAAAGCCTGAGGCTATAGAAGTGAATCCCTCTTTGAATTCAGCATCTCATCCCTTTCTCTCTGTGCTGTTTTACCCTCCTCTATTTTTGGGTGCTAATTAAGCTCAAGAGGTACCAAGAGGTACATGAGTTATTATATGCAGGAATATATTTTTTTTACATCACAGTTTTTTTTTTTTTCCAAATGGCAACCAGGAAGAGAGAGAGGGAGGGAAAAAAAGTCGTACATCAAAATCCTATTTGGAAGTATTTTGAAGTTTCGGAATTCCCCAGAAATCAAGCGCCTGTTTTTTTCTTACTTTGGTAAGAGTTTCCAAAAAAACACAGTGCAAGTGACTTTCAACATAAAATGTGAAATGCATAACTTTCAAGTTATCTGTCACAAACTTTGGTTCATAAATTCAAAATAAAATCTGAGAATGTTCACTTTGACAGCCCAAATTCAAGGCGGGGCAAGTCAGAAATCACAAGCTGCAAGATGCAGCTCAGAATTTATGCTCGTATAAATTAGAGTAAGAAGTCATTTGTTTAATAAAAGACATGATCATATGACCATATACCATATTTAGTAAGGACTCAAAAGGCTATGCATTAATGGAGAGGACACCCTTTTATCTCATATGCTACTTATTTATGTCACATTCCCTATGGTTTGCAGCTGCTGCTCAATGATTCTCTTTGCTCAAAATTAAAGATATAACAGAAAATATGGCTGTGGCTGAGTCAGTGCAACATGCCAGCAAGCAGCACTGTACCTCCATTCTAGCAGCCACCATTGTTAAAAAGCAAAAGAGTTCCAAAGAGTGCTGACTGACTCCCAGCAAAAATATTTTTGAGTGAATGAGATACTGCTGAAAAGGTTTTCAGAAGTGCATTTCCTTTAGATGGCTCAAATATGTGAATGTACCACCACACAGTCAGATAAAAAAAAGTCTATTCCAGCTGCTAATTCTTTTTCTGAATAATTTGTTTTGGGAAATTGTTATGTTTTGTTATGTACTTTAGGAGAATTATCAGTAGTGCATGAAAGCACAGTCAGCATGTGTATAGAAAAAGACTGATAGGTGGGAGATAGAGCAGAATAATCAACATCACAGCTGAACAGAACTGAATCTTAAAGAGAATCCTTCAGCCAAATCTATCCACACCTCTATGATTTATTGTAAAATCCAATCAAAATATAATCTTTTTGTTCAAACCTGTTTAACAAGAGGTCACATTGAAAAGAGCAGAATTAACTATAGTATGTACTCAAACCTGGTGTCAGCTCATTCCTTTCTAAACTACTAACTATTATGATAAAGGTGCTTTAACTAGTTCATTACAACATTATGATATGTTCAGTAAAAACATACAACTTTATTGAGAATATTCTGCTACTCCAACTGTAAAGTTTTGACCTCACAATATTCACTCTTGAGATTAATTTATTTGTCCAAGTATGTCTTATTGACTTCTGTATTTAAACCATCCGAGAGTAGTGAACACACACACACACACACACACACACATACACAGATACACACATTTTGATACTTTAAGGCCGGGAACACCCTGGCTGCGTTGCGTTTGTATGGCAGCTGCGAAACATCTTGGTTTTCGTTTTGGTGCCCAAGTCAACGGGTTGGAGCAGACACACCGCCTGTGTCTCACGCCTCGCGGCTGAGTCACATGATCTAAAGATTAGATTCGTGCCTATTCTTCACGTGTGACACGCGGCTCCCAGCAAAAATAGAGAAAGACCTGTTAATAGTCATAATGACGTCAAACCAGGCTGAAGTATGTGAAGAGACCAATTAGATCTTATAAAATTGGTATTGTAAAAAGCCAAGAATCGGTATCTGAGATCAGCTGGGGGTTAGGAAGAATAGAATAATATTTTTAGAATCTGTGAAGAAGATGACTGAAAGTTGTGACTTCATGAGTGAAAGTCTGTAGGTCCTAGAGGCTGAAATGTCATCATTACATCCCAGTTGCAAACAATTAATATACTCTCAAGTACACTATTCCCAAACCCTGAAAAGTAAAAATGTTCTTCCTATGAATGTTGCTGAAGGAAAAAGCAACTGCATGATAAATGCCTAAAGGTTCATCCTCCTGGGAGCATGAATATGCTTAGTAACGTTCATGGACATCTGGCTGATAGATTGTAAAGTATCTTGCCTGTAAAGCTGATATTTTGGTACTCGGGGAAGGGTCAGTGACTGTCCAAAATGTGATCATCCACTGGCAAGCATGAACAATGAATTTTATGACATGTCAGGTTCAGTTTTTTTGATGGTAAAGTCAGACTTAAAGTCCAGGTCTCCAAAAGATTAGGAGTCATCCTCTAAATGTCCGACAACCTGGCACAGCTACTCAGCTTTGAACTCCACTCCAAGTTTGTGGATTACTGACAGTGTCGCAACCTGCTATGGCAGCTGCCTTGCACAACAAACCAAGGCACTGCAACAGGTGGACAAAGCAGGACTGATTTCACTGGTCGACCTCTACGTCCAGAAGATCAGAGTGAAAACCCAGAGGATTATTATGGACCCCAGCCACCCAGCCATGGGCAGTTTGTCCAGTACTGTTTGCCACATGGTAAAAAAGACTGAAAGAGTTTCTTTCCCTGAGCTATAGGCAGACCCGTCGCCAGACCTCTGTCTTAAGGGGGGCATATGAAATGCATGGGAGGGCACAATTATTATTAACCTACAATACGTATATTTTTAATAATCCTATACTGTATTCGCGCATCACGTAATCATCACGTTAAACATAACCAACAGCAATATGACCAGGTATAGCCGACAACATCAGTCCTCAAAGTTTAAAGCAATACATTACATAGAAGCAATCTTATGAATATCCATAAAACACTTGACTATATAACATATTAGATGTAACACCAGAAGCATCTCTCAAACATTGCATTTTAAAGCAGTCAACAGAGGGATATGCATTGCCATTAGACACAGACACACGCACGCACGCACATACACACGCACAGAGATTTTAAACCTACTTGTACTTTGGGTGGAGGCAGCGCTTTCCTCTCTCCAGTCCCTCCTGTCAGTACAGCAGGAGATGGCGTTTCTCTGAGCTGAACCTCCTCATCAACGTATCCTTCCACTCGGACTTAAACTTGTGAGTGAGGTCCTTTTCAAAAGCAAGCTGAATCAGCTGGGCCTCGCGTCTGTGCAGCATACTGCGCCGATGCTCTGAGAAGACGCTTTTGAGCGTGGAAAATGAGTTTTCACACATTGCTGTGGAAGCTCCTAAAGTTTTTAACATTTTGCCTGGATATTTCCTCAACACAACCTGTTTGGGTTTGTCCGTGCCGAGGTCACTCACACCCACTGATCCAACAGGCAATTGTGGCCCAAATACTGCCCCAGTCGCGGTTGCACTTGACCTGCTGGTAGCCTCCGCTCCGTGGCCGCTGCAGGTCCTGCCAGGCCCAGGGTCGGGCTCCACGGAGCTACTAGCAACGTTGCTCAGACTGTCGTCCAGGGTCTCCTTCTCCAACGACATCAGGAGGCGACGGTGTCGTATCCGATTTGGCAGAGGAGACTGTTGGTGGGCTTTTCAACCACTTACAAATATCCATGATGAACTAGAAATGTAATAGTAAGCCGGTGAAGACTCATCCAGCTTCACTTTCAAAAATGCGCGTTTACTGTTGAGCTGCTACATTGACGTAGGCTACGTCACGTACATAGCGTAACTTTCTTTTCAGTAAGGCCGTGATAGGCTGTTGCAGTGTACATTCCCATCAATCAAACAAAATCACACCATTGTTTCTTTATATTTTTAATGTTTTAATGATAAAGAATACAACATTAGTATTTCTCAACACAAAATTAGCTACTATGATAATATAAAATAAGAATTAAAGTAATTTTGTGCCTCAAGTGGGGGGAGACAAGCATTTTTGGGGGCGGGCCAGGCCCCCTATGGCCCGCCCATAGCGACGGGTGTGGCTATAGGGCTCATGAACTCCTCATACTGAACCCACTCTGCCAAGTTAATACATACATACTATCAAACAGTATATGCCACAGCCATGCCTGGCCACTTACCACTTTTATATAGACAACTGCTACACTTTCTTCAATGCCATTACACACTGCATTTAACTGATGAACTCTCAACATGAGTGGGCCCTTACAGATAGCATTTCCTCACTTCAACTGACCTCATATAAACTGCAGAGAGTGCTCTGATCCACCATACAATCTTGTTTACAATCTTGTACAACAGCCATGTACCTAATATAGTTTGAGAGTATATATTCATTATATTCTATCTTACATGAACACACACACAAATAAAAATATACCAGACAAAAGTCACTTTTTTTATGCAACAAACCGGTTACAAATTCAGTATAGTGATCTATGGGGTTGCTAGATGTTGGAGGGCATTTGGTTGGTTAAACTATAGGAATCAGTCTATTCTGAATGTGGTTCTGTTTACTTATTTTGTTTTTTCAGACAGCCTTGTGAAAAAAATCTCTTTGTGGTATTTGAGCTTGTCGTTAATTATCTTGGCTCGTTTTGGTCTCGACTTGGCCCAAAATAATAACACCCAAGTAGCAAAAGACAGGTGGATCAATACAATTAAGCAACTCAGACTACGAAAGTAATTTGCTGAGGGATGGTGTATGGGCTGCGAACTGAACACTCCTGTGTGTTCATATGCTACCGAGGCATTTTAAAGTTAATGACATTATTTGTTCCCCTGTTTCCTTTTCTTATCATCTCAGTTTGGAAGTGACCTCCGGAAAAAGTTTGAAGGCTCACATACCTGCCCTGAAATACTAATGCGACCTACTAATCACTATGTGCATACAGTACACTCAGGTGATAATGAATCCAAATGGTACTTCATATGACCCACCCACACTATAATGCAGTCCACACATTGTGGTGAACAATAACAGATGCTTGCAAAATCAGTGCTGTGTTCAATAGCCAGCAGCACTGTGTATATAATAATATATACATTTTTTTTTACTTTACCTCATTTCATAACTTCTCGTGTAATCAACTGTTTGCATATTAGTTTAAAATGGTGAACTTTTACTTTAATCATGGATGATTTTTTCTTTCTTTTTGTTTCAGGTCAAAAGATATCATAATTGACAGGACAGTTTCTCTCAACTGACACTATCAAATAACATAATGGGAGCGAGGCACTAATTACTAATATTTACTTCAGGGACAAATTTGAAATTCATGCACATCTGGAGCAGTGACCCGCGCCGACATGCATCCATATGCTGTTTGCAGAGTGACCTCAGCACAGTAAGTGATGAGCAGCAAAGTTAAAATGAAGAGATAACGTGCAGGGGTGGAGATTCAGTTACAGGCATTTGTTACAGAAGAAGAAGAAGAAACAATATGACTGTTATAATCACCAGCCTCAGCCATACCCCAACCCCAGTCCACCAGGACCCACCATCCAACCTTGCAGGGTTTGGTTTCTCTGAGTGTTTAACTGAAACCTGCTATATTCGATCATTCAGAAAACAGTCGGTCAGAAGATTGGCTCGGCAACAGTGTTCAGTCTTGGCTTGTTAGTAGAGCTCCAGAGAGAAGACTGAGAGAGGAGATGTAAAACTACAATGAGATGGTTTTTGGTTCTTAAAACCACAAATAATCTTCTTATGCATCAACACTTCAATTAGAACACAGGGAAACTCTAAAATATGGGACCTTTAAATACTGAGCTGTTTTCAAAACTCAAAATTATATTGCTGAATAAACACAGGTTCATTTTACTGAACATATCATAAACACTACAACATAACAGCTAAATTAACCAACACCCAACAAGTGAAGTTTGTGAGTGGTGGTTAAGAGTTATAATTTCAGTGATTAAGAAAAACAAAATCTTTGTCATGATGAAACTTTGGTGGTGGGTATATGAATCCTTCTGTCTCTGCAGCTGCTCCTGACGTGTCTATTCAATGTTCTCTAGTTTAGAAATTGTTGTAATAGCATTTCAAATTCATGGAATTCATGGAATTTGGCCTGTGGAAATAACAGTATGAGCACACAGTCAAAAAAAATCACCCCTGTACGGTAAGTTTGGTTCTCTAAAGCTTATAATTCCTCTCATTATTCTAACTGCAGACACTTGCCTCCATGACTTCAACCACACTGCTGGAAAAGTTTCGTACTTTTATTAAGGAACTTTATGGAGTTCAGCATGCATGACTGCCATGTTCAAACCATCTCATATTATATTATCAACTCACTAAAAATAGTTGAAACAACCACAGTTGCCCATTTTCCTTGGGATTCTTCTGTGGCTTTCTGAAGTCATTAATTACTTCTAGAGAACAATGGAGGCAAACAGCAGCAGCAGGTTTTCAACTCAGCCGACTCAACTTTATCATAATGTGTGAAGTCTATTCACATGTTACTCACAGCATGTCACTGTATGAAAGCAAAATGCAACGCAAACGACAGATATTTCAGTGTTTTGTATGGAGGAACTGGATAAGTGAATGAGTCAACAAGTAAAACCTGCGCAGTTAAAACTCTTATCATCTTATCTTCAATGCCAACCCTTTAGTTTCAAGTCAATGTTGTTGGTGCTGTTATCCCCACAAATATGTTCCCCACTTAGTGACGTAAAGGGACGGCTGTCGGACCTATAGTCTACCTCTGTGAATAAATTTGACTTTTTTCATGCAGCCAGTTGTGTATATAGAAGTTAGTTCTCTTAATTTTGTTAATATTGTGCAAAACAGTATAACTTTTGCAACTCAAGTAATATTAATAATGCTGTGATTTTTTACAATGTGTGTTATTATTCTCATGTTTTTGGAAAATGTTTACCTTTCTTAATATGTTTATAATTTTAAAATGTTTAAACACTGAAAAATGCCAAAATGAAGATGATGATATCATTGTCACTTTGTTTGCTCTCAATAAATGTCACAGTGAAGTCCTCTCAGTGTTGTGGTTCCGTTTGGTTTTTCCTGTGTCCAACCAGCACCTGACTGCTAATCATGGCTGTGCATTGATGTAATTGTTAATGTTTAATATTTGTACAAGTCTGATATTCAGCATTGAGTGCAGCAGTGATGCGCAAACTCTTTTAAATCTTTGAAAAACTTTCTCCCGAAGCATTTCAAGGGCCAGTGGCATTGAATGAGATATTTCCCTGTAACCTTCATTAGATTGCATGTCACTACCATGTGCTCAAAGATTAAAAAGGTTTATTCTTATGCTGAGTTGCATCTTCTAAAAGTATTTGATCCAGTTGTCCTGACACAGAGGACACAGTGGAGATAGCCTCTGTACTGTGTGAAGCTTCAGTGTACCAGGGCCTGACCCACATCTTTAGAGTTTGATGTCTGTTTTTAATTTTTGATCATTATAATAATTCAAAATAGGAATCAGTAGAGAATGAGAGTCAACATGTGAATGATTGATTATGTGGATGGCCTAATTCCTTATATATCCTGTCATGCACAGTAACCTACTGCAGTTCTCTGCCTTCATGGCCTTTAGGTCTCTGTGATGAGACTTTCACTGCATTACTTAATAGCAATGATATTTCTGTGATTTAACATGAACCCACTGACTTTTCTCTAACAATCAGATGTTGGGTAACATACAGTACATCTGATCATCAGTGCTTAAGGCTTAACATGTTTTAATTGTCTTTATTCATACAAATAAAGGAGGAATGCTGGAGCTGCAACACATAGATTTGTGTGTCTGCATAAAAGAAATTTATTTTTGAATACAACCACTTAAACCTGAATCATCACAAACTCACTTATACCTTGACCTCTAAAGATGTTTAGAGAATCATATAGTAGCAGTTTCTATCACTTCACTTTTAATTTTTTTTTGTTCAGAACACTTTAATGAAAGGTGTTTCACACTCTAATTATATTCCTTGGCTGCCTTTCATTTTCTATGAATGCAGGTACAAATTTGTGACGAAAATACACCAGCCTAATGAGCAGGTAAGCAGTACATCAATTTAATTTCAACTTAGTTCAACAACTGTGGCTGCTGTACTTTTGGCTGGACCAGCCACAGTCCAGAGCTACATCCCCGAATGTGTGTGACTGAGTATGACTGCGTTATGAAGTTGCACTATTGTTCGGTAGAGTGTTGAACTTTTCCCATTGGGTGTTGCTCTTTCATAATGATCCATGAACAGTTTTCAGACCCCTAGTGGCCAATGAACATTTTAAATTGAAGAATCAATGTATTTTCAATCAATGTGTTTTTTAAATTTTATGTTATTTATTATTTAACAAATAGTCTTTCAGGCAAAGTACAGATCCATCTGCTGCAGTTAGCCTATATATATCTATAAGACCCAGCATGGCCTGCTGAAAGAAGACCTGACCTGTAATCAGATACAGGTTTAGAGCTGCTCAATGTATGAATAAAGAAAAAAAAGAAAAAGACCAAAAGAAAAAAGATGCATGTATACGTGCATATTGTGGAGGCAAACCCCCCTCTGTGTTTTAGTGGATGATGTTCACTTGTATTTCCTCACTGCTCAGACCAACTGGTTGGCAGTGGCTCACACTTGAACTCTTACAAAATTCTGCACAATTTACACACAGCTTGCACAGCTGGATACTTTCATTAATAATTTTTCAACACAGCTCTACACTAACTATCTCCAAACCTTATTTAGTAATTTAAGGAACTGTTAAAAAAAACTTTGTGTTGGACAAGTAAAGAATGAAATCTTTTTAGATAGACTTAATTATGTTTGCTGGACTTCAGGGACGGGAATGAGGCTGATATAAATATGCAGATGAGACACAGAACCACACGGATTAAATGTAATAATTAGCCAACATTTATAGTTTGTGCAACTATAACAGACAGCACCAACAACACCCAATACATCAGTTGTCTGCAACCTGTAACTCACCTTTTCTGTGCTGCTGTTCACCTTTAACTATCACAACATGCAAATAAACTCTGCATGTATGTAATTGAGGCCACTGTGTATATTTTTTTTATATCTTTTTTATTTTATGATTTGATCACCATTTAAAGGCTTCACATACTTCTGCAGTGGACAGTGGCCACATATGTGTCGATCAAGTGACATACAAAAGGATATTCTTAGGGAGTCAGGAGCTGGGGAGATGTCCCATCTTTAATCTTCAGAGAGAAGTGGCCTTTTTTAAAGAGCAGCATAAAGTGATGGGCATGTAAGCTGCCACTTCACTTAATCCAATGTCTCCCAACCAAATACCACAGAATACGAGAACAAGGGAGCCATCATCGACGTACCAAATGATGGAAGCTTGTTTCCTGTAGAAACTTATTTTTTCTCTCCCTTTGACGGATTAATGGAAAAGAGCAAAACCAAAAAAGTGTGATGAAAGTCGAAGTGAATCCAACCATCACCCTCCTCCCACCAATCCTCCTCAGCTCTACTCCTCCCTTCATAAATTTAAGAGCCTTAGCATTCACAGCTAAGGGTTGAGCTCACATCTATGTTAATGGCATTTCAAAGTGAATCAGAAGTGTCACGGAATATCTGAGGATTGAGGAAGAGGAAGAGCCATCATGGACATGGACTGAATCAAAGTTAGGTGTGATCTTCAGCAGAATAGGGGAAGATGCACTTTATGGGGATGGAAATTGACATTTCAATTGGATCAACACCTCCCATGCCACATTCCGAATCTTTAGCACTTTTTGTGGAGCAAGGATAAGTTAGAATTTGTTTTGCAGAGTTGTAGTCAAGGTTATTAAACTGTACAGGTTTGGTATTCAATTTCAATATGTACAGTATATAAATTATACTGTGTGTGTGTGTGTGTATAGTATATATGTATATATATACTATACACAGTATATTTAAAAAAAAAAACATATATATATATATATATATATATATACATATACATACATATATTGTTTAATACTGTATATTTAGTATATCAAATCCAGTTCATTTCACTTACTTTAGTGGGACTTTTTTAATTTGTACCACACAAGCATATTCCATTACATCTGAAGGGGAGAATATTAAAAAAAAACATGAGAGTGATTAATTTATAATGGAATGCTGTAACACCTTTATCATAAAATTGCACTTGGCCACATTGAGATATTGATAATACTGGTTAATTGTTCAGCCCTGCCATCACAGTGCGTTGCAACAGCTCACATATAAAACAAGTAAGACATTTTGCCATTAGTTTGCATTTTGAAAAAAACAACACTCGACACTACAGAGACAGGATTTTAGTTGGGTTACATCACATTGATAGTTGGACACTAAACTTGGACTCGACTAGCTTGGACTCAACTAGTCTCTGCCTTGTCTCATAATGACAGTTTGAGGCTGTCATTATGAAGCAAGACAACAGTTCCACAAAGAAACACTAAAAGGAATGTATAATTCCCAGCAAACTCTTCCTCTTTCATCCCAGCTATATTCTGTTTGATAGGAAAATTTCTAACAATACTTTCTTTTCACTCTTTTCTGTTACATTCTCTTTGAGGGGATGATTGTGCCTCCAGTCTGACACAGCTGCAACCATTTCATCTGACCCAACTTGAAATCTTATAGTCCTGAAATTCTAATAAATGACAATAAAGTCTAAAAATGCAAATACAGACTCTGAGTCAGAGTCAGTGATATTTCTGCAATATATGAGGATCCAGAAACACACATTTACACAACTAGAGACCATCATGTGATGATAATTACTATAGCACGTGAGTTCTCAGCACTCAGCCTTTATTTTGATCTCAACTACACACCTGTAAAGTTTCGTAACTTAATATTGCAGCTCGTGGCAAAATCTGACATAGAAACACCTGCCAAAATACTAAAAACGACCTATGTGGTTGTTCCTGCTACAGTAGGTGTCTCCTGGACTACATTTTGACATGATGAGGCACACACATACACACAAACACACCCACACCCACACACACTCACACACACACATGCACACAAACACACACACACAGATAGAGAGAGAGAGAGAGAGACTCACAAGGTGAAAAAAATACCAGCCACAGTGATAAAAATCTACTCTGTCATTAAGCCAGTTGTTATTCGTTCTTCAACATAATCCTAATGTTAGCCAGATGTGTTTGCCACTTCGACGCATGACGCATTTGGCACAGCAGAAAATTTGTCATGGGAAAACTTTGCTATTTCATATATTTCCATCATTTCTGTTAAAAACACACTGCCTCTATCACAAGAGATAAATAAAAATAAGAACATAAAAATTAATTTCACTAAAACAGATTAAATAAAAATCTAAAGTCTGAACTGTTGATGAATTCAAATCCCTAGAAGAGCACAGAGATAAATCCTGTCTGCTTAAGTCTGACAAACCCAACTATCACAGCCACTGATTCTCAGGAGACCTTTCCTAAGCCGACCTCACTCTCTACATGAAGATATAACAGGACTTTGGCAACCTCGATCAGGGCATTGATTACACACCAGTCAACACAAGGCATCTGCTTTGAAAATAATTGCATTTCAATGAGTTGCATTCTCACAAGGCAAAAGAAAACAGTTGTTTGCTGTTTCTATCTGTGGCACGCTCCAAAGTCAGTACACAAAAAGTTATTTAAAATCTCCAGCGGAGTCTCTTTTCAACCTGGGAACAACACTGTAATAACAGAGAGGGAATGAGAGAGCAGTTCACAGATCTCCAGAATCAGAATATTTAATGACACTCTCAAGCCCCCAGCTAGCAACAATGATCTATGAATTCAATATGCTCAGATAATTCCCTCAGCCAAAGCCCAGTGGATAAAGCAGAAGGCATATGCACTTACATTTATTTGCTCATTGAAGTGCCACCCTGAAACAGGACTGCGGAAAGCAAATAGCCAGAAAGACAAAAAGTCATTAGCCAGTTAATAATGCCATGATAACAATCTGTGTTGTGGGAATATGTTTCCTAATCCATATCTGAGTTTAGTGCTGGTCCCCTCCAGAGAACAAAACTGTCTCTTTTCTCATTCTGTGCAGGCTTTGTTCTCAGGCTGATGTATATGAGCAGATAAACTTTACACAATCTTTTTGAGGCAACCGAATTTATTTGATCTTATTTAACAGTTCATGATTCTTTCTCTGAGTGCATGGCTGATTTTTTATTATTTTTCCCTTAGTCTACAGACAGTTCCTGTGAGAGAAATATGTCAGTGTACCCAACACACTGCAACATTAAAACTGGGAAAGTTGGGGAAAATATCCTCTTACAGCAGACTTGTCATTCCTGAAAGCAGGAGCGATTGCATTGAACCTGATTTAAAATAAGAAAGTAATGACTGAAGGGCTTGTATATATATTGTAAATGCCAGCTCAAATGCTATACAATTTCAAATGACAAAATAAATAAAGAAAATACAGAAGAGACTGCACAGAATTTACAGCAGCTGCCTCAAAACAACCATCTGGACCTTAAATGTCAGAAACAATCAGATTCAGCCTGTTATAACCAGCAAGACATGCAGGGCCTTTGACATACAGTGAAAAGGACAGACTGGTGCTGTAACACCCCACAACACCAAAAACTGAGCAGAATTTCACTGGGCAAACACAAAATATTACATGTACAACACTGCCAAGCACCAGTAAGCCTGGAGTAGGTGATTTTAATGTTGCTGAGGTGTGTTGTCTGCCATACCATATCTCCATAATGGGAAGGAAAGGGCCTAAAGGTGGCATTTGATATGCAACGGAAGGTGAAAAGGATCAGAACTACATGACACAGCTTGTCCTCCAGATGTAGGAGGAGAGCAGCTTTAAAGATAATTATTTTCAGGGTGATCATCAACAAAAACACACAATCAGACCTGAAAAATGGGAGGTAGTGAGGACACGTTTTGGATAAAGATGCAAACTTTGCCACTTAATTTGCATTTTTTGACAAAACACATGAGTTTCAATGTCAAGTATAGAGTCAGTTGTGGATGAATTGCATTATTAATGTGCAAAAAAGGAGAAGGCATGTAGGTTAGAGCCTGTATTAGTCGTAACACCTTCCATTAGTACAACAAACAGAGTGAGGCTTCTCAAACATCCAGTGATGAGGAAATAAAGATTGTCTGCTTCTCAAAAATGCAGCAGTGAAAAATATTGAAGTAAATGAACAAAGCAATTCAAGTCTGTCAGATTACCCATCCGACACTTCAGTACATTAGAAACTAATGAAGAGAAACAGGAATTCAGCTACCAGAGAGAAGCACCACAGTGCTTCACTGAAGTACATAATCATCATATGGTAACATGTTTTTAATGAAAATGGTGGTCTCTAAATCACTGTTCATAGCAGGGAGAGACAGATCTTCACATTTTTGCATCTGTGAATTACAGCTGGGAGGTGTTAGGAACATTTCACACATAGCAACACTGTACAATAGAGGCGACTCAACTCACATGCTGCTCCTTTTTATCTGCCATGCTTGCATTAATCCCGCTCTAATCCTCAACTAAATTTTAAAGTCCAATGTCCTTCGTTGCAGGATTCCAGCAAGGAAGACCATTATACTCCTCTTTGTTCACTTAAGCTCTGTTTAATGTGAACCGATGGCCACTCTCAGATGGAAAAGTTTCAGGATCCTCTTCTCTTAAATTCTCATATCCTCAGATATCCCTCAAAGTGATTTAATACACAGGCTTTTACTTAGGAGACATGAAGTCATGAGTATGATTTGATTATTTTCTGTATACACATAGGAAGGGGCAGTGCCATTGGACATTGAATGTGAGAGTGACACCAGGTTTTACCACATAACATTAAAAAAGAAAAAAAAATCAAAGTTAAGAAAAGTCATATGCTGTCTACAAACAGCTGCCTTTGAAAGCTTTGAATACATGTAGAAATGAATGCCAAATTGGTGGAGCCTTCAATTCCAAACGCCACCACTGAAAAGTCACATGTAGTTGATGTCTTTGTGTTGCAATCATAAATGAGTGTCTGATTACAATGTTTCCTCATGTGGCACCTGGTCTTCACTGTCTCAATTTGTCTGGATTTTGAAAAGGAGAGGCATATTTTACAGGAGGTCTGCTATCTTGCTGAAATGAGATTTTTTTCCTCACTGGGATTCTCCACCGACTGAAATAATTAAATTTTTCTAGGGCACTGGTATATATTTTTTCTTTGCATAGGAAAGGCAGAGACTTCCACCATGAAAAGGGAGCAGAGTGGAAACAACCTGAGTTCACGGGTCACTGTTGTATTAATCTATCCTGCTAGTACTGCTGGGTATGATGAGTCCAGAAATGGCCAGATCTGCAGAAGCCCATGGCATCCCAGATTCTCTATGCTGAAATCCTGTCAGGATAAATTATGGAAGGTTTATGTAACATATGTATTATCATCCAGAATCACAATTTGTGGCAGCAGCAAACAACAGTGTCTTATCATGCTAATTCAAACATTGTAAAATGATTACATTTGCATAGTTGTCACATCCATAAGAAAATCAACACTGCCCTCAATCAGCTGACTACTGTCTCTTGGTATACTGCAGTTATCATATGGTAACCAATGTCAAATTAGTGGTATAGTAGGTCCAATAGAGGATCATCTTCCTCTATCTAAAATGCATTTGTAGTGATTTTGATCTGGCAGTGTGGTGCATCCATGCCCAGTCTGGAAACTATACTGTCTGGCATCTAAGACATGTTGGCTACTGAACAGCAAGGTTTGATAATGAAACTACCAAACACACACTATGCTTCTCAAGACATCTAGTTACTGATTATAGTCATATGTTTGATATTCTTGTGAATGAAAAGGTGTAAAACAGCTGACTGAATCAAGACTTAGAGAATTTCCTTCCATACTTGAACACTAGGCTTGGCCGATACCCAACACAGATATTGCAATATATCACGATATATCGCGATATATCGCAATATTGTGGGGGCTTATAATATTGTTTTATTTTTATGTAACAGTTGATATTTTTTAATCTTTATATAATATAAAATTATATTAGTGTATTTTGCTTCAGCTTTTTTTTTATTAATATATAACTTTATTATTGTATTTTATGTTGCAGGTATAAGTGAACAGCAGCTCAAAGTTTTATTTGTTACATGCCAAGGTACAAGGTAGAGTGCAAAGCAGTGAAATGAGGGTTAGACTCAGTAGCAGGGCATATGGCGGAAAATATTGTGATATTTGATATTACTGAATATCAGCCCAAGCCACAGCACAACAGCAGACTAATATTTATCTGCACTTTATTGCTGCATGATAATGAGGCTTAATGTAACCTTGACAATAATGTAAAGGATTATTTCAAAAAAGTCTCAAGTCCATTCAAGTTGGTTTCATATACTGCATAGAAATGGCTGCTTGAAAAGTAAATGCCTTGGAAAGTGCTTAATTGTGACAAAGTATATGTGATATTTAGGACATGGGCAAAAACATACTGAGAGATGCTGGTTGCTAAGAGGCTAAATGTCACTGTGATTGACAGTAGGTGCCATTTGTTGTGGTTTAGTTCTGAACAATGAGCCACTGTTCAGCTTTACCTAGTCATTCTACTGTAGCAAAAGTCTGGATGGAATTTGTTCAATTATGCGTCAGGGGTCATTTCATGATCCACCTGTGGTGCAGCAAAGATCAATACATCATTTTCTTGTGAGATTAATGTCTGTAATATGCCACGGTGCTTCTAACCTTATGGTCTGCATGGAAGGCCGGTGATGAATGCTTATGAGTAGGACGGCATGTGTTGTACCTGGCTGTAAAAAGGAGTAATAGAAACATAAATGTAAAATTCAATGTATAGTCAGTTCAGCACACTAATATTTGACTTACAGCTCTGGCCATCCAATAGCTATAATGTTGAAAGAAATACAGCATAACAAACCAGTAACTAATAGAGTTGAGTCAATGCCTCTAACGCACAATGTCAACAAAAAATTAATATAATGAAATATATACAATTACAATACAATTTATTTTATTATTGTATATATGTATCTATGTCCAATAAAATGTTTGTTTTTCAAATATGACCAAAAATTGGGAGAAAATCTAAATAAAATGTCTTAAAAACTACAAGAACTCAAAGAATTCTCAAATTATTTATTGGATTATCTCTTCATCTGAAAACATCCAAGTTATAATTACATGGAATAAAAATTATTCTTGGGGGTCTAACAACTTTATTAATGTGTTGGGTTTTAGGTTTTTATAATGGTTCTGGTATTATGACGCATATGGTGGCCCAGAGGCGGTGAACACTGATGAGGCTCAGTTGTTTCTTTGGAGAATAGGTTTTATATTTTCATATACAGTTAGTATGCACAACCAAAGCACGTAACATTTATTTGACATCAGCATTGAACTGTTCCCCGCTGCCACCAATGACAGCCGAAAAAATGAGAGATGAAATTACTTTACTGTGAAACACAACTGACACAGCCACTGTGGTCTTAATGCAAGTTACATCCATCCTGTACTACCTTCTGCTGATGGAGGCAGCCAAAGGATTAAGCAATTATCTGTTGAAGATAACCTGGCATCAAAAAAATTCATTTCATTTTATCAAGCAATTTGTATTCTTCACAGTAAGTCGCTGCTCAAGTCTGTTCAAAACCAACACAGGATTAGATTAAGAAATTGACTACTGCGAGAACTTTTTAACACTTCTGTTTTGGTTAAGTTTCAAGGGCTGTGTGCCTCAGACATTGGTTCATGAATAAAAACCACAAACCTGTTCCTAATCCATTTAGAAACTCACCTAGGTATTGGATCACAGATAGGAGGAACTGCTCTTGTTTTCAAATACAACATTTCATATAAGCATCATTTGTGCCATTTATGTGTGAGTACCTACTCAGAAACCTAACCTGCATGCTAGAGGTATTTTCTGTCACCTCCAGACTACTTGACAGTAAAGTCTCCTGCTCCACCTTCCTCCAACAATTAACAGTGATGAGACGGATCTGCACCCAAAAGCATCGTCTACTAGAATCCACTGCTGCCTCAAAAGATGAAATAACATGAGGAGGGAGAAAAGAAAGAGTTGCCAAAAACAAATCAGCCTTAATCTTCAATTCACATGGGATTCCTAAATGACATGTCCTCCACAAATTGCAATTTGCAGTAAAATTTGTAGTGTGCAAATGACAGACACATCAATTTTACACAGAAATAAAATTACTAATGATCTTCACCATAATTTTTCCAGTGCCAGTAGAGCTTTGCACTACACAGCCATCGCACCTCTGCTTAGGTCTGTACACTCGTCTTCTTTCCAAAAGGAGCCCACAGTTCGTTTAACTCAAAAATATGAGCCTCATTCACAATGTTCCCTCTGAGATTGAACACTGTGAATTTTATGAGATATCAATGATCCTTGTAGGACCAGTATATCACTGGCACTCTATGATGCAATTGCATGAATTATTCAGAGTGGTTTTCAAGCACTGAGTGCATTGTTTCAATATGTATCAAAGGCAGCCATTAGTAATAAGGATGAGGGAAAATAAAGAGATGAGCCTCTATCTGCACTAAACTTTCTCTGATGTTATCTGCTCTGCTCTATTTATGACAGGGACAATAAGAGGCTGGGTGGGCGGGTGGTGGGGGTTGCCACTGACATACATTTATTTCTCTCCCTGCCTCTTGTCTGCATATCACCTTTCCTCTGCCATCTTGGAGGCTTCCCTCATAGATGACCCTATTCGTAATCCAGGCGATCAGAGCCTCACTTTTACTTATTTCTTCTGATAGTTTCCTCTTCTGTTGTGACATGTATCAGTTCATCTCCGCCTCAAAACCTTCCTCTAGGGGTTACAGGCAGAAACAAACCGCGGGAGTTCTGGATATGAGACGCAGGAAAAACTTTTCAAAAGTCATTTCAGATGTTATTTCATAAAATGTGACAAAATACAAAACATGGTTCTTTTGCAAAGTGTGGTGAAAATACTGGTGGAAGCAGAGAGCTACTCTGTGTAACCATTTTCTGTCTTTTAGTGTCAGAACATAAACTGCTGTGGCTTACTCATGCCGAACTGCTTCATTTCTCACTCTGATGCATATAAGCGCAGACCTATGAAGCACTCACTGATCTTAGGTCCCCACAGTGAGTGGTCTGTGGAGTATCGACAGCACTTAATGTAGTGTCCATTGAGAGTTGGCTTTCAGCCGATGAGATGCAGTCTGCTGTGCCCCAGACCACTGAGGTTCTAGGGAGCAACTGGCAATTTCCACAAGGTCAACAGTTAAAGAAATAACTAGGATGACCAACACAGAGCAAAAAGCAGAACAAGTACTCAGCATTCAGTCTGCTGCTTTCCCAAAGCCATTTTCCCACAGGCTTGTCAGTCACTAGTGTGTCTATCATTGAGTTTTTCAATTGAGAACGACAGGAGGGGGGAAGCAAAAGGACAAGATGTGACCTCTGGAGAGTGTAGTGTTTGAAACAGGCTTGTGATGGAACAGGTAGATGTTCAGAGAATTGGAAACTGCTGTGACTTTCACACTGAGGTGGAGAACATAGCTTGTCATCCTCCGCAGCGTTTTTCTCTGATGATACCGTTAGCCGGCATACAGCTGTAAGTAACATGTACTGGAGACAGCATGGGCTGTTTGTTCACATTACCATAAGTGTCAATTTTCTTTCTTTTTTTTTTTACATGTTCATCACAAATGACCTGCCATGGTCATTCTGATAAGGACTGCAGCTGTGGCTCAGGAGGTAAAGCATCCAAGGACACTTCTGATTTGGATTCCATGCTTAAGTTTAGGCACTGAAATCACATGATTAAGGTGACAGGTCTGGTTATTTGACAGGGGGTTGTGTGAGGTACTTATCACTTACTTATCATACCTTAGTCAGTGTATTTTTGTACAGTAGGTTGCGATATGCGGCGTAACTGAGTGTGCTGCATAGGCGCACTTATGCGTAAAACTGTGGTAGTTCAACAGTTCACAAAATGTGGTGCTAAAGGAAAGCTCTGTTTGAAAGCAAGATAAAGTGGTGAAAATATTCCAAATAAAGTGTACACTTAAAGTCAATAATCGTTTTGTGGTGGACATTTTTTTAAGATGGACAAAAAACGTTTTTGCAGATGTCTCCTCCACAGCAGCACATCACTCAGCTTCAGCCTTTCCAAACTGGGATTGTAAAAATCTAAATCTACTGCACATAATACACTCACTATAGATAAGTACCTCACACAACCCCGCATCAAATAACCGCAACTATCGCTTTAAGGTTTGGAAAGGATTGTGGTGACATGAAGCATGAGACAGGACAAGTTAACTTTATTAACATTCAGCTGAAACCACAATCTTTCACTACCACTAACCAAATTAATGTCTTTGTCTAAATCTAACCACAGACTGGACTCCAGTCTTTGACCATCATACACCCATCATACACCCTGACCTCATTGCTATTATTTGTGTGTGGTACAAAAAACAAAATGATTATTAAGAATCAGAAAAATCCAGGCAGTGTTTATGTTTCTCTCAAAACATATTTTGCAGAAAATATGAATGTAATTTTCAAAGAAACAGGATTGGTTTTTGGAGCACACCCGGATCTCCATGCTGGCTCTGTTGAGCTGTTGAAAAAGTGCACTGCCCATTGTCCAAGAGATTATATGTGCATACAAGCAGCGACAAAGCTCCAACACTGTTACTGCCACTGCTGAGTACTGCAAGTACACATCACCACTGGGACCACCACTGCTTTTACAGCTAATACAACCTCTACCGCTTCTATCACTGAGATTACTACTGCTGGAATTAGTATTCACTTTCCACATTTATTCAGCAGTGGTAGCCAACTCCTCCAGGATAATATTCAGTCTCATCAACAGGCAGTTACAGTTTGTTTTTTTTTTTCACTGCCAAAATAAAAAACTATTTCTCATCAGGTGTGTGGTGGTCTGAATACAGATCTGTTGTGAAAATCAGAGAATTAGCTGAAGTTACAGGCAAAGTAGTAACAAAAGTGAAGTTTCAGGATAGATTTTCCAGTTCATTTACATTCAGAGTATCCTCTCCTGTCTTGAATAACAGTATAATTACTTCTGTAATCACCTGCCATTTTGTATCTTTTGTAGCTGACTCTGACCGTCTCTCCTCCATAGTACTACTGCCTGCAAGGTTTCCTGCACCCCTGCTATCTTCATCCAAATGAGAGCAAAGTCTTGTTTACAATATTGCTTTTATGTCAGGTATGTTTATTTTAACAGTCAAGGAACTGAATAGTAATAAATGCGCTCATTTGATGTGCAGAGGAAAGCACTGTTACAAATGCTGATGCTATTACTATTATTATTAATTGCACAAATAACAGTAGTGCTACAAATTTTACACCACCTATTATAGCAGCCACTACCTAAACAAGGCATGAATCACACAAGGCTATACAACAAAGGTTGAAATTGTATCACAACACTCCACACCCATGAAGAAAGCAGAAATAAATACATCAATGATAAAACAGAGTGCTACAAATATCAACAGGCTTGTCATATGATGCCTTACAGACATATCCCTCCGCTATCTTCGGTTTAGAGCGTGCCCCTCTGCTTTTCTCCATCTCCCAGCAGCTTTGGAGCTGACATGGACCACCCTTTTCCTCTGACAAATATCAATTACAGGCTTGGCTGAGGCGAATTGCTGAGAGTTTAGGCTCCGGTGGGATCTCATTGTGAATTGGATTGCCTGACTCTCACCACTGGTAAGGATCTGTGGAAGCATGGCCCTGCCCGTCTTCATGCTAAGCCCTGACACATCCTTTATAGCAGTTTGACCCTGACTGACATGACTGTGAACACCAGGGGAGAGCCAGCACTCGTTTGATAGTGCTCGGCCTACATTTATTATATAACACACTGATGTTCTTGGGTGGCAATTTAGCGGAAATAACTACATTAGATTTATTTCACTACCCATATTTATGTCCTGTCTTTTATAACTGTCAGTGAGTGACAGCTCTGAGCACTAATGATAAAATGAACCATGACATTTACTTGCTAGCCTAAAATACGGCTACACAGAAAAAAACATTTATGACTAACAGTGTATCTCCCTGCTTTTTACGGTGAATGCCTAAATAACTGGCAAAGCCCCTTATGTGGATGAATGTGGTATCTTTCCTTCCTCAAAATCTGACTTACACTGTACCCTCAGGCTACATTTAAAACCACTCCCTGTGACACCTCAACAGCTTAATACCCACGGATTAGCATCTAATTCTAAAAATAAAGAATTTTCATGTCCACAAAAATTATAATAAAGGCAGTTGCAAAACACAGGAGTTACATAGAGGCAGTTAGTCAGTGTGCATGACACATTGAGCACATAATTCAGACTTCAACACTCATCTCAAAAAAAGTTAAAGACTCCCACCGATGGAAGTTTTTAACCTTGTCAACATGTCCATTTGGTGGTTTTTATATAATACAAGACATATCATGAGTGAAATAAGCACTCAACGACCTGACTGAATATTTCCACCTTGGAACTGCAGTGAACCAATGACAGTCTCATAGAAACAGTTTCAGACAGCCAGGGATTCATACGTCATATAACCTAAAGAACCAATCCTATCAACTTGCGGGGACAGGAGGGCAGGCAACATAAACCTGAAACCTTGTCAGAGCGAGAGTTTGCATTACCACAACCACTAACACTACGTCAGCCACTGCCAAGTACAAGCTAACAAACAACATAAACAAGTAAGTCGCCAGTTTCGGTGCACAATTAATTCCTCAAAAGCTCCTGAGTCTGGGTCTGACTGAAGCTCAAACATGTGGCTGAGTCTATCTGATGTCTCTCAGACCATCCTGATACTCTCTGCTCTTTTTTTATTACTTTTTATGTGGGAAACAAACATTAATCATAGCAGAGAATTTTTACATAGTTTAAAACATGTCTGGAGAGGAACTTTCATACATGCAGAAAGAATATAACTGAAACTAAAAAACATCTATGAGGCCCTAAATCTTATCAATACTATCATTACTGTATTTACAGCCCCTACATACTTAGCAACCAATGAGAGTACAAACACATAATACAAATATACAAACATGATACAACTATCCAGTTCTGTTTTTGTTGGAAAGTTGTAAGAACAACCATGATCAGTAATTTGCAGGCACCCCGAGAGCCGGCTGCAGATGGCAAGTTACAGTACATCACCTACAAAGACTGTTGTGTTCGGCAAGGAAGTAATGCATCTCTCCGGGCCACAACAATGCAGGGAAGTCAGGACCCTCTGTGCTGCTCTTGAAAGGCATCTGTTTTGTGCTGAGCATGCAGCAACCATTACTGAAAGGTCAATATGGCCTCTTAGTGAGAGAGCTGCTAAGATATCTCTATCACTCAGCTGTCCTTCCAGCGATTATCTCACTCAAATATCATGAGTCGTAAAGCGCTTCACATTTGATCTTATCAGAGATGTCCTTGTCGGCTAAAGTTGCAATCCTCTGCATAAAATGCTCACGAACTTTGGAAAGGTCACATCTATCACGGTGTCCTAGGTCTTCCCTTTGTTGTGGAAGTGTACAGCACGTTTTGGCTAAAAAAATCCAGGCCAGGTTCATCAGCTCCTGCAGCCTGTTCTCAAACATACTCTTTGAGCAGAAGGAAAGAGAGAGTAGAGCGATGCAGCTAAGACTTTCTCCATGATGAATGGATGTGCTACTCAGCCACCAGGCACAGCGGCGTGAACCCACAATAAGAAAATATCACCACAGCTGCTTATTTTGATCCTTTGCCTTGGTCCAACACAGTGTTGCTCCCCTGCATTTCCAAGATTTTGCTGTGTCCACCAAGTTATTGTAGCAGTAGACAGCAGATACCCCCTCTCCCTTCCACTGCTTCTCACAGCCCCACTGTGCACCCCAGATAGCTGTGAATTATTTTGTTAACGTGTTTATGTTGGCAGCTTAAAATAGTGTCTTCCAGTGAGACCGTGGTAATATCCTTTGCCATTAGAACTGCAAACATGCATTGGCAGCTGGGTATTTATTTGGCCACATATTTGAATTTCCCATTCCCTCCTGTAATAGTTGTAATATAGAGTGGATATTTCTTCAGGCACTGTATAGATTAAAAAGCACTGTTCATTTGTTTAAGTTCATTACTGATGCAAATTTAGATAACAGCTCAATTAAGGTGCAACAGTAGCTAGTCATTTATGTATACAATGAGGCTCAAGTGGGCTCTGACAGTTTTGCTACCTAAGGCATGATTTCATTATAACAGTTCTTGTATTACCCACAATAACACTCTAACTATAGCAGTTGGTATATACAGATGAAGATCTGATACAATGCCAGAGGTAAAGCAGATTGCATGAAAAGTTTTTGAAGGGCGTATACACACACCTGGTATATGTGAGATATGGGTAAAAAAAGCACTAAGAAATTGATGTGAAATTCTTCCCACCGGATAAAAATAACTCATAACACTTTACACCATTTCCCCCCACCTTTGGAAATATCTACAGTATCCTGATGTTTAGCTGTATCCACAACCTTTTATTTTTATATCTCTTATTTCTTTAATTAGCCAATGAAACTTGGTTAAACAGTAACATAATAGAGACAAGGTTTCACAGCCAAATCTAAGGCTGTTTAAAATGTTCATGCTCAACATTTAATTGTTGTACTGTTGAAATATTCTAAATAAAAATGTCATAATGATCTTCTGATTTTCAGTCTGCCTCTAAGTCTGTTCATCACTTTGGTCCAGACTGAACTATCTCAACAACTACTGAATGGATAACATTTCTTGATTGATTTCTTGGTCTCCAGATCCCTTACTTTCCATCCAGCAACATCCTCAGGTCAAAATTTCTCTGAAGTTCATGACCAGATATTTGCAAAACTTAGGACATTCCTTTATACCACGACTGTGTTTAATGCTAATTAGCAAATGTTAGCGTGGTAAAATCCTAACCTGAGATGGTAAACATTATACCTGCTAAACATCACCATGTTAGCACTGTCACTGTGAGCAATTTGAAAGTATGGGAACATCTGTTCTTTCAAGCCATTCAAGAAAGCACATGCAGTAGTTTGGTAAGGATTTTCAAAATTCAAAAGATTTTAGTTTCATAATAAGAATGGATAAATGTCCAGATGAATTTCAAAACCTGGAGAAATCTGTGATTTTTAATCATGGTTTTGTTTCATCCCCTATACACATATGTTGTGATTGTCTGCCAGAAGGATCAAAACTAACTTTTACCCAGTTTTAAGCCACATTTTTACGATACACATTTTAGATCTTGATCGTTTTATATATCATATAATATATATTTTAACTGGATGAAGGAATTGGACATCAGCATCTATTAGAGAAACAAGCTGAGCAATCATTAGCGGCAGCTCAGCTTGCAGCCCCTCTGAACGATACTGACACTCAGGGAATCCTAACTGGGAGAAGCTGACTGCAATGGAGGTGAGGAAGACAACTTCCATGATCCCACACTACTTCACAACGTCATAAAAGTCTGTCTCTTGTGCGTCTTTTGATTGAGAGACCCCTAACAACAGAAAATCACATACTGTGCGTTTTAACATTTGGTCTCACTAAGGTCAGCATCTCTTTCAAATGACAAATAAAATGATTTCACCATTCATTTGTTGTTGTGAATACAAATGAGCCATAAACAGTGCCACTTGTAGTATATCTAAGGCTCAGAAACCAGTGAACCAGTTCTGTGACCACTGTGACCTATAAGATTAGTCTATATTTTCTTCGTTAAAAAAAAAAAAAAATCAATAATTTGTTTGTGCATTTGGTTTAATCTGGTGCTCTGGTGATGACATCTCATCTGTCCTTTCCATTGACATCATACTGTCCACGCTACACTGATCTGCAGTTTATTACATTGCTTCCATACCTTTTGGATAGGTCCCTGCTTGAGGACTGAGAGGTCAGGTTGCAATTCCAGGAAGGATTCTCTCTGGATTGGATTTAGCTTCCAAGGAGGACCTTCAGTAATACGCTCCTCACCCACATACCGTGATCTGGCAGTCTGAAACAATCATCAGGCTCCACTGCAGCCCAAGCCCGACCCAGGAGTGAATATGTACCTGCCCCTATGATGTAAACCCAGTGTAACAGCAGCACAGCCCATCCAACCAGTGATGGCAACAGACCCCACCCCAGGTGACAGTCGCAGTCCTGCCCCTATGAGGGAAAAAGGACACGCTAGTGATGAAAGATCCCACCCTCGGCAGTCACTGTATTACTGACCCCTGCCCCCTATCTGACAGAGCCCCACCTTTGTGACCAGAGCTAGCCCCACCCCCAGCTGCTGCAACAACTACAGGATGGACATTCATGGTCCCAAGCATTGTTGTACCTAAGGTCAGCCTCATAGATCCTCTAGCATGTAGAGTCTTTGTCTTGTTAGCAAAAGTCCTGCAGCCCTCTCCTTGAAATAAAAACTTAGTAGTACATCTACAAAAATAACAGATGGTTTTGTCAGAATTATTAGGCCGGCATTTGGACATGCAGACATTGACTTGATTAACAGGATAGCAACAGCATTAATATATTAAATGAAGCCACTGAACTTGGCAAGGGATTGTCTTATGGGCATGTTAGCCCAGGGCTCAGAAACTGTAATTGGAAACAGACTGATAAAGCCTGCTAAGACTAACAAAAGAAGCTTTATTTTTTCCTGTAGCGCCACCAAATTACAACTGACTGTGTTGGGTCTTACATCCCAGTGGGGATTAGAGGTCATCTGTTACCACAGATTTCAACAGCGGGTGTTGGGAGCATTTCTAAATGAGAATACTGAACTCGGTAACCACATCCTAGAGGAACAGGCAACCCTGGGATCTTTACTATTTTTCCCACCGGCTTCTTTGTGTCACTGTAATTTGATTGTTCCCCTTTTGTCTTCACTTCTCAGTATCAACACCAGGTGGTTCAATTAAAAATACCACCCTTAAATATTAAGTTGAAGATTTTACTACCATGATAATTTGCAACATTTACATGCGCTCACAGCATCTGCGAGCTTAGTGCATGACAAAATTCTTGTTGTGACAGTTCAGAGACGGTTCAAAAGCGAACGCATCAGCTGGGCATTTTTTAACAGTGTCTTTGCTAGGGTAGCGATATAGACCCAGTCTACGTGTGATGCTTTTAGCAGAGATAGTCCAAAACTTACCTTAAAAAAGGAACATTTTTAAAAGCACTTTAGACACCCAAGCAAAATCTTATTTTAAAATGGAAAATTGTTCCATAGCAACCATTCAATAATTGATAAAAGACTGCTGAGGCAGGGGTTTAGTCTTCTTGGAACACTTTGTCGAGCAGCTTCATTTCCATTGGGTTCATGACTGTAACGTAATATGCAGAGTGTTACATGAGGAGTAAAATAATTGGAAGGTGAGTCTCTAAATAGCATCTGTCTTTTGTCATTGTGCTTATTCCAGTACTCTTACTGTGCTGTCTTTGGCATTTTTTTTCATGTAAGGCTGAACATCTTTCACATTTGATGTTTTGTTTTTGTTTTTTTCTTATACTATGACTGTAACACTCTGGCATAAATTGCTGGAGTTATATTTTCATTTAAGTAGACATTATGTGCATACATCCTATATTGTGGATTTTCTCTGGGTTCCCCTCCCACAATCCAGAGACATACAGGTTAGGTTAAATAGCGACTTTGAATTACCGGTATGTGTGAATGTGAGCAAAAATGCTTTTTCTGTCTCTCTGTGACAGCCCTGTGATTGACTGGCAACCTGTCCATGGTGTACCCCGCCTCTCGCCTAGTGTCAGCTGAAACAGGCTCCAGCCCCTGAGCACAAGAGATGGATGGCAGGAAATGGATGGATATCCTATATCAGGGTTCGGAGCTAACGAACATTAATATTCTTGTTCTATTTGGAAATATTTGCTTTCATTCATCACTGCTGACTTTAATGAGTTATTTCATACACAGCACAGTAATCTCTTACATGACAGTCTGAATACAATGCATGTGCAGAATGAGGACAGTGGTTGAGTGACAGGCTTGGTTATGTGTTCTCAAGTCATGTCAAGCCAGTAGGAAGTTACAAGAGAAAAAGGATAGCTCTTATAAAACCTAAAAAGAGGCTATGAAAATATAAAGTTTCCCATTTAAGGAAGGTCTCAAGATGAAATGCATGTGTCTATAAATTCAGCTTTATGTTCTTATCCACCTTTACAGAAAGGAGGCACGCTCTGGATCCTCTCAGTCAGTGACAGCTGATGCTTATCTCAAACTCCTGCTGATTTGTCCCATTTCATCATTTGATCATAACTTGTTTTTTTTTTACAAGGTTGAATCCAAGGTGATACCTCTTGAAGTGCTGCATTTGTATTCCCTCTACTCTGGACATTCTCCCTCAAAGTGGCTCAATGGTGAAGCAATTCACAGTGTGAGAGGACCAGAGGGAGTCTGGAAGCTCATTGTGCCAAAATGCAGCTGGTCAAACCATTATACACACACACGCACGCATGCGCACCTGCACATGTAGTATATACAGTATAGCCCAAAGTGGCCTCAAACATTTGACTCGATATATACATGTATATATATATATATATATATATACCTTGTTTTCCTCTCTGTCAAAACCCCTTTTGATCCAATAACATTATGTTTTAGAACAATGGTTTACTTGAAAATGTGCACCATATATTAAAATGACATGAATAATTTATACAAACACGTAGAGATGTAATCTGCATCTCTAATTCGATTAATACACCCGGAAAATGGGAACCTATTCATATCCATTTATTCATTTACCAATGACAGAAAGACACAGTTGAGAGCGAATTACTGCAATGCAAGCCATTTGTATAATCCACTTCTTCCCTGTTGCTTAGAGAGTGAAAAACACAAACATATTGACAGAACACATCATACTTGATGCACTTCATGCATATCTACCTGCTAAATAGATTTTTGTCGAAGACGGCGTACGTGAAGCCGCTGCTCAATCACAGAAATACTTACAGACAAGTGAGGGGGCAAAATAGTTGTTCCCATGATGCACTGTAACTCAAATACCCTGACACAAACAGCTCTGAATGCAGCGTGGTATTGCCATCCCCTGTGTCATGCCTTCAGCATCCAGTCAGCTGAACCACTGAGATCAAAGCAGGGAACCCTCCTGCACCAGTCAGTGCCAAACAAAACTGAAAACTCCTCCAGTGAAGAAATCTTGCCCACAGGATTTGCTCAGACACAGACATTTATGAGACCATTAACCTTGTCACAACAGTTAAAACAGATGGCGGTACATAAAATAAGGGGGATGCCTGAAATGCCTGAAAGAAGCGAGGCACTATGGAAAGATACTTGACAACCGAAGATAAATTTCTGCTGGCAGCTGGATGTTTGCAAAGGGATCAGATAACTTTTGAAAGTTTAAATGACATTCATAAAGGTGCTTGGGCCATATCCAGCAATTGCAGAAGTGGTGTGTGTGAAGGTGTATTGATACTCTCTGTGGTATCTGATGATGCATTGGACAACGGATTGACAAATGAGACACAGGGTAACAGGGGTGAGGCTGCAGCTTATAAGTTTCTGCTGTTTTTCTCTCAACCTATTAAAAGTACAGATGCACCAATAACCAGAGGCAAATATGAGACAGCATATTGTTTTGAGCAATTATACTTCCTAGTTTCCATGGCTGCAGTGTTTCCCAAAACAACCATTATCTCATGCGTTCATTTCCTGTGAATGTCAATATGCCTTCTTGGCGAAGCAATCAGTCAATCATCCGAGTACCTCCTTGAATTTGAGTAGAACAAATGAACTACAGAGAATTCATTACACTCCTGTATTTCTTTTTGAGTCACTGTTACTTATTTATTTATTTTATTTTTTTGGAAGGGGGACGGCATTTTTATTCAGGGTACCTGCTGACATCTGTAGTTTAATTTTATTACAGCGGCACATAATGAGCGATGATAGAGTATAAACCACAAGGATCCTTATATTCAAACCTAGGAAATAATTATTAGCGTCAGAGGCAGTTTTAATACTTATGACAACATCTGAGAGCACTCCTGAAAACAAAAACTGTCTTTGTTGTTGAAGAAAATGAGCAGCATTTTTCATATGGGCACTATCAATTTGCCAGTAAGGAGTAGGTGTGTGCATGTCCATTGCAATGAGTGGCAGCTGAAGAATATTTCAGACAATCCAGCATGTATGGAAATCCAGTCTCCTTGAAGAACACCAACTTTACACACAGTTAAGGGTATACTGTGCTACAACACCTCTATAGACTTGTTCCTTTATTCTTTACTTCCCTCAGCATCGGACAGTGAGGGCAAGAGAATTGACAGTATCTCCTTGCTGCTATCTAAGCACCCACCCTGCTCTGACCTTTCCATTAATAATGGCCTCCTCCAAATGGTGTACTGCAAAGGGCTTTGGCCAATGCTTCAGAGAGGCTGGCCAGAGTGGGAAAATTAGCTTCTTCTTGCACTATCCCTCAAAGCCCAGCAATCCTCACTACAGACATGAAGGTTACAAGCGACCGAGGAGCCCTAGAACATGAATTATTACAGGCAGCACAGTAAGACTGCAGGTCCTGAGAGATGTGAATGGATTACATTCAATAAAATACTTTCGATTATTTGATGACATCAGAGGCTTATCTTAACTAAAAAATGCTGTTTTTATTGTCTGTGATAGGAAACAAATTCCAATCTCCTGCTACATACCCATTTACTGGGATTGGACTACTTCCTGCAATATTCTGAATGTTGGCATTAGACACAAAGTGTGAGGGATGAAATCAATCAATATGAATGTAATTCCTCAGACGCTAGTCTGAATAAAGTCTTTAACAGTTAATCTATTTTGTTCATTGCGAGACAGGGTAAAGTAAGGTGGCCTGGCCATGCAGTTGCAAGTGAAAACTGTTAAACTGCAGGATAGTGACTCTTGGTCACTATAGAGGGAAACACATATGTGAAGTTATGGAATTCAGTAGAGCTGAAACAATTAGTTGACAATTATTTTGATAATATATTAATCATTTAAGTAATTTTTAAGCAAAAAATTACTAAATATAGTTTTTCCAGTGACTGAAATACAAGATTTCCCAGCTTTTACTTCTTTTCTATAAGTAAATTGAATATGTTTGGGTTTTGGACTGTAGGTCAGACAAAGAAGGCAGTGTTTCATGACAAATAACAAAGGTGCAGTACACCTGCCACTGGTACACCCTTATGGGTTGTATCCATGCGTAGGTACAGCCAAACAAATATGGTCATTGCGTTGGATGACTTGTAGACCAAAAAATTTATTAGATTAATTGAAAATAAGATAATCAGCAGATTAATCAATAATGAAAACGATCTCTAGTAGGAGCTTGAGAGGTTTATTATTGAGTAGTGAATACAGCACATAGCGTTATAAACATCTGATACATCCAGTAGAACTTATTCTGCAGGAGAAAAAAAACATTGCTGCTAAATAAAGGTCCTGTTTCCATCACATTCTTTCACTCAGCATTGAAAACACCTCGGTACATCAGCTTTTTCAACTTCATGTTGTTTCTTTGCTTATGAAGACTTTCTTCTCTCACTTCTGAGCTTGTTTATCATATCGGAAGGTTCTGAGTGCAGAGTAGGAGGCTTTATAAACCTTAGGTCACAGTACCACACATCAGCTGCACTGCGGTAAGACAATACCACCAAGCAACAGCTTGTTTATCTTATATGGTATACTCTTTCTGAGCAGTGGAACTTTAATATCTAACCTAATCCTGTTGGCCAAATGTAATCCAATTTTATGCATAACATGACATTCAACATATGCAGCGTCACCAAACATCCTGACAGCAGCTTCAAAGTGCTGCCAAAATCAAAAATGATGGAGGAAGAAACAATAATTGTCACAGCATGTAAAACCCTGTTACTGACTTCTCACTAGAGAAGGCTAATGTCATTTTTAATTTTTTGTGCATAAAATGTACATTTCCACCTGCACTGTGCATGATGTTAACCTCCAAATAATAAGGTATGCACATGCTGATGAAATACCTTGCTTTGTTTCTGTTACAGCCTTCCCTGACTGCAGTATAATGTCTTCATTGCATCACAGTGCATCTGAAGCCTCTTGTTGCTTTGCTATGGTAATTAGGCCCAAGGTGGTTTCAGTTTTCTAACACTGGTACAGATTAGGTAATAATCACATGGATGCTTTTTTTTTTTAAATTATTTATGAAGTGAACAGATCAAGAAACATCACCCTGCCTCAGTATCCTTTGACAGTCTCCCTTCCTAACATTTCAATTTCAAAACCATATATCAGTGGTCGGCAACCGGCGGCCTGGGGGCCAAAACTGGCCCACCAGCAATAGTATCTGGCCTGTCATATTATTTTGATAATCTCTCCACATTTAATTATAATGTCCAAACACAGAATCTACCGCCACCTGAAGAATGCTTATTATGCTTTTATCCATGTTGCGAGTGAATGATGTGTGAGTGAATAGAAGGAGTGAAAAAGTCACACGTAGAATCACTTCCTTTGTAGTGATTTTGCCTACAGAATAAAAGTGTTAATAATAAAATAAAATAAAATATATATGTAAATAATATAAATATAAAATTTTAAAAAAGGAAATAAAGGTTGCTGTTCTTCTTTTTTCGCTTTTTTTTTTTCTTTGCTGCAATGCCATATTTGGAGCTACTGTAAGCTATTATTCTGAAAAGTTCTGACAGGAAGTTCCAAAGGTTCTGTTGCTTTGACAGATCTGATATAGTGGACTTTGACATATGTGATATGAAAAAATAACACCAGTTCAGTAAATCAGTCAAATGTATAATATGTGACTGTGGCCACAGTGCCATACATGTGAACAGTAAATTCCAGTTGCATTTTTATTAATCAATGTCTTAGATTATCCTTTGATTATGTTCTGGCCCGCCATCTAATGGCTTAGAAAAAAATCGACCAGAAGCCAAACTTACATGCCCGATGGTATATAAGGTGTTGAGCATGTTTAGTGTAGTTTTCTAGTTTTTGTTTTTATCTGATACTTCAAATCACAACTGAAAGCAAATGTTGAATGTTGTGTCCAATGTTGTCATCCATCATAACTTCTATCCACTTTAAAAAGAGGTGCTTCAACTTTTTGTGTCTGGATTTGTGTTCATATGGAAAGTGTCACTGTTTGCAGCTTTTGTCACCAGAAGCAAGGCCTTGTTAATTCAGGTTCATTATTGAAGGGCTAAATGGGGAGAAGGAGAAGACATTAATCACCTAGAGCCTGCAAGAGTGGGTCTGTGGATGGCTTAATGGCACATTGTCAAACCAGAGTGCCTCCCTCTACCCAGCATTTATCAGACGAACAAGCAGAGTGGCTGATGACTAGGAAATGCACTGTAAGTGGGAGCCTCTTTTGCCTTTATGAATCCTCTGAGTGATCATTGAGCAAAATATTAAATTATGGCACGGAAGGCTGGAGTGACAGGAGGTAATCATGCTGCCTGAATGATATGTAATTGTTTTCTGAATTGTAATTATAGGGTGAGAGAAAACATTGGCCTACTGTAATTAACGGTGAGGAACAAAGTTTTTCAGTGGAAAATTGGAATTCTCTGGGGATGAGCCCATAATATGAGTATAGAGAGAAAGCAGTGTGTAGGAAAAGCAAAGCAGAGCTGAGATTTTATGAGGCAGCTGCAGAACAACACACAACACACACCTTCATAATATGAGTGTTTATCCAATCCATGTGTGGATGATGAATATTGGTAATTCCTTACAAAGGTGGAGCTCATACCAGCAAGGGCCAGGAAGTTAACAACACGGTTACATGATCATATCGGTTTATCTTAAAGCTGGCAACATCCACTATACACTGCTTCTTGCCTATACTAAAACACCTCATCCATGCAGCTTTGTGTTGGATAATATAAGTATCAACAATGTGATATCAACACATGATTACTACATTTATTTTGAGAATAATCAAAACAATATTATTATCATTAAGAGGACAACCTTTATTGGTTGATGTAGTATAAAACTGGTTATTAAGCATCTAAAGATGTTGGATTTATTAACACATAACATATATCTTATTCAAACTTGCTTCATTTGTTTGAGTGACAAATATTCATCAAAATAAGTTTAACTGTCTAATCCAAATGTGTGGAAATGCTTTTGTGCAATTAAAATACAAATCATATTTTCTTGAGTGTATGATTTTCTGGAAATACATTTTCTGTTACAAACTAGTAACAGCAAATGCAAATGTTAATGCTAATGCCGTTTCTAAGAGAGAGGGTTGGTTTTTGAAACATTTTCCATTGTATGCCATCGAATCAGATTTGCAGGGAAGTCTCATATGTTTATTTTATGGCTCAAACGAAGATTGATTTGTTTTACTTGAATAAATGGAAGTGAAAGCCTCAGTCTACCTGTGTCAGTAAAGTTAAAGGTAAAGCAAAGGTACACTGAGCAGCACAGTCAAAGAGGAAGGGTTAAATAGCAGCATGGGACATACATACATGGGTGTATGGGAAATGTGGTTCTAAAAGTGGACCACCAGATGTCCTTGTGGGGGGTTCCTGGGGGTCCACTGCAAAAATGGGAATCATTAATTTTCACTATAATTCCATCCATAAGTAACACAATGACAGAATGTATGAATGTTTTGGTAAGGGGTTTCAAACGCTTTCTGTAATACAAGCAAAAATCTAATCAGTAGGGGGGACCTTGGGACAAAGTCTTATCAGATGGGGTCCATGGTCTAATTTGTGCCAGTTTAGGGGTCCTTTATGTGAAAAAGTTGGAGAAACACTGGTCTACAACAATACCAGCTGTGTGAGATTACGGCTGCCACCTTCTCATGGGGCATTTCCATAAATTTGTAATTTATAATGATGTTTCAAATTGCAACATTTAGCTGTTTTAACTGGGCTGAATTCTAAATATCCCTCCTAAAATGCGACCAATTTGAGGTGGTTTCGATGGCCATATGTGCAATCAATTCAACTGGCTCTGTAGGACCTTGTACTAACTGACAATTACTGTAATACCACTGCCATAACCTGCAGAAGGGAATTTAAAACTGCATGAAAGCGTCTCGTAGCCCACACTTCAAAGAGTAGCATGGACTAAGTTGATAGAAGCAGCGTGTGTGAAGTCTGGTTAGGGGGGAAGGAGGCAGGAAGGCTCAAAGGAATGCTGATATCCACCTTTTGGTTGCCAGCCCAAATCTGAGCCTGTGGTCGCTTCAGGCTATTGGGAAGAGGAGCCATGCGAAACAGCATGGAGCATAGTAATCACAACTCTCCTGCTTTTGCCCGCCTTGCTCCACCCCGTTTTCCCCTTTCATTCTCTCAACACTCTCTTTCTATTATTCTCCTTTTCTCACACATTCTTTATCTCCCCTGCATCTGGTCCTTTTTCTCCTTTTCTTCTTCTCCACTGCCTCTGACTCTCGATGGTCTGTCTCTGGAGTGGTCGGGTGATCAACAACATTATGGTAAAAAACGTGTGTAAAGAGAATGCTTCCTTTTTACCTATTTCACCACCTCCACTCCATTGTTTTACGTCTATAGCTACGAAAAATAAATTGGTCCTGTCATTGAACATGCCCATCCTTTCTCTATGCAAACAACGGGCGTGCCGTATTGACTACCATGTATTTCTTTAGGGGTAGAGAGAGGATGTTATATTGTAGTAATAAAGTTGTCCCTTGGGGGGGGGATCTCATCATATATAACCTAGTAATTACTTTTCAAAGTCATGCGGTGCAAGAGATCAATAATGTTAGAGTTCTCTGCGTATTAAGAAACAAATGGCACCAGCTCCAGGACTTATGCCTCTGACCTTTCAGTCATTACCATTCTGTATTTTATGGTTATTGAGCTATATCACAGCCCAAATAAATGAATTTGGAGGATACAAGCAAGGGGTGAGTCCTCCATGACATAGAGTAATATCTATTTATGTTTTTAATCAAATGTATATTGCCATTTTGATTGGGTATTGGTTATCATATGTGACGGGGTGTGTGCAGGAGGAGCAAGATAAGAAAGAATCCATGTTATTTTTCATAAAGAAAAGCACCATGCTGTCAAATAATCAAGGCTGTTTTATTTCTGCTCTCAGTTTTGATCACATACAAAAGCACATCTCAGTGAATAAAAAACACAGACAATGTCCACACAGCCAGAGACATGGCACTTTTTCAACCAAGGCTATAGCCAGCCTCTCTTACCTGTCTCTTGAGGAAAAGGAAATCAGTGAGCTTGCCAAGGGTGCAGTGAACGCTATTTACCAGTCCATCAAGTGTTAAACAAGTGTGCTCCGATCTGTCTGCCTGCTCGCTGTGAATCAGCTCTGCACGTGAAAACCTCTGCTTCAGGACGGCTAACTGTGCTCAACCATTTCATTGTTTTCACATACACATGTATACACAGCCACCCAAACCAATGCAATGCAGACACAAGTGAAGCACAAGCATGAAATGATAATGTACACCAACACAAAAAATATGCATTAGTGTGTCCAGGACTGGCTTGTATGATATGATGGTAAGAAATCCATATGTAGTGCTCTATCCATTTCTATACTTGCTATATTATGTTAAAATCTGAATTCCACAATTCCTTTTCCCCCTGGACATGTACATTTGCTGTTTTGTACATTTAAGGTCATGGTGTTTCAGATTTTTATTAGTCTCTATTTTCTGAGCTTGAACTGGCATAAATAATTTAAAGCTCCCTTTCTACCAGACCTGGTGTCTGCTTTTTTTTTGCACAAACAACATGAATTAAAATGCAGAAAAAAAAAACAGCTGGCGGGGGACCCTCTGAACAACTGCACAGTACACTGCTCTCAGCTGAACACTCGGGTAAATCCTGTTGTATAAAGTGCTGGCTGCAGCAGTGCAGAATAAGCAGACACAACCCTGTCTCCTTTACTATACCTGATCCACCCGGAGTCCCACAGCATTATGAGCACGTACCGCAGACCGTTTAATATGCCACTAACGTCCAAGTTCCTCTTATGTCATCAAGAGACCATATACGTCCAGGTCGTATAGTACGTCCTCATTCACTCGACATCAATATCAACCCCCTGCAAACAAACTGAGCTCTGGTTCTGAAGATTTTCAACATCTTGATTTAAATAAAGGCCTCTACCCATGTCACACCAGCACTCTCAACTGAAAATTACCTTAATATACTGCTAAACTGTTTCCCAGTTCAGGATCAGGAGGTGGAGTGGGTCAATCACAAATTGGAGAGTTGGTAGTTCGATTCCTGGTTCTTCCGGTCCTCATATTGAAGTATCCTTGGGCAAGACCCTGAACCCCAAACTTGACCCTGATGTATTGTCTGTTGGGTCTGAGCTCCACCTCATGAGCTGGACACCAAATATGTTGAATTTCGGTTGTCTATCAATTTATTGGCTATCATAAATTAAGAAAAATATTAATATTAAAATATTAATGTTAAATAATAACTTTAAAATTAATTAAAGTCTGCGGGGCACCAGCCTAAACTAATAGGCACAATAGCCAATATGGTTTCAGTCTCAATTTATTACCATTAATCTGGAACTCTGATTAACAATTAGCTTACTAACTATAACCAAATTACCATATCAACAGTAAGTTAAAGTTGAAGGATTGGAATTCTACAAAGTAGAGGTTGGTAATTTTCACGCTTGTGCAACATTAAACACACCAGTAGTTATACTTAAAGGCATTTATTTACAATGGAGCAGAGTGAAACACAATGTCTAATCAAGTATATACAGGTGTGTGTATGTGTGTGTAGGGGTATGTGTGTGTGTCTGTGGGGACACAAACAAAGGCAAGATGGCCAATTCAAAGTGATCACTGTGACCACATGACCTGAACAAAGAAGACTACAAAAGATGGCGGTAAACAAAGAAACTACTCAAAATGGCTGCTGAGACCACCTGGCGCGTGTGTGGGAGGGAAGATGTGAGCTTTGTCAGCCTAGCTCATGTAATCTAAAGGTACCAGGTTAGAGGGAGGAGGTTAGCTTCATGCAGGTTCTAGAACTGAGACGTACTGCTATGTGTGTGAAGATACGAGTACCTGATTAACTGTATGACTGACCACAACCTAAGCAAACATTACAACAACAAGACATCAATCAACAAGTACATTAACAAAGTTAAGACTTCTGCTGATTAGTTATGCTGTGCTGTGCTGTGCTGTGCTGGGAAAGGTTAGGCCCAGTCAGTTAACATTACCCAGTTCTTGGAACACACAAAAAGGTCCTTTCCAGTGTTGTTGTAAAGTCCAGTGAGTTGGGAGGCTTCCTGGTGGAGTAAAGTCCTGTCTGGCTGTGTTGCTTTGCTGTTATCTCCTTTGTTCTGCTCACAGAGTTAGCTGTTCCACGCTAACTCTGCTATGACTCCTGTTGCTTGGAAAATCAGCTGGCCTTGTGTCGTAGCTGCTGATTCTGAAGAGAACTTGGTTCACTCTGAGTTAATCCGAAGCAGGTCGCTGCTGTTGAGGAGAAAAGCATTTGCAGGCTGCTGTGAGCAGGCCGGCAAGAGAGCTGGTTTCTCAGGTAGCACAGCTGACCTGGGCTGGGGCCTTGTTGCCCGTTGAGGAGCTGAGAGGAGAGAGCAGGAGCTGCTCTCCAGAGCAAGCCAAGAAGAGAAGAGAGAGAAGAGAAGAAGGAGATCTGGTTTTGTTTGGTGACACCCTTGGGGGTCACATGTCACACGCTGACCCACACTGGCTGGCCAGTAAGGTCCGTGGGGGGAAGGGTCGTCCCCAGGTGTGAACAGTGAGGAACTGTGGAGTGTGAGTTCCTTTGTCCAGTGGAGCAAAGAAACATCTGGTCTCTTGAATGATAAGTCCAAACAGTCCCCCCTTTGTTGTCAGGATGCCACCGTGTCATCCTGAGAGCATAATGTATAATTCATTTGTCAGTTCATTCAAGGGGTTACATCCGGGCATTTGTCAACACTATCTATCTTGGCTAAGCAAGAACAATCAGGTTACAAAGCAGAATTCAGATAATAACCACAATGATGGAATAGTGTTAAACAACTAACATGTTTCCTAGTTACTCATGGTGTTAGAGAGGACAGGAAAGTCAGTGATGTTAGTGTGTTAAGGTGAGATATAGAGGGTGGCACCTAGAATGACAAGGTTTGGAGTGTCTGGGTGAGTGTGCCATGTATATGCAATGTCCTAAACTTGTATCAGACGACAGGAAATTGTTACTAATCTCACCTGTAAAGTACGACTAAGGAGTTACCTACCTACCTGCAGAATTTGACAGTAGTGTCTGATTCGATTCAGAATTTGGTTTGCTGCTGCTGCTGACAAACCATTGTGTCCATCTGCAAGAGTGTAGGGTACCCTGAGCCTACTTACTGTCAGTACTCATTGCGGCAAACTCTGGAGCGCCGGTGCTTTAAGTTTTCCCTAACTTGTGGCACAAATCTGTAACTCTCTGAGTAGCTGAAATCAAGAACATTCAGAGGCATTGTCACTGTCTGTGATATCATGGTCAGAGATGACGTGGTCATTATCTGATCCATGAGTTGACTGGTCCTGTGTCTGAGCCAGAATTTCTGCGCAAGGCCGTCTCCTGCTCCTACTGTGGGAGTGCCTATCTCTACGCACTTGGTGGACGTGGCGGTTACACTCAGCTCCCGTATGTGGCCTTTTATCACCCCCCTTCGATCTGTTCTGAGGGTGATCTTTTGAGGTTACATGTCTGTGTGACGCTAAGGTGTTTGAGCTGCCAGGCTCAATTGTTTTCCCCCTTGCCTTGGAAGTGACCATGGTTTCCCAAGCCATTTTTGTCATCTTCTTTATTTCCTGCATGGTGGGCTTATCTTGATGCGTCATCAGTGTAACGTGAGTGCGCACACATGGATGGAGGTTCTGCAGGAACAATGACTTGAAGGTGGAGTTTTCCTCTAAGCCTGGTGTGTTCCTACCCTGAAAATATGCATGCCTCAAATGTTTGCAAAAGTCATTGGGATGTTCATGGCGGGAGTGTTTAATTTGAGAAGCTGCAACCACAGATTCTATCTCATCAGCAGCAAAAGAGAATTCTTCTGTCAGTGCTTGACGGAGCTCTTTGTAGTAACCGCTGACCCTGGGAGGCAGTGATTGCATAAACTTGTGCACTGCTTTTGAGCTGGTCTTCCACACAAGTTTAGTTTTCTCCCTTTGGGTTGCATGAGGCAAATCAATTACGTTGTGATCTAACTCCCTAAAGTAGTTTTCACTATGTTGATCAGAGTTGTCTGGATCAAAATGTTCAATGTCCTTTGCTATGAACTCAAGCACTTTGAGGCGGGGGCACTGTGACGTCCCTTCTGATGAAGGCGAGACTAAGCTACCTGGACAACCATTCCAAAATCCCATGTTTCCTACAAAACATATTTGCTGTTGCAAATTAGTTGTATATAACTATAATTTCTTGGGCGCAGGCTTGTCACATGCACATACCTTTAAATAAACATGCAAACGCATCTCTGTTGTGTCATTGCTGAGAAAGTGAGGGATCCCCCTGATCCCGTCGAGCAATATCTTAAAAGTCACAACAAAGGAGTGGTGGGAGGGAGCAGGTAGCATTGGGCGAGAGGACGTTATCAGCAACATGCAGTAAGCACCTCTCTTCAGCTTTCTCCCAACAGCTTTAATTTTTTTTAAGTCTGACAGGCACCAGGAGAGCACACAGAGATCCATGACCTTAACTTGCCTGCTGAACTGGGTGGATATTTGTTTGTTTGTTTGGTTGTGTGTATGGGAGCAGTGGGAATACTTTAAGGACACACCAGTAGAGCTACTATGTGCACCATGTCCGCTTGTTGCATACAGATGTTCTCAGTTTGATGACAGTAATCCATTTCCTGTAGTCTCGGAGGAGTAAATGACGAACACTGGATTGATTAGGATCTTCAAAATAAGTTTCTATGCAGCTTGAATTGCATTAACAACAACAGGGTACACAACTAAAGATGATTATCTTTCTCTCTGTCTTTCGAGTATGAAATTGCACAACTCCATTTTCAATTTCTCCGTCTAATCCCCCTGTATGCCACTGGGCAGTGAGCAGCTAGTCAACCTTGTGAGCAAGACCTGGACTTAAAGGGCTTTCCAAGATAATGACAAGAGATGATATTTTTGATGGAAAGGATTTCACGCTATATTGTTCCTCACATTGGTAAACTAACCCAGGTCAAGTCACACTGTGCAGAAAAGCTCATCAGTGAGAGTGGTCCTTCGAAATGTGCAGGAAAGATGCCGTGATTCAGTCTAATAGGAAAGTAGGAAACTGACTGAGGTAGACTTGGAAGATATCCAAAATATAACACCTTAATAGAGTCCAGTCCAAACATTGAGATATATGATATTATTGTATAAATACATGTATTTTTTTACATTATTATATTGTTGTATTTTATGTTTATTGTATACGTTATGCTGCTACCAAACAGCAGTTCAATAAGTTTTATTTGTCACTTGACAAAGTAAAATGTACAAAAAAAGAAAAACATCAGTGTTCTGAAAAATATTGCATATGGTGGGAAATGTCGCAATATTTAATAAGATCAAATATCAACCCAAGCCTAGACTGAAGATAAATGGATGATTTATTTTTGAGGGGACAGATTTTGGTTCAATAATTAAACATGCACAATCTTTTTTCAACCACTAGACCTTGAAAAACAGACCAAAAACAACAGGTGCAACCTAGGTTTAAATCACCTGTGCATGTCCAGTCATGTTGCAAGAGCTGCAAGCAACATGTTTTGAAATAAAATACTTTCATTGCAAATGATTTTGTGTATTTTTGGGAAGCATCAGTGTCAATATTTCATGCAAATTCACATTTGAACAACAATCTAGTCATCTCCTTGGTTTTTTGACTGTTATATTTAGTAATTCAATTATACAATGGGCTGGAAGCCTGTTATCTTGCACTCGCTGTAGACCAACACAGCAATTAATTTTTTGGGAAAAAACAAAAACAACAAAACAGAAAAATGAAATGCTGTTCATCTACTATTTAATAGAACCGTTACTTTGTTCAAATACACAAATTTGTGAATAATTCCCTCTCTGAAACGCATAAATCTAGAAGATTAAGGGATAAATTTGTGGGGTACTTATTTAAAAGATAATATAATTCTGTGATGTTGATAGGAAAAGGAACATAAAATTACAGTAAAGAGTTTCATCAGAGCGTTAGAAAGACATAATTGAGGAAAATGTAAAAACTGTTGATAAAATGCAGAGCAGACAAAGCTTTTTATGGATTAAAAAAAAGCCTTTGAACTCATATTTTACATTGCAGGCCACTTGGAAGCCACTGTGTGTAGCGTAAGTGGATCTATCCCACATAAACAAACTGACAAAGAGCAATGTGCATTGTGTGAATTCTTTCAACGGGAGATGGGACAGTGAAGAGAAACTGTTGTTGCCCAGCAAACACAGGAGTCCTCGGTTAGGTGAGATATAAAATGCTTACTCTCCACACAGAGTGCCCTCTATTAGATCTGCAGCATGAAGTCTGCTCACTTTTAATAGGATTACAACATTTGCTATGCCCTGCTGCTGTAGACAGGTGCTCTCGTGGTTTGCAAATTGCTTTTTCAAATATTACATTTCATATTTTTCTTGGGGTTAAGCTATTCTCTCCTATTTGATAAGCAGTCATCTGTAAGGAATGCTATCTAAGTCAATAAACAACATCCCATCTCATGTAAAATATGATGGAGCAGAAGATGATCCATGACTCTTTAAGAGTAAATCCACGGCATTTGTCATCGTCAATATTTTTTTCCTTTAGATTTAAAGCTACATGCATCAATATTTGTACATTAAAAATTAACCAAATGACGATGTGTAATGTGATTCCAATCTACTACTCCCAGTAGAGAATTATCTTTTGACTGCAGTTACCCTCAGCTTTTTGGAGCATTTCAGCCTCTTTCAGCTCTTTGATTTGGTTTTATGGCACCACAACTTTACTGTTATGGCTTCAGTGTTATTGCTCTGATCACACTAATTTCCAGCAGCAGAGTATGTGCAGTGGTCACGATAGCCAAGACTTCATGACAATTCCTCTCAACCAGCCATGTGACTATTTATTGCTTTTGGTTTCTCACAGACAACTCACATAATCAGTGTGTGAAATAATTAAATTCATATTTTTAAGAAATGACTTGCTTTATAGTCCTTGCATTTAGATTTGTGATTTGTTTTTTTTTATTTGTGGAAGAACTGACCTTGAAGTAAACCCTAGAAGTGGGATTAGTTCTAAAGCTGCACACTGATGCTGTCAGTGACTTATGTCGTTAGAAGAAGTGTGCTTCTTACCTGTATGCAAGGAGTAGGGGTTATCATTTAAAATGTTTAATTTCTGGTGTCTTCCAAGGTCTTTGCAAAGTACCATGAGAGACAAGATGTCTGTATTCATTATTTCCACACCATCTTCCCAAAAAGGTAAACTTCTAAGAGAAAAACTGGAGTCTACACCAAATGACAAAATGACAAAATAGCTCTCCTGAAGAACAAGCTCTTACTGAGTTAGTCTGAGCCAGAGAAACTCTGTTTACCTCAACATGTTCTGATAATTGGTGATATTGATCTGGTACCCTCTACAGAAAAAAAAATACCAAGCTTCAGCATCCAGGCCTGATGAGCTCTGTGTTTACCATTCTGCAGCTTTGACAGTTTCCTCCTTCATCCTTCGAGTGCACGCTGTGGAGCTCTTTTGTGTTGGTAAAAGCAAAAAGCACTGGATTAGCATGACAGGCACGAAAGAGTGTGTGTGTGTGTGTGTGTGTGTGTGTCTGTGTGTGTGTGTTTGACCTAAAACATCACTGACCAACTTTATCTACTGCAGACACTGTATGCATGGCAACAAAATCCTATTATAAACCCATATTTTAAGCCTTCTCATTCAAAAACAGTGTAACCTAACACTTGATTAGAAGACATGCTGTTCAGCTTCCATCTGTGTGTGTTTGTGTGTGTGTGTGTGTGTGTGTGTGTGTGTGTGTGTGTGTGTGTGTGTGTGTGTGTGGGTGCGTGCGTGCGTTTGTGTGCACGCAAGCATGTGTCTTTGTGTGTGTGTGGTCGGTGTATTTGTGGAAGGCCTGAACACAACATACACGGGGACACGGAACAAGAAGAAGCCCAAGAAGAAAAGGAAAAAGGCAACTTTCAGTTTCGGCTTGACAAAGAGAGCATGTGTGTGTGAGACCATAATGAAAAAATGTTGATCATATCATGCAATTTTCTTCAGCATTTGGGGATAAGAAATAATAGCTGGTATTTCAAAGATGATAAATTGGCCATAATTTTATTCTACCCTGTGTTTGAATTGTTCTGAGTCTTGGAATTCAACGAGCACAGTTCCTGCTTATTATGGTTTATTATATCATTATTTATAACGTGTTGTAGTTGCTGAACAAAATATTAACACCGATGCAAGAATCTCCTGCGTCTCATTTTCAGGACTGTGAGACCTATTTCAGAAACATTTTCGGCAGAGTGCATGTGAGAGCTGGATTGATCTGAAGCTGAGATTGTAATTACCAACAGAAAAACAAGCCAGCTTTCTCTCCCTGGCTTTCTTTCCTCTCTCCTCTCCTCCTCTCATCTGTGTCAAGATAATGTCTTGTTTCTAACATGACAATACCACAGTGATCTCCCATACAGCTTTGAGACCTGAAATACAGCTGATGTGTGATGAAAAATAAAGAGGGACTGTCATTTACTTAATAATACTTTCATAATTCTCAAGAGTCTTAAAGGTATATTATGCAGGATGTTCCTAAAAACATGTTTAGACTTGTTTGTTTGCATATGCAGTTTCAATTTCTCTTGTCTCTCTTGCTTTTCAAGCAGGGGAGGAGGGGCCGACCTTTGAACGGTGTGTTTCCAAACAACAACCGGCGAATCTTGCATAGTATACTGTATAGTAAATTTTCATCACTATCTGACCTTAATATTAGTCAAAGTTCATGTAAGCTACTTTTGAAAACCTTTTCTGCCACTTCAGATTCACACTAATTTATTTCCATAAAACAAAAGTCAAAAACCACCCAACCAAACCAATTTATCTTCGCAGGGAAAGGTCATAAAATTAATGAATAGTGCCAGTATAGCGATACCAATTACTTGTATTTCGTCAAAATTGCTTTAGGCAAAATTAGTCAATTTTCAATAAGTTGTACAAACAATGTACAAGAAGTAAGATCACCTTAACATGTATAATTTAAACCCAACAATATCTGCTGTATCAATACCTGACAATATATGTATAGTATCTGCTAGATGCTGACTCAACACTGGAGAGAGTATCGCAACAGGTTCTTCAATTAAACACATACGTATAGTTAAAATTAAAGTTTGGGTAAATAGGGTTAACACCATAATTTAGAATGCTCTCGTTGAAAGGGGGCACCAGTCCTCTGAGACCATTGTAGTCATGGTTGCAACAATAACAATGTAAGTTCAAAAACCAACCAAACATGGTTCAATACAGTAGTGTTTAGATTTCTGCCCAAAGCGTTCAGTTTCTGTTTTCTCAGACCAGAGAATCTTTTTCCTCCTGCTCTCAGAGTCCTTTACGTGTTGCAGGCTATCATACACCTTTACTCAAAGTGGCTTCTGTTGAGCCTCTCTACAATAAAGAGCTGATTGATGCAGAGCTGCTGATTGACCTTCCAACAGGTTCTCCATCTCTTCAGAGGAGTTCTGAAGCTCGGTGACTGTTTGTCTCCTCCCTGACCAAGACTCTTCTTACCAACTTATTCAGTTTGACCAGACAACCAACTCTATAAGAGTCCTGGTGGTTCAAAACTTCTCCCAAATCACAATTATTGAGGCCACTGTGCCCCTAGAAACAGTTAAAGCTTTAGAAATGATTCCCCTGATCTGTGCTTGGTCACCATAGGTCACCACCAGAGTTACTTGGACTACTTGGGTTTGGTTTTTGTCCTATCAAGGTCCTCCTTTTGTCCTCCAGTCAAGTTCTAGACACATCCCCAGGATAATCAGAGCAAAGACGAAGCACCTGAACACAGTGTGGAGCCACAGTAAAGGGCCAGCATACTTTGGTGAAGTTTTTGATTTTTACAGTAATACATTTTTAAAAATTAGGTCATTATGGATTATTGAGTGAAGATTCATGAGCAGATGTTGCAATTTTGTTCATTATGAATTCAAATTACAACACAATAGAGAGTGAAGGGGTCTGAAGCCACTTTATATCTAGAGTGTGGTCCTAGTTTTGTATTTTTTGAGTTCAGTTCATGGATTTTAATAGGTGATGTACTCATCGATACTTAAATTCTGAATAAACTACTTATGCAATCTATATGTAATTTATTTGGCTGTTGTAACACTGCAGTTTCACAACTCTAATGTACAGTCATGCCCAAAGGAAGTGGTGGGGGAAGCTTTTAAACTGAATATGTGTGCATGAAGTTCTTTAACACTTTAACTGTGATCAGTAGCTGAACAGCACAGTGAGCTTCTGCTCATCTCTCATAGAGCAATCTGGATGCAAAATTATTCATGTACATTTGCAAATGTTTACCATTTGTCCATTTAATTTTACTACCCCCAATGCTAAAACATGGAGCAAATGAGCATTCTGACAAAAAGTTACGATGCAGGCCTGGTGTATGTGATCCACTCTGCCACACTGAAAAAATAACTTAACTCTATCACATCACGATCCATCCAGGTCAAATGCAAATGCTTAATTTCCCTGTACAATGTAACCATTTTTATCAAAGCATTCTTTAACCTGCTTTATGAACTGCTTATGAAAACTGCACTCAGACTAAAACCTTTTTATTATTGTAAAGCGGCTAACTCAACGTATAGCAAGCTTATGTTGCCAAATGCTGTTTGAAAAATGTTGTTTTTCACAGGTTTCTGGAGCTTGCTGACCTGTACAGTTGGGAATATGCTATTTCCCACTTTGAACAAGGTGCAGTTTTAGATCTGGTGAGTCCACTGCTCCTTATCTAATAAAACAAGTGTCTGATTGGGACAAGCCTGAAAGGACAAGAGGAGGCACAGCATGGGAGACAAAATATTGATGGCCAAGCCTCTACCTCTGGCTTGAGCTGGTGAACAGACAGAAGGGTGATTGCCAAGCACTACACTTAAGCAACTTCTACTTTATCCCCCTGATGGAAGCCTGTGACACAACTTCAAAAATTCACTGTAAATGGTCCACGTGCCAATAACATGCACTGGCTGCAATGGAGGATCTCGTCATATGGATGAGGATATGACTTCCCTGAGCCTAAAATGTGATATTAGTGATGCAGTTTGCCCCTGCACACTGTGCAGGATTTGATGTGAAGCCAAAACGATGCAGTGATTCATGTGAGCACGTAGGCGGGAGAGCCACTTAAGAGAAATCCTAATCACAAGCCTCCCCTCCGGCTTGCTGCAGGGGGTTTGTGGGGGATTTAAAATCACAACCACTTAGGAGTTACTGTTAATTAACTTTACAACCAACTTGCTTGGCTTAGTTAAGCACATGCAAACACCCCAACCCCACATGCAGCCCACACAAAAACCCCACAAAAGCCATTTTAACCATAATTTTACAAGAGCCCCATTCATATTTACAAGGAAAATATGAAATGTAACAGAAGCATATAGCACAGGCAGGAGCTAAAGCTCTGTTTGCCAGGTGAGACACCCCATGAAGAAAGAAATTAGAAGCAATGGAGACTGTATTTGACTTGTATGAATTTAAATTTGCCATGCTGAAGGTTTCTCACACTGAATAACCTTTGAGTGTGTGTGCGTGTGTGCGTGTGTGTGTGTGTGTGTGTGTGTGGTCTGTGTATGTATGGAGGGCCAGAACACAACATCGGTCAGGAGAAACAAGACAAAGGTAGCTCTCCGTGTTATATGGTGAATAAATTAAATTTCAATGGAAAATTAACCCGTTTTAAAATTCATAAAAATCATTGCTGACTTTAAATCTATCTATGAATCTTTCTTTTCATATTCATTTTGAATATTTTATTTATTTATGAATTGATATGTTGATGTGTATGTTGTTGTTATTCCACACTGCACAATGTCATCATCAAAGGCTGTGAAAAAGTATATTTAAAGAGATCGTTGTCATTGTCACGGATGTGAGAGGACGCCGGCATGTATGTCGCCACTTCTCATTCTTTGGCAAAACCTTGTTTTTTTGTGCTTTCCATTCATATTTTCACTGCGTGTAGGAACTAGTCATCTTGTCTCTACAATTCCCAGTCTGGTGTTGCTAACAGTTTGTGGATTGTACACATCTGGCTCTGTGTATTCACTTTCTCGGCCGATCAGCTGTTAGCTGTTCACCGCCAGTCAGATGTCAGCCTCACCGAACAGCTGCTAGCCTAGCCCTGCTAGCAAGTTATCTTTCGGCTCCACCACCCAACTGTGGATGTTAACACTGTCAGTCCTTCTCTGCTGTTTGGACATCTCCATACCATGACCCCAGGATTATCCACATCTTCTCTCCTGGTTCTGTCTCTCTGTTCTGGTTACACTGCTCGCTACTGCTTTCGGCCCGAGGCTGGGTGCCTCCTCCACAGCTTGCGGCTCCAGCAAGCTAGCTGGCGCTCCTCTGATCCAGACATGGTGTTCCTAAAATACTCATCACCGCAGCTCCTCAACTTCAACTTCACTCCAAACTGCATCGCTGACATTAAATCCCTCAGATCCCCCCAACACCTTGATGGCAGCCTCGACTCCCTTGCTCCCCTCAATACCTGGACTGTCTCCTATACTTGTTCTGCCCCCTGGTTCACCACTGAACACCGTACCTTAACATTAGAACTGCCAAGATGGTCTGACAGACCATTTTAGTTTTTATTATGTAAATAATTTTGTTTAGATAAAAACCACAGGTCTCTCAGACCAGCTGTGGCCATAGTAATTATTAAAATGTTTCTATTTTGCGGCCATATTGTATTCATTTAACATTAGGCCTACATTTTTATATGCGGATCTGGAGATACAGCAAGAATCACTTTCTCAGGACTTTAGTGAGGTGGAAGATGATGGTTTAGTGATTAGGAAAGTCACTGTTGGCTGGCACATCTGTCAGCAGCAACTTCACAGACTTTATTTTGTGAGTACAAGCTAGACTTTGATTTTTCTCTGAGGATAAAAGGATTTTGTCGGATAGTCGGCTTGTAGGCTACACTGTAAAAAATATTTGTAGAAAGTACGGTAAAAAACTGTCAAACAGCAACAGTAAAAGACCATAAAATCTAAAATAGTATATTACCGAAGTAGATACAATATATTATCCTAAACCAAGACATGGTACATCATATTAATTTTTACTGTCATAATATGTAAAAAAAACACAGTTTTACTGCAAAAATAAATGTTTTTTTGTTAAAATTAATGGGAAAATACCCTAATTTCAAAAGCATGTAATTACTCTAAAATTAACAGTATTATTCTGTTTAAATTACATATTTTGCCGATGTGTACATTTAAAATTACAGTCCAAAACCTTTCACCATTCAGCAAAAACATATCTTAATTTCTACAGAAAGTACATATTAAAAATATGGTATACTATAAGGTAAAACATATTGCCTGTCTTTGAATACAGTATACTGTCTTAAAATGGGATAGAACAAATAAAGGACACTTTAAAGGAAAAGATGTGCAAGGATGACCAAAAATCACAACAGACAACATTCTTGTAGCTCCCCAACAAAATCAAAATATACAGTTTAAAATAAATTTATTAAAATTTGTGGGCATAATTCATAATACTATGCTTTTTGCATAAAACATTTCCAAAAGAATTGGTTTATATTTTATTTTTCAGCCTGCAAATATTCTTTTTCATGCACCTGCAGAGTGATTCACCAATTGCTCACCAACTCCTTTGCTTGCTTTTGAAGTAATGTTCAGAGCACAAGGGAAAGAGAGAGAGAGAGAGAGAGAGAGACAGACAGACAGGCAGACGGGCAGGTAGACTGACAGCGGGAGTAAGACAGGCGGAGAGAAAGACAGAACTAAGTCGGTGCAGAGAAAGAGACTCAACTTCAACAAGGACGAATTTTGAATTTTCGACCGCGTGACGATACCACAACCTCCTGAATGCTGCGGCTGCAACGATTCTTCTTGAGGTAAATATTAACACTAGTTGACTTTGAATTTAACAGAGTCTTTTCTGCAGTTTTGTGTTGCCATTGAAAAAACTATCTAAGCAAAGTACTTATTTAAGGGTAAGTTAACCTAACGTTGGCCATCTTAGGAGTTGAGAGTTGACTTTTGTCTCAGGTCGTTAGCTACCATTACCCATTGTTGGGTAAAATGTTTAGCTGCCATTTTTGTGGCAAGTCGGTTCAGACATTGAGAGGTTATACTTTATTGCAAACTTCAGAGTAATGAACCACGTTGTTTATTTAAGTGCTTAGGAGATGGAGAAACGTCAAATTCTACATTTGTGGGAAGTTTTTTACAATTTTGAAAGCTGAAGATTTTCACCTTCCCACAAACGTAACAAATCCCTGCAAATGTAATAGCTATTACATTTAAGTTAGTCTATTTTTGTAAGCACTGTGTAGCCATTTCATGTTCAGACTGTGCATGCAATTGTTTATGTTAAGCACTGCGTAAATCTAGGCATTGTATAATTTAAAATGATTGCAACTTCTTACCAGTCTCAGCCATCCAAATCCCTTTCTTCTCAGTGATTTCATAAAGTACCTTAATGTAATGTAGATATTTAATTCCTTATGGAGACTTGGTTCAAACCAACAAATTGGCGACCCTAGTATTCCTTTGTCGAACTAGCTACAAATTTCTGTCCACAAGCTATTATTTAGTTGAACCACCTCTTCTGTTACTTTAAATGCTGGATTTTTCAATAGACTTTAATATTTATCATGATAATTTCTCCAACTCCCTAGCCATACATTTTTTAACGCTACAAAACCTTTTAAATCTCTCCTCAGCACAGTGCAGCTATAGATTGCAAGGCTGCAAACTTCGCAGGAATGCGGAATGGCCAGCTGTCTGATTTGTCGTCAGCGTTCCCACCTCTCAGCTTCAGTGAGTACATATAATTGATAGACTTATGAACTGGTACTGCCCTTAAATGTGCTTTTTTTCCCATACTTGTCAAATCCTTCAGTGCTGACATCAATAATTATGTGTTTTCTTTTTTAATTTCTTTAATGTTTTGTTTTTTTCTTAGTTTTTGTTGTGAAAAGCACTTTGCCACTGTTTAAGTAGGATGTAAATAGTTATATTATTATTGTTGTTGTTAATATTATTAATGTTTTCTTTGTTCTGCTGGCTGCAGAGAGGATCATGTAAAGTGATGACGAAAAACAACTACTCAAAGTGCCAGTTTCCTGAACATCGCACCATGTCTCTATGAGACTCTGTCTGACCTGCTTTCAAGTCTGGACCCATTGATGTGGACACCATCTTATCAAACCTTATTAGAGGTAGAAAATGGTAGGTGGATACAAGCACTTCACTCACTCAATCTTCCTCAGGTGCATGGTCCGAGTCAATGACTTTGTGCATAGATACATAAGAAACCAGCACTCTGGAAAGTATCTTCTCAGATCACTTTAAGAGTATCAAGGTGACGGGTAGCTTTCCGGCACTAAGCTATCATCAGCAGTTGTTTCACCCCTGTTGACTTGCAACATAAACCGGAGTAATACAGGCCTCTGGCTGTTGGCAATTACCAAATCAAAATTATAACCAAAATCATAAAAGTGACTTGCATAACTATATTCCAGGGTGGTTTCTTCTATGTATTGTTCATTAGAGCTCAATTTAACAACAGAAGGCTGTGAGTTTATCTATGAGTAGGCATCATTCTTAAGCACGGCATCAATCTAACTTTGGCTTTGTTTCTGTTTTCTGGCTGCAGGGAGATTGTGCTAGTTCCCAATGAACACCTGATGGACAACATGTGAGTCCTAAAGCTGAGCTGGTGACAATACACACTTCAAGTTCCAGTTTCTTGAACATCATGTCTGTGTGAGACTCTATCCCATGTTGAGCACCCTCTTAAGTCAAGTCTGGAGTCAGTGACTCATTACTCTTGATCAACCCAGGGCAAGTGACTGTTGTCTACACGTTTATTCATTCCACCATGGATTACTCTTCATATATATGGACACAGATCAACAAAAACATCAACACTGCTTTGTGAGTATACAGGACAATCTATAATCAGATTCCCAAAGATTATCAATTATACTTTGCACCTTGGTTTGCAAAGGGGCTCAATTTGTAATTTACCATAATAATCAGTTGTTGACTGTAAAATTTATGCTAACTGTAATGGCATATGTGTTGTACTGTATTTTTTTACAATGAAATTTATGGTTCCCAAAACAACATACCGTACTGTTGTATACATTGTCACCATCTTTTTTACAGTGAAATTCTGGCAATCACAGCTGCCAGTGTTTTACTGTAAGCTACATCTAAAATCACCCTGAATAAAGAATTATAATGCAGTGTAATAAATCTCAACTGTGCTGCTGGCGGCTGTCTAGTCCAGTAGNCTGTAAAATTTATGCTAACTGTAATGGCATATGTGTTGTATTAGGTGCGTCAGGTGGTGCCGCACCATCACTATTAGTCATTCATTATCTGACGTAAAAAGTTGATTCCATCCATCTGCAGCTTCTNTTACAGTGAAATTCTGGCAATCACAGCTGCCAGTGTTTTACTGTAAGCTACATCTAAAATCACCCTGAATAAAGAATTATAATGCAGTGTAATAAATCTCAACTGTGCTGCTGGCGGCTGTCTAGTCCAGTAGACATGCCACACCGGTCTCTGTGAGAGCTTGTAGGCTAGGTCAGATGGAATGATTGGAAAAAAAACTCTGGCTGTTGATAATAAACAAAAACAAAGATTAACAATCCAATAAACCTCAGAGCGAACTGCGACAGCGGCTCTTGACATGAGAGCCAAACATTGTCTCCAGATGCAGGTGTGTGCCATAGGTGCGTCAGGTGGTGCTGCACCATCACTATTAGTCATTCATTATCTGACGTAAAAAGTTGATTCAATCCATCTGCAGGCACTGGCCCCCTCCTTCCACACCCTCCTCAGCATCACGGCATTGCTGCCCTCACTGTTCGTCTGCCCCAGTACTCCCTCTCCTCCTTCTCCCCTGTGGAATGCTTTCAGGTTGCCAAGTTGGTCTTTAAGGCCAAAGCCTCCACCTGCTCTCTGGACCCCATGCCCACAGCTTTGGTCAAGGCATGTCTGCCTGCTCTGTGCCCCCTCATGGTGGACATCATCAACTCCTCCTTGGAATCTGGTTTGGTACCATCCAGCTTCAAAGATGCCTTGGTCACTCCCATCTAGACCCTGATGACCTCAACAACTACAGACCGATCTCCAACCTTCTTTTCCTCAGTAAAATCCTGGAAAGAGCATTGGCTGCCCAACTCCATAAACACATGTCCAACCATGAGCTCTATGAACCCTTTCAATCCAGCTTCAGAGCACACCACAGCACAGAGACTGCTCTCATCACAATTACTAATGACATTCTCATTGATGCTGACTCTGGCCACATCAGCATCCTCATCCTCCTGGACCTCTCAGCAGACTTTGAGACAGTCTCCCACATCATCCTCCTCACCTGCTTAACCTATGTTCCCCCTTGGTCGGTCATGGTTGTGGCTCCCAAGGCCCTGCTCCGGAAGGTTGGAGATCAACATCTACTTCTGGACACTGACAGCTTCTCCATCTCCCCATCCCCGGAAGTCCGCAACCTGGGTGTCATCCTATACTCAACTCTCTCATTCCAGGCACATGTTAAGTCCATCACCAAATTTGCTTTCTTCCACCTCAAAAACTAACTCCGTAGCAGAGACCTTCATCCACGCCACGGTTCCCTGGCAGCTGTGTTCTGGACATACTAGTGCTTGTCCAGGATTTTGCTGGGAACCCCGAACAGGACTCCATTGCAGTAATCCAGACAAGTGGTCATGAAGGCATGGATGAGGGTCTCTGCTACAGAGTCAGAGAGCACACCCTCATCCAACTTCACTGGCTTCCAGTCAAAGCCAGCATCCAGTATAAAATCCTCTCCCTCACCTACGAATCCCTCCGTGGTCTCACACCCCAGTACCTGCCTGACCTCCTCCACCCCTATACCCCGTCCTGGATCCTACGGTCCTCGGGACACTGGACTGCTCTCCACCCACTACACCAGCCTGCAGTTTTTCTGTGACAGAGCTTTCATTGTGGCAGCCCCCACCCTCTGGAACTCTCTCCCGGAAGAGATTCGCACGGCTGCATCTCTGGACACTTTCAAAAAACTCCTGAAAACCCACCTGTTCACCAAGGCCTATGGTCTATGGCTCACTAATCTCCTACAATCATTGCCATCCTTATTCTGTCTCGTCTTCTTTTCATTTATTTACTTTTCTTTCTCTGTAAAGTGGCCTTGGGTACCTTGAAAGGCACTATAAAAATCTACGCTATTATTATTATTATTATTATTATTATTATTATCACTGGTAAACACATATGGTCTGTTCTACTATAACAGCCCTTAACATTGGTATGCCTAGAGATTGTTGTTAGTTAAGCCATCAAAAGTACAAGAAAATCAATAGTAGAAGAATTTGACTTTTACTTAATGGTCCCATATTTTAGAAAGTGAGATTTCTGTGAGATGTATTTTTTTATAAAAAAGCTGCTTTATAAATACTGTCAGAGTATGAAAATGCTCGGTCCACAGAGAAAAGCACAGGCCAGAGGCTCATTGAAAGGCACAGAAACTGAGCCTTAAAATGAGCCGTCAGGGCTTCTGTGACTTTGTGACATTACCACAAAACAGTCACCACCCTCAGCCATGCCCCCAGAACAACACGCCTGGACCCACCATCCAAAGATCCTGGATTAGTTTTTTCCGAGTGTTAACCAGAAATCTTCTATATTTTTATTTGATGGCTATTAAGGACTCTTACTACCGTTTTGTCTAGCCTCTTCAATGATCTGCTTGATGGCTTTCTCTCTGTAGCTGCTGCCCAGGCAAAGCATATTTCTTATATGCAGTCTCATTTCAGCAGATTGACAATCGCTATTTGCATTAACTGGTCAGCTTTACTAAATGACAGTAGTAGGCTACAATTAAGTCATCTTGCCATGCGTCACTCACTCAGAAAACAACTGACACTGACTGTTTTTCCTAGAGCTCCAGAGAGAAGCATGACAGTAGATGCTTTTTGGTACTCCAAACCATATATCTTCTTATGGATATCAAAACTTCAAATAAAACACAGGAAAAGTGTAAAACATGGGACCTCTAATCGAGCAAGCATTAAGAGCGGTAGCACAGAGGCAGCTGTCTGAACAATGAGGGGCAATGAAATTGCATGGAACAGGAAACGTATTCTCAATATATAGAGCCACATTGGACACTTTTCAACTTCAGAGGACAAGCATGAAGGCCTCCCTATTATTACCTGATTGCAGTCTATCTGTTGTGACCTTGAGTTCTTAATGACGTCCTCCGTTTGCTCAGGTTGGAGAGTCTAAAAGGTCAAACATGTCTGAGTCTCTGCCTAATAATAAGCCTGTCTGAGGGATCTACAACCACTGCTTCTGTGTTGTCCTGCCAACAGCAACGGACGTCATTATGTCCATGAATATAATGGGTCATACCTGCATAAGGTTCCAATAGGCTACTTGTAAACTAAAATCTATCCAATTGTGGTTCAAGTTGAAAACTGGACTTCTGTTGTGGGACTCGTGTAAACCAGTGAAATATCCGCCATTTTACTTGATTAAAGGGTGAAAGGGAAGATTTGTTTTTATATTTTGTATTATTGTGGTTTGTATTTACATGTCCAGGTACAAAATGAGGCCACGACTAACTACTATACAATCTACTGTCGTCGAAAAAATAGGATATTGAATTGCTACAATGATATTCACAATGAAGTAGATATACATGTAAACTGTATGCTGAGATATGGGAGTTTTGCAAAAGAAAAAAAGTAACTGTTCATTTGTTGTCATTTGTCAAGGAGTCCTACACTGCTTCTCTTCTTCTTTCACTACCTGCCACTCCTTGTCAGACAGTGACTAACATGAGGGCCTGTCATGCATTGTAAAAATTTTCGTGGCAATTTTGGCTTTATATCTGACTGAGACCGGAAACACAGGAGTGGATATTAGGGGATATTGTTGTTACACTGTGCTTCTTAGACCACTGGTTCACCAAGGTGTCCCAAAAAAATTAAATAAGAGCAATAAAACTAAAGATTATATGTGTGCCTGCAGAAATATGGTGCAGGGACCATATAGTTCCATTTGTTTATTTGTTCATTTGTTTGTTTGTTTGCTGATAAATGCCGCAGGGATGATGTATTTTTGTCAGCCAACCCAGAAGTTAGCGTCACCCTGGTTGCCTCAACAAAAAACCAATAAGATTTTTACATTGGATTTTGAATTACTGCAGAAAATAAGTTCTGTCACAAACAAAATTTATGATACTGACACGTTTTGTTCATCAAGATAATCTTCACAAATTAACACCACTTTTATGATTTTTGAAGCCTAGTTTGATTTAGCTCTTACCTCTTCTACAAAGTAAATCCATTCAGAAAGGTGGTATCCCAGGCTTTTCAGGGTATCTGGAACACACATCAGTGATCAGTCAACTGATCCGAGAGGCCTAGCAGAAGAAAGGCGACCTAACAGTTGTTTGGTTAGACCTTGCAAAAGCCTACGGGTCAATCCTACACAACGTCATCCAAGAAGGACTCTACCACTATTACATTCTGGTGGCTATTCGAGACATGATCACCAGCTACATTGGAAGGTTCACCCCAGCCCAGCAACCAACTGGCAGGACCTCCGAAAGGGAATTCCAACAGGGTACACCATCTCTCCCATCTTGTTTATAATGGGCATGAACCTTTAAATAACAGCAGAAGGTGTGACTCGCTGCCCCACACTTGAGTCGGGCATTGCCCAGCAGGCATTACGAGGGTTCATGGATGACATGACAATAACAACTGTGTTGCATGTCCAAGCAAGATGGGTGTTGGAAACCCTTGTCAATGAAGCTACTTGGGTGAGGCCAGTAAGTAAATAGAAGTAAATATAAGAAGTAAATTTAAGACCTGGGTGTACCAGTATGGCTTTCTTCCCAGGCTCCTTTGGCTCTTTACAGTGTATGAGTTTCCCATGACTGCTGTAGAGGGCATTGAGAGGAAAACCAACAAGCACCTGCGGAGATGGCTGGGAATTCCCAAAGCTTTCCTCAGGGGGCCTTTTCATCCGATCAAGGCAACTACAACTTCTCCTGTCATCAGTTGTGGAGCAATTCAAGGTGGCAGAATGCAGAGTCCTACTGAGCCTGAGAGACTCTGCTGACAAACTGGTAAAGCAAGCAGGCATCACAATCAGATCGGGGCATAAATGGGGAGCCACACAGCTGTAGCTGTAGAGCAGGCAATCAGCTCACTAAAACTGCAAGGAAGAGGCGAGACATGATTCAAGCAGAAATACAGTCTCATTAGGAGGAAAGGCAGAGGTGAAAAGCAGTGGAACAAGGTTCCAAGACGCTTGGACAAAAGGGGATCCCCCCAAGCGCAAAATCCTTTGGGCAGAGCTGCGGAGACCGGAGCCATTCCGTATTTCCTGGTTTTACACCCTCCCTTCACCAGCACATCTGCACACATGGGGGCTGAGGGAGGACCTACACTACAAGCTCTGTGGCCAAAAGGGGACACATTTACTGTCCGGGTGCAAAACATCTTCACCTCAAGGACAGTGTAGGTAGCGCCATGACAAGGTGCTCCTGTCTCTCGCTGACACATTATTCAGCACGATTTGTCATTGACTTTGGAATTAAAAATGATTTCAAAACAAAAAGCACTGTGTCTATGTAGTTATTCCCGTTATATATGATATAAATTAACACTAGGACCACCAGCATTCTAGCCCCCTAAAGCCGCCAGTCTGCCAGACCGTTACATGTTTTTACATTGTTTAGGTTAACAAGCAATTGTTGGAGTGGAAAATATTCTTCTTCATATAATGTCGTGTTGGGGGTCGGGGGGTAAGGGTGGGTGGGTAGATTACGTTGTTGTTCCACCGGGATCTGACCTAGCCTACAAGCTCTCACAGAGACCAGTGTGGCATGTGCAGTAGACTAGACAGTTGAGATTTATTAAGCTGCATTATAATTCTTTATTCATTATAAGTGAGGGTGATTTTAGATGTTGCTTACTGTTTATAGCCTACAAGCCAACTATTTACAAAATCAAGGTCTAGTTTGTACTCACAAAATAAAGTTTGCGAAGTGGCTGTGTCATGAGTGGACATGCTGACAGATGTACCAGCCAACAGTGACTTTCCTAATCACTAAACCATCAGCTTCCCCCTCGCTAAGGTAAGGTGACTCTTGCTCTCCCTCCCGATCTCATATAAAAATGTAGGCCTAATGTTAAATGAAAACAATAAGTGAAAAAAATTGATAGATAGATAGATAGATAGATAGATAGATAGATAGATAGATAGATAGAGAGATACTTTATTTATTCCCTAGGGGAAATTCATGTGTCCATTAGCTCATTGTTGATAATAATAATAGTAATAATAATAATCAATCAAATCAAATCAAATCAAATTTATTTATAAAGCACATTTAAAACAACAGCTGTTGACCAAAGTGCTGTGCAATCAATAACATAAAAACAACACAGCAAGAACACAAACTGGTGAAAACAGACAGAAATGACAACTCTCATACTGAGTCAAAGGCCAAAGATTAAAAATGTGTTTTAAGATGTGATTTAAAAACAGGCAGTGAGGGGGACAGTCTGCCATGTAGAGGCACACCTAGGTATTTATAAGTTTGCAACACCTCAATGTCCTTCCCTCGAATGTTGACTGGCTGAAGGGTGGGCCTAGACCTACAAAAGTCGATGACCTGTAGTTTTTATTCAAACAAAGTTATTCACATAATAAAAACTCAAAGGGTCTGTCAGATTGTCTTGGCGGCTCTAGTGTAAAAGCCTGAACCACACTTCAGAATGTTTAGCTGTCTCCGTTGTCACTAAGTGCAGGGTCTGTGTGTGTGGTTCACAGTGCTCCAAGGTGTGTGAGAGCGCTGCACACACAGGGTCAAAGAGAGATGCAGATGAACTTCTGCGTAGGGAAAAGCGAAAATGCATTATAGACGAATGTTTTCATCAGAAACAGAGTTGGTGAATGTGAAAGAGAACTTTTATGTTGCAAGAACCGATAACATCGGATGGTTTTTGTAGGGAGGCTGAAATTTGTTGTGAAACAGAACCCCGCACAATAATCATTTTCTCTCGATTATCTTGTTTTTATAATCATTGGAGGCCAAAATCATAATCTAAAATAAAATTTGATTAATTGTACGGCCCTAACTGAAAGCGAAAAAATTATCACGGTTGAGTTGACAGTGCACTCCATTAGAGGAGAGTTATAAGGAGGCCCATGAGAGAAGGGCCTTGAAGTACCAGCCCTCAGTCCAGGAGTGTAGGGGAAAAGGATGGCAGACATGGTTGTTCCCTGTGGAGAAAGGCTGCAGAGGTTTCCCAGCCAGATCAACGTGGTGGCTGTTATTAGCTCTGGGCCTGGATGAAAGGAGCAAGAAACAAGCAGCTCGAAGGATGGGGGAAGAAGCTGAATGAGCCTCTTGCTGGATGGTGGGAGGAGGGAAGTTGGAAGCCAGGGGCAGATGGGCAGCCACCACTGCCTGCCCACCAATTGAAGGGTGTTATGGTTGGGGCCGAAACAGTCAGTGAAGGTTAGGTACCACCTGACGACATCTGTTCCTGGCTGAAGGCTACGGTTACCTCATTAGGTAACTGGAGTATGCACCCCAACAGGTGTATGATGCAAGTAGTAGTTTCCAAAAGCGCGAGTATAAACACAAGGCTGTAAAGGTGGACTGGTGAGTAGATCGGTTTTCATGTTTGGCATGATGATGTTTAATGTTTCGCACAACCTCTGTAGTCTCATTTTGACACTCGTTGGCAACCAGCCTTTTTTTAAGAGATGTATAAATCTTAAATAAATCATGACTGGGGTATTTACTAACATATTTTATTTGTACAATAAAATCTCTAGAGCTTTTGTTAACCACAGGCCTTCTTTCAGCCCATTAAAAAACCCAATGTGTGAAGTGCTAAAATGCTAACTTACTTGCGGGTTTTAGGACTCATTCCTGCAGCACTCTATAGAGGTTCCATCAGAATGAGTGCTGCCAAAAGTAGTTCAAATTCCAGAAACCTTTGGCCTAATGTACAGCATATATAAGGCTGCAATCTTCAAAAGATTGCTCTCGCTAATCAAAACATTTGTGCAGAGCAAGGCTTATTTTGTGGATAGAGATGCTTCACCATAAAATAATGGCATTCACTCAGAAACGGTATATAGTATTTATCAGTGTTTACTTGCCCTCTGAGGAGAGATGACCTAAACCATCACAACATAATAAAGACCTCCACATAATGGTTTAACGTTTGTTGACCATGATATTGGTTTTCTAGGTGTAATCCCCCACTTTGCTTTTGCTTTTGTGCCTGTCCCACTCTTCTTATTTTGACAGTGAGGGGCATTATTGGAAAAATAAGGTAACAGTCCTGAAATTAAAGAGTTTTATCTCATTTTTTTTAAACAGGAAAAGGTCAGTCCCTGCACTGCTTACAAGAAACACATTTCCATTTACATATGTGTTAAAATTGCTATCAAACATCGTTTTTTCCCTCCTAATTTCAGTAATCTTGTATAGATCAAGCTGTCATACATTGCATATTTCACACTGAATGTATCCTGGGATGCTGGATACACCACAAATACTAGAACCCAATAAGTGCAGATATTATACAGTATTGATTTTAATGTTGCAGTTTTTTCCCCCGTACGAAGGCTTCATTTGAATTAACCACTTTGGTTCGGCAGAAATCTGACAATGAGTCAGAGCAAACAAGCCCAAGGTTTGTGAAAAAAAGAAGGCCTTAGCATCTCTTTGCATACTAATGGCAATATAATTTCTCTGGGCTTGTGGTACCTAGTTATAGAGCAAAAGGAACCCCTGTGAAAACAACTTCCAAGAGGCCCACCATCTGGTGGGAGAGATACAGCATGTAAGGATTCTCAAAGAGGTGCGGGAGAAAATGCTATGAGACAGTAGTGATTCATTTCAGTCTCACACATCCCAGAATTTCCTGATTTAGATATTATTTTAACCTCTTGGCTGCACCACCACAGCAGTGTGTCAGCCTATTGATGATCCCAGTGTGGGCTTGCCTTATTTAAGAACACAGTGTACATACCAATGAACCTGTCCACCGTATCTGCTCTGCGTGGGAGGATGTACACCGAGCAGGGGAATGCGGCACAAAAAGCATGGACGATGAGGATGCATTACACCATTTATGATATGACTATGTGCTGCTCTGAATGGGTCTCAGCTGACATTTGATGATAGGGAGACATAGGAGTGCAAGCATATTGTAGGAGGAAATCAGACATGCCGAAACCATTAGCCAGTCAGCCTTCATACAGCAACACGCACCATAGCTATTACTGTGATAGCAAATAGGCCTCTGTCAATCTCCAATATTGAGCTAGATAAACACACAAAAGGTGACTGCATCAGCCTTTTTTTCCTGTGTTTCCTGTCTGGGACACTCAAGCAAAAAAAAAAATTATGGATGCCACCGGCTGGCGTCCACTTTCCCAGAGGGCATTACCAATGCATGGCCTTCAGTATAGCCGCAGGGTAGCCTCAAAGACATGACTGTCCCAATCTGAGAAAGTTGAAATCTGATTCTGCATCAGCCGTTTTCTAAATTACTTTAAATATCTGTGTGAATAAATTACTGTATCAGCGTTATTAGTTTTTTGGGTTTTGTTTTTTTTACTTTCAGAAAGAAATCCAGGGATTCCTCAAGAGAGCGGTGAGGACACAGAAAAGAGCTATCATGTTTTCACCAGTGATACCTATGCATACAGTATAGGTCCACAATGGTTCTATTAAACTTTAATATAGGGTCTGAAAATTGATAACCTAGTATTTCTCATGGATTTTGCACTTAGCAGTGTTTTTACTTTACAGCAGAAGTGGAAATTTGCATGATGCTACTATGTTTAAACTATGTTTAGATGTGTGTTCTCTCTAACAGTCGAGTCAGAGCACAGACGGATGATGTAGAAAGCTGACTCCGCCAAAGTCAACCAGCACTTGGATTGAGGTTAATAACAAAATTGTTGAAAAAGAAAAAACAACAAAAAAAAATGTTCCACCCAAAAGCTATTTCAAGTATACACATCACATGCAGTGAGAAGCAGCAGCAAAGATAGAGGAGGAGATAGAGGAAGACATGTTAAAAAGGTCAGACATTTGGAGTTGGACACGCAATTGTGCATGTATGGTTTACAAGATTTCACAATTTGGCTGTAAACATTGACAAATTAATTGCAAAAGCAGAAGCAACAGATCTGGTACAGTTTTGTTGGAAATGAGCAAGACTATAAAAATGTAATAATTTCCACATGTGCCATCCAGCTGGTGAGGATGATAAATCTGGCTCATCTGAGTACAGATCCACACTATTAAACAGGAATTATAAAAACATGGTTCAGTTGAGTGACTTTTAAACTTAGAAGAGACAGATAAAGGTAAGTAGTTTAAACTCATTGAATGTATGCAGGGGCATGGACTAAGACAGTTAAACGCACAATTAAAGGATTTTTCATCCAAAGTTAGTATGTGTCTAACGCCTGGAAACACAGATGATTTTGAGTCCAATGGGCCAAACCAGGTAATGGTTTTCAGTTCTGGAGCTGTTGCAGTGTGTTGATTTTGGTTGATTGGATGGGATCATAATTCCTCAAAACACAGTAGCTATTGTTACTTTCAGAATTACTGGTAAAAGCTGAGCCGCACAACCACACAACTATACTTTGTGGGGCAAAGACTCAGTTCAAAGAAGGGCCTACTCTCCTCTGAAGTGTCCCCGCTCCTCATCCTGATTTTGCATCACATGCATAAAAATACATTAGGAAGTATAAAATGTTACAATATCTCACTCGTCACCATTTGGAAACGCATTGTTCACTTACAACATTGTTAAAATTGCACATTTTACAAAATAAGCTATAATACAGATAAAATATACCCTAATATTATTATTTTACAGACCATTGAAATATACTTGCAGTACTTTCATCTTCACTAAGATGCAAAGACAACTAGTATGGTACTCAGAGACCTCAGGCCTCCACCAAGGCTATTGTCAACATACACCAGACCTCAGGGAAAGAAATTCAAATTCATAGTAAATTATCTGAATGTGCTCCAAAATTTAATGGGTCCTTCCCTGACCCTTGCCCTGTTTCTCTATAAAGTTGAGTGCAAATTGGTTCAGTACTTTTTGAATAATCCTGCTGACAAACAAATAGACAAGGTTGAAAACATAACCTGTTTGGCTGAGGTAAAAAAAAATACCCAGTGGAGGTAATATGTGTAAAAACTGGCTGCTTGATATTTCAGTCAGCTGTGGGCCAGGTGCGTCTTTGAAACCAGCTTTGAAAAACTTCCTTTAGCTGTCTCCCTCTGCTCTTTCTCTCCCTAAGCCTGTCTCCGTTGTTTTGAGGGAGCTGCCACTGTAAACAATGTGCAACCCTCAATATGAAGCTTCATTTTTAAAACTACATCAACTTCCGCTAACCACGCTCAACAATTAGCCCATTACAGAGCAAGGCGATTTTGAGTTTCAGTAGTAAAATAGCCATGAATATTTCTAAAGAATTCATAGAAGCAGCCCAGATCTTCACACACATCACAAGTCTTGAAGGCCAACAGTTCCAACACACTGACCACAATTCAAATAGAAAAATGGATTTTATGTAGTGTGATCCATGATTTTTAACTGATTTATGAGAACCAATAAAGAACAAAGGGGTCATACAGTGTAACTGTTGTCTTGCCAAAAAAGAATCCAGTTTTATTTTTGTAGAAATCACCATGGACTGGTCTGATTTTTGATACAGAATCTGAACAATAAATCACAAAAATAATCAACAGATTCATTTATAATTTAATCAGTAACCTTTTCAGGCAAGAAGGCCACTTCAAACTGAATGTGCACTCTAATATGAAAGAGAGACTCAGTTCATCCTAGCAAAAGAAAAAAAGAAAAAAAGAGCAAGAAAACTCCTAAAGGTTAGATGTTAATATACTATTGCTCATGTTATTGCAGATGGCACCTACAGATATATCCTGTATTTATGTACTGTACATCAAACAAAAGGCCATGAGCAGAATACACACACAACTCGCTCAGCATCTGTCTACATTCATGCTGCTCCAAAATTCTCCCGTTCTCACTGTTAGCTGGTTAAAACTTAATTAAGATGTTAAGTAATGGAGAAGAGATCAGAGATCTGGGAGAGAGGAAGCATTGAAATCACACTGGGTCTATGAGCACAGGATGTGCAATTAATATACTCCAAAACAAAGAGATGAAAGAGAAGGCAGGTTGCAACAACGGGTCTCTTATTGCTCTCTTTCTGCCTCTCAACAGATGGCAGCAGGTGAGCTAGAGGAGAAGGTGGAGCAGTTGGAGGCCAATATTTGGGGCTGGATTTCGGATCGCATCTGCTAAGTAGCCAAATAATCCAAGTCACCCATTTAAGAGGAGATGACACAGCTCTCAGCTCTTAGATATGACTTAAGTCATGATTTTTTTTTTTTATCAGAATATTTCTATTTAAAAGAAACTGTGTAAAACAAATCATTTAAAGCGAGCACATATTGTTTTTTTCAGTTCTGAGTCAATTACAGGAAGCAGGTATGAATTATTAAAAGCATGTTGTGATCCTACTCTGACACAAAAATACTGAGCACAAAAAGAGAATTAATTGTGAAGCCGTGCTGGCTGGCTGGTCAGTAAAACCCGACTGATGAGTCTGCTCTTAACATTCTTCACCATAAAGCTTTTATTTTCACAAATTGGACGCATGTCTTTCACTTTGTTTATACCAGACGTGAGAACGTGGTATTGTTTTCACCTTGCATGAGTGCGTGTGAGTGTGTGTGTGTGTGTGTGTCATCATGGTAAAATGTGGTCCTGGAGACACCAACTGTAGTAGGAACGACCACAGAGGTGGTTTTGAGCTCCTTGGCAGGTGTTTATACGTCTGTCTGTCATGAAACGTCACAAATGTGTAGTTGAGGTCAAATAAAAGAATGAACGATGGGTGTGGTCCGACCTGAGTACTGAGTACTCATGTAATAACGTACTACTCAGTACTCATGGGTTAGAACATCAACACGTTGATGGGTGTCACAGCTAGTGTGATCCTTTCACAACATGGTCTCTAGTGGTTTTTTTTAACAACAAACTGGGACCTGGTTGAAACAGCTGAGCGCACATAGCACAATATGTGACTGACAAGTATAGGCTGTAGGTCAACGAAAGCTTAGATATTATTTCTTCAAGTCCAAAACTGTACTAAATGTATTTTTCTTCTGAAACATATTATTCGGTATGATGATGACAAACAAGAAAAAAAATTAAACCCCTCATAAACTAGAATTACCACCTCACAGCTGTATGCCTCCGCCAACCAGTTAAGTTGCAGGAAATCTGGTCACAATCTCCCCTTCCTGAGTTACAGCGTTAAATAAAGTGTTTTTGCAGAACATTGTAGTGTCACAGTGAAGTTGATCTTTGACCTTTTGGATATAAAATGTCATCACTTCAACATTTTATCCTATTAGACTTTCATGTTAAATTGTGTCATAATTAGCCCATGAATTCTTGAGTTATGGCCAAAAACGTGTTTTGTGAGGTCACACCACCAAATTCTAATCAGTTCTTCCTTGAGTCCAACTGAATGTCCATCCCAAATTTGAACGTACTTACAACCCCTTGGCCCTGGCTGCCGCCAGTGCAGAACCATAAAAACACTGACATGACAGATATGTTTGGTCACTTTTTTACTGCAGGAGTTGCCTGATATTAAAAACAAGAAAATGAAAACAAGTGTATAAAACAGACAGTAGACAACTGAATTTAACTGTGAATTTAATGAAAGTGTATGTAGCATATGTACAGTATACACAGCTGTGTAAACAAAGTGGCACTTATTCAACCTCCACTGCTTCTATGAGAGCGGTGACACAAGCCGACATGTACAGTCAACACAGAGGAACACAGTGTCTAAGACGGCTTACACACTCTGTGTCCTCAGCTCCTCTCCAGTACACCACACTTTAGTCACCAAATGTTTCAAGCTTTCTTGCCTTAATCTGACCAGTTGCTTCTGGTTGTTCCAGGATCTAGGCTGAAGCACAGGAGAGATGGTGCCTTCACAGTTGTAGCCCTCAAGCTGCCTCTGCATATTAGGCTGCCCTTCCGCTGCCTGTTTTCAAAAATCCCATCTTAAAACATTTAGTCCCTTGTGTTCAACCCATTTTGAGAGTTGCTTTTATTATTTTATCATCCTTTGTTTTCTGTTGTTTTTATTTTTGTTTGAGTCTTTACAGTGTAGTTTTGTTTTTTTTGTTTTTTACTTTTTGTTTCAAGGTTAAATGGCTAGCTTCAGTTTCTCTACATTCCAGTGGATTATACAGTGTTTGCTCTCAAAGCACAACAGGACATTTAATGGAGGAATGGACATGGTTAGGTTCATTCATAGATTAACTTTAAAATTAGGATGCTATGAAACAAAAGAGCAGAATTGTCTGCTTTGAATTGAAAAACTGAAGTCAAGCTTTTTACCCACTGATTGGTTAAGCTGAAAGATTGTATTGCTGTATAATATTCAAAAAGACTGACTGTAATATCATATGATTTGTATTTATGATCATTTACTGTATTTTATGACAATTTATGTATCCATTGGGAGTAAATATGGTAATTTGGAAAAAGGACTTTATAATATGTGTTGTTTATATCTATGGTGTATCTATTGTGCTCTATAAGCCTCTATGTAAAGAAGAAACAGCCTCACACACCACCCTGAGATACTGTAGATTAAAAAACATTTGTTGAATAATAGCATTAGAATAATTATATTTGTGTGACATGACTTAATTTTGACGGACTTGAGCTGAAGCTCACACTGGTCTGGACCTACCACCTAGTTATTTCTGTTAACCATTGATTTGCTGATTATTTACTAATTTAGTACATACAGTATACTGAATCTCAGAGGAGCGAAAAATGCACATACAATATCCCAGAGCCCAAGCTGACATATTCAAACCGCTCATTTTGTCCAACCAAAACTTCAAGACATATAAACATTTATCAAATTTGTTGGCTATTAAGAGTTTTAGCACAACATACTATGCAAGAAATACAATGTACTGAATAAAAGGTTCATACAGTCCAACAGCAGGTTTGTTGTGGCAGGTTTGTTTTTGGCTGTCTCAACATTAAACGTCTTGCATCAAAGGCTCCACTTCAGGTGCACTGACAACCGGATACTGCACAAAAAGACAACTAGACTAAGTCTCACAATTACTGTGTGGGAGAGCAGATCATGTAATCGCAGCATACTACATTAGTTAAATGGCAAAATCAAACATTTGAACAGGTTAAGATAATAGGATATTTTTAATTTCTCATCCTTAAGTTTAAAGCAAAAACTATTTTTTCACTTGGTGAAAATGAATTGCAAATGCTGATTTTCTCACAGTATTTTGAATGTGTTGTGTGCATATACTGTATAAATTATAAGCTGGTCCCAAAGTTAAGAGTCTCACCAAATAAAGTAGCACACATCCTTTTTGTTCTTCTGCCTGAAGTGACCCTTCACTGTGAATACAGAACTGTGATGCTCTTGCTGAGGCTGAAATGTTTGCATTATCAGGCTGAAAACAACAGGCTGTATCTAATATAAACCGTGTTGAAAGCTGCCTGTCACATCATGCCTCAGGTATGTAGCTGACACTTACAGAGCAACAGATAGATAATTACAACACTACATTGCATAAACTGTGACTGAAGAGTAGCAACATGTCAGTTCCACTATAAACATACAGTAGTCGATCTGCCTGTTACAACCAGATGGACTTGGCATTTATGTAAATTAGACATTTGTTCTCACCAAAAACGAGCTCAAATGGTGGTGTTCCAATAAAGTAGAAGAAAGCAGTTGTGTGTTGTGCACTGCTTTTATCTCTGCAGGCTCCGCAGTTTAAAAGTCAGATTTACATTAAACTCAGCAGTGCAGGCTTGCAAACAGACATCAGTACTTATAATACGGCACAGAAAAATCTATTTCACTTGGTTAGCTGCTCATTATAACAGTGACTCATTCACTGTATATATGAAGCATATAAACAGCTATTTCCAACATATAGCACAATGCTAAAATGTGGGTTAAGAAGGATTTTTTTTATTTCCATGACAGAAACACAGTGGTACAGGAACAGACTGCAGGAATATTATCAAATAATTTAAACATGTCTTTTGTGGCTATGTGAATTTTGGTAAAACAGTTCCTACGAATCTAATAACTTGTGGCTGGTTCAATGTAATTTTTCACACTAAACATTTTCAACTCTGCTCTATATAGCTCAGTATTGCATACTGATGAAATTTCATGCACTTGTCTTCAGTCTTCAATGACCAAAATCCATCTTAAATTATGCTAACAAAAGCTATCTTGCAGGTACTTGAGTCTGTGCTATTATCTAAACCCCCTGCAGGTAAATCAAGAATCATTTTCCTTCATCACACTGAGATGCTGCAGATGTGAATTCAAAATGGATTTTTCATGTTCCAGTGCTGTGATTCTGTCTCTAACTAGTTGTATATACTATGTAATACACCCAATTACTCATTTGTATAAAACTATTACAAGTCTACATTACAAACTTATATGTTGTAACATATAAAAGTTAGATATAAGAGCCCGTCAATGCATAGCATCAAAATGACTTCTTCAGATTTAATACAAACTTATTAATTTGAAGTCCTCCTGCATTCAAATATGTGTTTTTCTTTTAGTTACTTAACTATGACGTTTGGGCTTCACTGTGCAGAATGATATGTGTGCAAGGTTTGATAATGAATGGTTGTTTTCGCATTCATCTGCTGAAGGGAGGGAATTTTATTTATGCTCACCTTAAATTTGAGTTCAACACTTTTATGTAGGATTTCTATTACATTGAAACTAATTTAGAAGCCAATCCAATATGCAATTTATAGCTAGGCTAGGTTCACAGTTGGGTCACCTGGAAACAAAACTTCACAGCCTGTGAAGCTCCCTCAGGGGTTTGCAGCAGAAGAGAAAAACTGAGTTATACTGCCTTAGCTACTTTCTAAGCTAACAGCTGCTAATGAATTGCTGGTTTGAGTAGGGAGACTGGCAAGCAGACAGTAGTAGCTGACTTTTGAGTTTTCTTTAGTTTTTTCATCTTTCAGTTGTTTTTTTTTCACAGGTTGAGCTGTTGTTTTCTCACAACAGGTGGAATACTGTGCAGGTTGTTAATACAGTACCATTCTAAACTGAGTATTGTTGGCCATTGTCAGGGCAGAATCACAAAATAGTCACTGATAATTTATTATATTTTCACTCCACTCATATTTGGAAGTGTGGGATTCCTGGAGGTTTGAAAAGGGACCAGGATGCCTAGATCATTAAAGCTTATTTTCACACTGAAAGTACACTTTGGATTTTCAGGAAAACAACATATGTATATATATATATATATATAAAATACTGTAGCAGCACCAGGGGGGAAAGTGATTTTTACATTTGGAACTGTGTTTTTTTGGCCTAAATAAATAGCGTGTTATAGCAAGAATAAGAAAAGGGCTTAGCAGAAATCACAACAATGGGATTTTGATTAATGAGAAACATTCATTTTTGTATTGACCATTTAAAAGACTATTAAGATTGCCACTCAAGCGTTGAGCATTAATTATAAAGCAGGCCTACATAAGCTTCCATGAAATTTAATGAGCATTGTAAAGTCTAAAGTAATGGAAGGAGCTTTGTAGAGAATCAGGTGGTAAATAAAGTCCTGAAACGCCAGCCATATTAAACGTTCTGCCAAGTTTGTTTTCAGTGCACATACTAATGATACCTTCTTCTATTTTTTCAGAAAAAAAATTGTTATTCATACACACTCACTGCACACAATTATTAAAAAAATACTGGGAAAATACTGACTCATAACTGTCATTACATACAACCAGTCATTATAACAAATAAAGCATATTTCTTTTGAACAATTAGATCTTCTCAAAGACATTTATAGACAGCATTTTGTAGCATTATTTTAATAAAAACATTTACTTCATACTGATGTGAAACCCAGATAAAAATGGTCTCCTGCTATTTTTTGTAAAAGGGATTAGGCAAATTGAATGAGAGTAGTTCTTAGCACAGCCAGGTACATTAAACCTGCTGTTGGTCATCAGTGATGTTTTACCACCAGGAAGCACAAACAGACTGAAAGCTGCACATTCACTGAGCTCCACGTGTTCACTCTCATCAGCTTTTTAAATGGCACCAGGGTTCATCTTAGACAGCTGCTGCTGATGTGATTACAATTAGAAAGCTACTTTAGTGCAGACGCTCAACCACAACACAAAACAACTCACCAGGCCAGATGCCAAGAAGCAACATTTCTCCAATAGTGAGAGTTTACACTGTAATACAGCAGGGCTCCTTGGCCGATCTATATTTTATACATATTCATTCATATTCACATACAGGATGGGCCTATGACTGCTGCATCACTCAAGACTAAAACATGAATGTCATAACAATCATAATCTGGAAAATCCTGGTTAAAAATCCTAGTTAAATATTCATGAGTTTACATATCCTGACGTGGACCTGCAAATGCATGAACAACAAACAGAGATACAAAGCTTCCGAAGGCTCATAACTCCTCTCTGTTGGCTCTCTTATCAGCTCTGTGACACTGCAAGAGCCTTTAGGTCCTTTTTGAGCTATATCAGCTGTATTAATCTATTAACTTTGAATTCATCAATCACAAGGTTAAGGCAGTGATTCAGATAACATCAGCGTACTCTGTCCTCCCCTAGTGGGAAATCTGGCATTATGTCACCTTTGTTTGTAGTAGTTACAAATCATCTCATGTGACACAGAAACAATAGCTTTTGCAGGAGCTGGTCAAACAACTTTACAGCTCAACTGTGATGTTTTTCAGGAGGAGCAAAAACATGACAACTGCATCTTTGATGAAGATTCCTGCTCTCAGGAGGCTCACCTGTTTCCTTTTAGCACTCTCCAAGATTTTACCACAAAGACTTTTGCCAAGGGGCTTCCAGCCCAATCAATGATAGCACTAATTGAAATATTATCTCTTGTGCTTCACACAAATGCCCAGTCAAGCCCCCAATAATTGCACACAGATTATTCCACAGACCACATGCTTGCTAAACACTAACTCGAACATCTGCTCCAAAATTGCAAGCATACTGCTGCACCAGTTCAACACCCACAGTACACAACAACTCCCCAACTGTGAGATGCCTCCCTGCTGTTAATGCATGAGGGCAGGCCTTATCACAGTGTCGATGTGAAGGATCTGGGCAGGTGAAGGTGTATGATGGATGTGGGTATCTACTGCCTGCCCACCTAAATTATATATCTGTTTCCCTCCCTTGAGATTTCAATCAGATAAAAAGAACATATGGAAGATTTAGAGAAGTATCACAGGCTGTAAATGCTCCTGAAAGATTGGGAAGCCTCCACAATCAAGTGGGTAAAGAATAATAGCAGGAAACATGTTGATTGTATCGGTAGTGCAAGCAAGACAGGGATTTTTGTTGCACATCGGAGGAAACTATTACAAATTCTAGACACAAGAACTACAGGTGATCTGATTATAATGCAGCCAATGGAATCTTCCATATCATGGTAAAACCACTCAGGTCACATAGCAAGACTGAGATTTTTTGTTCATCACAGGGTTAAAGTTGGGGATATCATCCATTATCTATACTGTGCCCCACTGGCTTCTTGCTCAATAATCTGTTGTTTCAACTTATTTCATTATCCTCTGGCCACTCAGTCTGACTGGTTCAGTGCAGTTCCAAAACACTCCCTCAGTGCAAGTATCAGCTATGGCCAGGGATGGGATTCAAGAACCAGATCCAGTTGAGAACCAGATCCAAGCTGATCAGGTGTGATTGTATGCCAAAAACCTTTGTAAAAACTTTTTTTCACTCAGAAAATTGATCAGGAATCGTTAAGTTTTCAATACTCAGGCCTCTATGAAAAAACATGAGGTACCTCCACCTCACTGTTCTTTATAAAAGGTATGAAAACATACACTGTTTCCCATAAAGTTGGAATAATTGTTTTCAGTTTAATTGTGGTTTAATTGTGGTTTAATTTTCATTGTGATATGTTTGGAAGAGATTGACTACTAAAGTTTTGAGAAGATATACACTTTATCTGTCAAGAAGAAATCACATTGGCACAATCAATTCATGGAAAGAGGTAAAAAATATTTTATTCCAACTTTATGAGCAACAGTGTATATCAATATCCAGCATACTTTTTATAAAGATGCTTCCAGAGAAACACAGTGCAAAGTGCAAGCTGTGTGTTTCTCAAGGAGGTAGCATTCCTCAGACAAGACAACCTGGTGAATGGACACAGTCTAAAGTCACTATCCCTGTTGCTTATTAATCAGTCCTCCCTGGCAAAGTCCCCTGTGGCCACCAGGTCACATGATCACTTCACTGGGACTTGGGAAACTATGTGGGGGAGAAAAAGCTTCTCAATAAGCTTTGCCTTTACTTTTGTGCAACTGTAGGTATTGCCACTGCGTGATGATGCTGCATTATTTGTTATCCAGGAAGTTCAGCAGAAGCAATGTGCAAACTAAGGACTTTATTCAGCACATTTCCATCACTTACAGTATGAAAAATAAACAAAAATCAGATTCAAGTAGCATTTTCTGACCATGATACGTTTACATGGTGATGTTTACTTGCATTTCAAATATCAGCATTTCCGAAATTTGAAAGTTCAGAATTAAAGTCTGTCTGTCTGTCATGTTATACATTAGGAGGAAAAAGTAAATTATAGAGTAATAATATGATATTCAACAAATATGTTTCTCTCAGAGTCTCCGGGGATTTGTTTTTTTCCTTCTCTGCTTAGCCTTAGCTCTAAAAGCCTTCAGTGAAATTTCAGTGCTGCAAATTGACTGTTGACCAAAACTAAGAATGAGTAAATCAATCAGGCTTCCATTAAACTCTTACAACAAACTTTCTACAACCAAGAAATGATTTATTTGTGATATGCAACTGTGAAAATACCAAACACACACACAAACAAACAGGGGAAAAAAGCAGCAATACAGAATACAGAAACGGAAAGCAACACGGAAATTGCTTCCCATGACAGGAATGAAAAAGACAACTGGATAACAATTACCTCCAATTTGCAATTTGCTTTTTCAGAAAACAAATAATGCCCCTTGCTGTTTCCATGAAACAGGCAAAGTGGCAATTTCACATCTGTGGAGTAACAATTCTCAATTACAGACACTCATCATCTCATAATGTCTGTAATTGCCTTAATATTACATTGTGAAAGTAAGCACCATTAAGTTTAATTGAAAAAAATATATATTCATACGACAACCTCTTGACTCAGCTGTGGAACAACAATACAAAAATTGCTGTTGGTGATCAATCTTTCACTGTTGCTTCATCCTGTATTTTTTTTTTTTAATTCATGGATGGCAAGTCCAGATTTTTAACCTATGTAGAAGAAGCAGAAAAACTCATTTTACCTGTAACAGCAGACTCAACAGACCAGAATACAATGCAGCCATGAGAGAGCATGTATTTCAGGAGCAGGGAGCATCACAAAAAACTCTTGCTTATTTTCATCCTATTTCTAATGTTCTATCTATCTACACACCAGGGCTCCCCTTTCTATTCAATATCCCACCATTTGTAGTATGTGGAAAAACTTAAAGATGGGGTCTGTGACTGTTTTTCAGAATTCAATTCATAAAATGTAACGTATAAGAGCAACAGACTATTGCTTGCCGTTTTACAAGGAACAAATTAAATAACATGTCGACTTCATAACATCACTGAAGCTAGCATCAAAAACTTCGACAGGTTACTTCCTTGCATTTCAAAATAAAAGCACTTCCTTTCAACTCTGTTCATAGTAATAAACTATTACTATTGGCAGGTTACACATTTCTTATATATTTACTATAAAACGATAATATTTATAATTTCTTCTATAGAGTAATTCAAACAAAGAAACATAGATAGATAGATACTTTATTTATCCCCTAGGGGAAATTCATGTGTCCATTAGCTCATTTTTAATAATAATAATAATAATAATAATAATAGCAGTTGATAATAAATAAACAATAATAATTAGTTTAGTCCACTTCCTTTGGCTGAGGTGTTTTATAGCCTGATGGCAGTGGGAACAAAGGATCTCCTGAACCTCTCTGTTCTGCAGCGCAATGAGATGAGACGTTTGCTGCAGCTGTAGTTGCTTCTCTGTCCTGCCAGAATATTGTGGAGAGGATGGTTGGTATTGTCCAAGATGGCCTCCATCTTACATTGCATGCACCCCTCCACAACAGTCCTGAGTGAGTCCAGACTCCTGCCAAGCACAGACCCAGCCTTTTTTCCAGCTTGTCCAGTCATTTTGTGTTCATGTCGGACATGCTGCTGCCCCAGCAGACTGCAGCATAAAAAAGTACACTGCAGACATCAAAGGACCTGAGCCTCCTGAGGAAAAAGAGGCGGCTCTGCCCCTTCTGGTAGATCGCATCCGTGTTCAGGGACCAGTCCAGTTTACTGTCCAGGTGCACACCTAGGTATTTATAACCACATTCACAACAGAGACTGACAGCACAACTCTACAATGAATTGAGATGTTACTCATTTGAAATCAATATGAGTATCAGTACTGATTTCTACCGTTGTACAAGTGGAAGCTTAGTATCTGTCCTGTGAAACAGAAAACTGACAAATGTCAGTAACACTCAAGAAACTTTTCAAAAAAGCACTGTGCCCTTTACAGTAACATTACCATGACAACAAATCTGAGGAGTCACCTGTTAGTTTAAGTGAGGCCCTGCAGATTAACACGTCTCTTCTACAGAGGAGATTTAGGCTACATTTAAATTATTTTGAAGGAGTTGTATGTCTGTTCTCGTTCATTCAAACTTGACTGTTTTCATGACAGGCCAATGATATGCATACTGCAGCTCACAGCTGTATACAGCAGGTTCATGCCAGTCTCTGGGGGTTATTCAGGGAGGGGTAGTAAATCACTATCTGTAGTAAAGGTAGATGAAGAAAGTTCAGGAAAAGTGCATCAGAAAAACAGATGCAAACATCAGTGCATTTTATTCTAAGAGAGGATGAGGGTGAACTCTTACTTTCCTGCTAAGAAGCACCTGGCTTCAATGGCATCTCTTTAATGACCAATTTACATGATACTCATTTATAACATAACACAGATGGTGATAGCTACCTGCCATTGTCTGCCATCTGCCTGCTCTGTCCATACATTCTGCAGCATGACTTCATGTGGACTGTTCACCAGGGGAGACGGACACAAACATGGACATTTTTTATGGCAACAGCTCTGCCTCTTTTTCCTTGAGATCCCTACTGAATAGCTGTAGCCCTGTGATAAGAAGAGAACACACTCTACCCATCAACAATGATCCCAATGTCTTTAACAAAAGACTGCATACAACGAGCACACCATGGCTCCCTTACCACCACCCCTATCCATCTCTGCTCTCTCAGCTGGTCATCCAAGAACAGCTGTTGCTCCAAATTTCGATCTAACCGGCTATAATTCTCGTCTTTGGCTGACACGGGCTGATGGAGGAAGGACAAGGGCACAATACACAGGCCTGCAAGGGTCTCGGCCAAAAAAACCTCAAGAGTTTGTGCTGCGCCCTAGCAACACAGCAAGCACTGTCTTCTCCTAGCCACATACAGAGAAAGAGGGAGGGAAGCAGCCCGCTTAGACAATGAGGCTGCCTCATTACCAGTGTTTATCTTAAGCTGGATTAATACTCCAGTAAGAAATGCCCTTTTTCCTTTGTCAAGAAAAGAACATGTTCTGCTTCTTTTGGGGCAGTTTCATGTTGGAATGTTTTGCTGTATTCCAGTTTTTTTGTTTTTTTTGTTTGCAATTTAGTTTCCTTTGTGCAGAAACACACAACACCCACTGATGTCAATGTTTGATTGCTTAGCACCTACCCTTCACATGTTGCAGTTTGTTCATTCTGTTCTTGTGGAGGACGATCAACTGTTGAGGTTTAGATCCCACCTGCTTTCAGCAAACATTCTGAAGCTACTTCCATATTCAGCCCACTGACAGAAACAGTACAACCAGCTGCAGAAAAGCAAGAGCTACTCTTTTTTTGAGCTGCATTAACTCCATTGCTTACCTTACGGACAACACAAAAGGATATCGCCAGCTTATTCCCAGCACACATTCCATGTACAAGTGCTTTTTTTCATGTATGACTCTGGTGTCAAGTGTGAATAAATTCTGTCATGGTGAATGCATACAACTGTCTGTGCCAAGCATATTAGATGAGAGAAAATAATACAGGGCTGAATTCTGTGAGGGGCACTGTGAAGCTGACCGTGACACATTCACACATATTTTCCCATGGCACATAAGAAAGCTAAAGGACAGTGTGATACTATGATGTACTCTGCATTGTCTCCTGGAAGTTAAAAAAAAATGAAAGAAAGAAAAAGAAGTAGAGGTGGAAAATCAACAGGAAACTGAACTAATCTTAACTTTGGACCAAGTCTCCCACCTTCTGTTCAGTGAACTGACGCAGCCCCACAGCAAATTTAGCCTGCGGCTCATCCCCTTGAGGTGCGCTCGCTTCAAGCACTTGCTCGTGTCGACTGCCATCCAGATGTACAGTGCCTCCTGCCACAGTGGCTCGAGCCTCAGCCAGCCAACTAGCAGAGTGCTTCAGCCCAGGCGCTTCTTACTGTCTCTATCAATCGCTCCGGATTGTTTTTCCCTGCTCTCTACATCCAACCCACCAGCCTCGTTCTGACCGGCAGGTTCCTCTGCATATCTCTCTACACATCTGTACATGAGCCAAAACATCATTACTTCTCTCATGAACAGTCACAATGTTTACAAGATGCGTTCATTCCTGATTATAATCGGGTCAGATCATGAGAGGAGCTACTGTAACAACTACTTACTATTTTAAAAACAGACCCACAGTCTTGCATGTTTCAACAGTCATGACAGCTTAACTTATACTGATACAAAGTACTTGAACTTAGTAATGGAAATGTACTCATAATAATTACTTACAGAATAGGAAGAATGAACTTTTACATGACTTGTGTTGTATTTTAACAGTTTGTTCCATTTTGGATCCTATTCCAGGTTTGTACATTACCTGCGTTCAGATTTCCAACACGGGCTGTATTGTTCCAACATTATCGATATCGGTACTGATACCAATACCTTGACTTCAATACCAATTTTTAACAATACTTTTTTTGAAATTAATTTTAACAAATCCATTTTAACAAAAAGAAAATTACAATACACATTTAGATACAAATTATAGTTTTACTTTAGTTTTATTTTGAAGCTCGGTCTCTACACACTTAAAACGTATTCATGTAAATAAACAGCCAATCACCAGCATTATTAGATCTTGGTCCTAGCAAGCTGCATGATGATTGGCTCACTGACGCTGTTGACATTTACTCATTTACTCTTCCATCATCCATCAATTTAATATTGGATGACAACAATACCTGAATAGTATCAAACATGCAGGCATGTTAGTCATACAGCAAATAATTAAAATGAAACTTGTAGCCATTGTCTGGTTATTCTCTGCAAGCTTGCCACTGATCGTCTGTTTGCAAAGAAACCCCACTCTAGATAAGTCGTCTTGAATGAATCAGGCCACCAGTTAAAACTGTTGTGTGTCTGAATGTGAATGTCTTCTCAAAAGGTGACTGGTGATAAGTTTGGTGAGATTCTGTCCTCCAGGTTTTGAGGTAAATATTTTTGGTATATACAACCCCTATTCCCAAACACAACATCAAGATATCTGACAAGATTTATGATCCAAAAGGCCAAAAAAGTTTTTTTTGAAGAGCACACTGAGCTCGACTTGTGTGTCCAATTTCAATTCAATCGGACTTCCTCTGTGAGGGACGTGGCCTTTCCAAAACTGAATCTTTTGGCCTTAATTACAGCACATGCACATAATTTCAATTTATTTGGCCTAGTTTCATGTTTCTATCTCATTTCAGCTCACCAATTCTGCATAACAACAACAATAATAAGTAAAAACAATTGGGTTTAATAGGGGTTTCATAAAATGACTGTAAGAATGAAATATTGCCTTTTCTATGAGAACTAGTGATTCATTCACCCTGAATCCCTCTGCTCACCTGTAAATCCTCCTATTTCAATTCATTCATGATTTATTATCCTCCATATGTTCTTTGATTCTGTTTATTTGTTATCTTATCAGAATTTGCCTCATTCCTTATCTGTGCCCAATTCTCTTGCTGCAATGACCCAATTTCCCCATGGGCACCATTTAAGTTTCATCTAATCGAATCTAACACATCTCTGACTCTGCAAGAGATCGGCTGATATGCAAATGACTTCAGCACAGTTTCGATGCTGTCTGAAGAATGGATTGGACTTGAAATGGAAGGGACAATTTTTCCAGGTGTATTAAAAGCAGACTTTTTTTAATGGTGCAGCAATGTGACACAAAACGGCATCTCCCTGGCTGCTTGTTTCAGAGGAAATTTGTGTATTTTTCAAAATATTGTCAGGTAAGCAAAGGTCTTCTTTCAATTGGCACTTCTTCTTGCCTGCAAAATAATGACTACACTACTTTGCAACATAAGTAATAATGTAATTCAGCACATACTGTCACTGTCAATACCATATATTAAGTGGGGTTAAAGCAAGTTCTCTCTGGTCTAAAAAAAAACACACAGAGTGAGTCACTTGATTAATTCCATCTTTCTCTTAGCACTGACACATCTCAAATACATAATTAGGTTGAAAAGTGCAGAGTTTTATATGCTAAAACAGTGTGCCACATAACATCACAGTTTCAGTTTACCATAGTGGTTCACTGTATTCAGTGCAACCCTCATTTAGCGTTGCTGAAGATGGAATAAAATATGGGAAAAGAGGCAGTTCTTTTAAATTTCTATTTCTATTTTAATTAGAAAACATCATTATCAAGGAGGTAAAGCTGTGACCATATCTGTTTGTGTTAATCAATCATGTTTTTTGATTTCTTCAGTGCCTTTAACACCATCCAGCCTGCCATACTGAGGAAGAAAATTACTGTCATGTCGATTGATGCTTTTCTGGTGTCCTGGACCATGGATTACCTTACCAGACCTCTCCAGCACTGTTTGTCAGACACAGTGGGGAGCAGTACTGGAACACCACAGAGGACCTTTTCTTTATACCCTATACACATCAGACTTCAGGTCCAACACAGAGACCTGCCACCTACAGAAGTTTTCTGATGACTCTGCATTTGTTGGAGGCATTGGGAGGGGAAGTATAAATACTTGGGTCTCCACTTGGAGAGCAAACTGGGCTGGACCAGGAACATAAAGGACCACAGCTCAGATCCTTCAATGTCTGTGGCACTGTGCTGCAGATTTTTTATGGCCATCGCCATTTTCTGCGCTTTGGTCTGCTGGGGTAAAAGCTTGAGGGTGGCAGACACGAACAGACTCAACAAACTGATCCTGAAGGCCGGCTCAGTCCTGGGACTGCATGTGGACGTAGAGAGGAGGATGTTGTCAAAATTACTCTCCATCGTACACAACATCTCTCATCCTCTACGCAATGCTCTGGTTGGCCAGAGGAGCACATTCACACAGAGACTCACAATGACTAAGTGCTCCACTGAATGCCACAGCGGTTGCTTCCTTCCTGTGACATCCAGTTATATAGTTCCTCCCCTTTCTGCTAAATTTTTACAACTTCTACTGCCACTTCTTCTAACTCTGTTTAAAATAATGTAAATCTATTCATTTCGGCATCTTCATCAGTGCTCTGCTATCAAAGTACTGATAACATTAAACTTTTCATTCAGTTTAACTTGGTACATTATGGTTAATTTACTGTTAAATTAACGTTAATCTACTTTTAATTTACTTTTCACTTTTCCATTTTTGCTATGATTTTGTGTGATTACTTTTTTATTTTTGCAAATATGTACATTCCATTCTGTCTTTGTAATTATTACTGTATTATTACTTATAGTTTATACTCTTTTACTTATTTACCTCCTCCCTCCTAACTTTGTGTTGAAGAATTGTAACAAAGGAATTTCCCTGCAGGGATCAATAAAGTTTTTATGTGATTCTATTTCAGATCTATATTTATTTTCAACATTCATTTCTGTAAGCATGTATCATAATTTTAGCTATTAAGGCAAAAATCTTTGGCTGTTCTATTTTATTATGCAGGAATTTGACTTGTCACATAGTGGGGAGGACTTTGGGTGTGGGTGTGTGTGTGTGTGTGTGTGTGTGTGTGTGTGTGTGGGTGGGTGGGGGGAGCATCTATAAAGAGCAAAGGGGCTGCTGGCCAAATTAAATATAGTGAGGTGTTAAGGAAAAACAGCCCTCCTTCCTTCCATCCTATTCGTTGATTCATGCACTTCATTCATTTGTTCACACATTTATTTAACTGTTTACTCCAGACCTCAAGGGTCATTATCATGGGAGGATTTCACAGCATTAATCTGTCCTCCAGTGCCCATTATATTGTGTAGCCTACTGATAATGGAGCTAGAAGAAAAGCAAAGACAAATACACAAGCAGTAGATTAGGGCTGATAAAGATGCCGTTTTCATTCTCCTTATGTGTCCTTTATTTGCATGTTTTAGGCGCTTCTATCCAGCCACAATCTACTTATTGGATTGAATTTTTAATGTCAGGTGTAAACAAGGTCAGGAAGACTGAGCTGCTTCACTGCTCTCCGCTCCAACAGCACAGAACTCTTGGCTGCCCGGAGAATACAGGGCTTAACTTTGTTGACCTGACCACGCAGTCAATATGGATTAAGAACTAATGCTTAATCAACTTTGCAGCAAAGACCTTCCGTCCGGAAGATTTACCATGCGTCTCTATGATCCGCGGGCAGCAGGAGCCACAAGCGCAAAAAGGACAATTGCACAGTGCAGGTGCATTAAAGTAGAGAGCTGTGTGACTGAAGGCTATAAAGCCAGAATGATCAATGACATATTAGTTCTGTTTATCTTTTTTTGACGCAAAATACAACAACTGAAGCGATACTGATACTGCTGAGAATTAGATTGGCAGGATTAAACTTTGACAGAAGAGAAGAGGCTGAAGCCTAATATAACCAGTATAAAAATACATTCAAATCACACTCGGTACTTAGAGTCACGCCACTGGCCAAAACAGCTCAACTGCACTTCACTAATCGCTTAATTTAAGCTGCGGTTTAGAGCGCAAGCATCGAGCCAAAGACTGTCCGCGACATGCAAAAAAAGCCACTTAACAAACTAACAAACAGGCGCATCCGAACAGAGTCGAAGACAGCGATAACAAGTGCTCCAAGGAGAACAAAATCCATCACTTACCTTGCTCCATCAGCAGGATGGTCATCCCGACCAGCATAGCCCAGTACAGAGGATTCTTCATGTCTATCGATCTGTTTGTCTGCTGTGTGATGTCGTCAAGGAAAAAATAGCCTGCGAGTCTCTGAAAATCCCGAAAAGTGCTTTTCTTCAAGTCCCCGGTGCTCCTGTCTGACTGTAAAGCATCCACCAACGCAGCGCTTCACAAAGTCCCTCCTTCAACTGTGAGGTTATTGGCAGCGCTGCTACAGGCAAGTTAGCGGCAATCAACACCACCACTTGCAGTCTGGATTCTTTCAAGAAAAGGATACTCACCTATGTTCACATGGTAGTGTATTCATCGAGCTGTAGAGGCGCTTTTAATTTGAAGGAAACATCTACCCACTTCCTGTCCGGACCCGGTTGTATGTAGCGAGCTTAAAGTGGCGATTAGCGGTGACTTCTTGACGAGGCGCTGCCCTCCCGCAGTCCCTCCACCTCATTTACTCAGTTATCGCGGGTATTTATCTTCATTCAAGATATTGAGTGCGAGCAGAGGTGTGACGCAGGATCTTCATGTAGGCTCTATTTCAGGAGTTCTTTATTTTTTCAGTTTCCAGTGGAACCCAGTGAGTGGGCTTAATAATGATTCATTAGCAGGGCAAATTTTAACATGCAACAAGTACAGTAAGATTTCCAGCCCTAAAACCGACAGTGACTAGCATTTAAAACCAGACTGGTTCTTGGTCAGACTGTGACCCTCAGCCAGGGTCACAAAATAAATCTAAAGCATCACAAGATGTATAATTAAATTGGGAAATCAATTTCACTTCTCTCTAGTTTCTCTTATTTCTGGTTTTGCATCTCCATATTTCTAAAACTGTCGAATGAAAGAAACTGAAAAGGGATTGACCAGGGTTGAACTGCTCAATATTGCTTAACTTTGAAAGGTCACAAACATCGACTTTATATAAGGATGGATGTAGCGGACCTCCATATCATCATCCATAGGTTTCTGAAGAGTGGTTTTGAAGCTCGGAGTGGGCTGCACGGTTGTGGCCATCTTCGCAGTGCCTGACTCTGTCTAACTCCCAGCTAATCCTAAAATGAGTGTGTGTGGAGCTGAGACTAATGTGCCTGCCGGTTTATGGCAAGCATACACTCCCCCACCTGACACTCAAATTGGCACGCCCTCAATTATACATAACTTTAAACCTTTATAAAACTTTGAGTAGGTGAGGTATAGAAAAATACACCCTCTGTACAGTTGTCATGAAGGGGGAAATTAGCTATAGAGACCAAAACCGTTTTTTGTACCAGGCTGTAAACATGTTTATTCCTGCTGTAAAGTAGGGCATTTTAACATCGGAATCTATGGGGATTGACTGGCTTTTGGAGCCAGTGTCAAGTGGACAATTAAAGGAACTGCAGTTGCTGGCAATTTTGTATCGGCTTCGTTTTTCAACCTCAGAGGTTACGCTTGGTCACAAGCCAAACAGACTGGATACCGGCAATATCAGCTGTTTGCATCTGTTTGTAGTGATCATTAACTCAATCACTGGACTTGCTGACGGGCGCTCACAGAAAAAAAAAAAAAAATTGTTACATTTGCGCGATTGGTTTTCTATGCTCATATGCATGTCAATTACATCATGTCACCATGTGGGTCAGAGCAGGGGCCCTTTGTGCAGAATTCTGCTTGCTGTGAAGGTTTCTTCTCTCACTCTCGGGGAGGGGGGCGGGGGCCCGAGGTTAGTTTGACCACAGGTCTCCCCACTGGAGAGGGGCAATCTATCAAATAGCGCACATCTATCTCTGTACAGTACTAATGTAGTTTGTAAAATCATTTCAATTCATTCATAATACTGTGAATACAGACCTGTAGTTTTACACACATAATTTTTCTGGGTTGTGTGAAATTGTTGAGAATGATAAACTACGCTCATCACCACGTGTGTCTTGTTAGGTCTATCTATCTATCTATCTATCTATCTATCTATCTATCTATCTATCTATCTATCTATCTATCTATCTGCCTATATTCTTTCTATTCTTGTTACTTTAGGTATTTACTGTTGGTATTTATGATTGTTTATAATTTTGGTACCAATTGATGACTGCATCAAGGAAAGGAAGAAAGCTTGTCAGGCTTTAGATGACAGTTGTGGAATTTAGAATGTGTGTGTCTTGTTTGAAGTGTGTAATAGTGTAATAATTTGGTTCTCTTGTTAATCTATTTGTACGGTGAAGGATTTGTACAGTTTAGTAATATGTATATTTGTATATGTAGATGTATGTGTGTGTATATATATATATATATATATACTGTATATACTGTATATACATATGCTGAAAGGGGTATTCGCCAAGGGCACCATACAAGCTAGAACCGCCACTGTTTGCAAGTGATATGTGATCACAAGTTGCCACTTGAGACACATGTGCAAAAGGTGGGTATGAACTCACATAGATGAAACTGTCCACTTGTGATTGGATCACACAGGACGCATGTTAATACCAGGTGACTTTAAAATCAAATAGCAGATCAATGATCCTATACATGCACAAGAAATTCTGATACATTTGTCATTTTAGCCCATTTTTTTCTGAATTCCAACAAGCTTCAATAAAAGGTAAAACTTCTTATGACAGAAAGCAGAGGGAAATAAAGAATAACAGCGGCTTGTTTTTCTATTGCCATCAGTGGTCATAAAATAAAAATTCTAAACTCATCCATGAATTCATGAATTCCCCCGTCAGAAGGTATTTCTGTCAGTAAAACAGGAGAAATAGTCCACAGTGACTGTTTGACAAATGCAATCCATCATTTAAACTACAGGCAAGTGTATTAAAATAGCATCTTGTTTTCATATCAATACGATACTGTGGCAGTTTTATCAAAAGTTGTCCCATTCTGCCATAATAGAGTTTAGTCCAACATCAGAGATGACAGACTTAAATTCCTCACATAAACACGCAATTTATAGTATACATCCCATTGTGTGTGTGTGTGTGTGTGTGTGTGTGATGAGGGTCGTCAATGACCAGGGGAAAAATATGTAGTGAAACTAAGTTAAATAAATATGATCAATGTAGGGAAAATAAACAAACAGGAGTTTGCTGATGCTGACCTTTATTTCATTAAAATTCAACATTATTTGTTGCTTCTCCCTATCATTTATAATGATTGATTATTGATTGATTATTGATTATTAATGATTGATAAAAATCGTGTGTGTGTGTGTGTGTGTGTGTGTGTTTGTGTGTGTGTGTGGGGCTGATGAGGGTTGTCAATGACCAGGGGAAAAATATGGAGTGAAACTAAATTGAATGGATATGATCAATGTAGGGAAAATAAACGAACAGGCATGCCAGAAAAAATCTGAGAACCACTGATCTGACAGGCATGTCCCTGGATGACACTACATGTCACAGTAGTGATGGTCTATCTAAATGAGTGCAAGCTCACAGTCGCTCTTCTGCTTTTGCTGTCTGTTAGCTCTGACTTCGCTCTGTGTGTCTGCACCCTGGAGGATCTTTATCTCTGACTTAATTCCATTGGGGATGTTATTTGCAATGCTTCCTTCATTTTACTTATAATGTTGCTAGGTATCTCATGCTGTTATTTTGTGTGGCCACAGCAGGGGGCAGCCCAAAAAAACATACCACCAAGTTAAATTGTACCTCCATTTTCCATTTACAACATAATGCAGCTTCCATTCAGATTTTTTTTTGTTGTATTGTAAGATGTATTCAAAGCACTGAAAATCAATGCTGCATGAACATTCTATAATAAAATTATCACACAATTATCGCACAATGCCACGTGGTATATGTTGTTTTCAATACACAAAAGTGCTCAGAATTATTATTATTTATTATTATTTAGGTCTGTCAGTGAATGATTGATTATCACCATTAATAATGATAAATAATCATCAAAAATATATTTATTAACATTGCAGAAGAGTGTGCCCCTCTTCCTCTGCTCTCCATTTATGAACAAAACTGGTAAATGTTCGAAATTGAGGACATAATTGAAAACTATTGTGAAACAGCTGTAAACAACAACTTTAACTGGAAAATAGCTAAAGCTGCTGGAGAAGTCGTTAAATGTTACTAGAGGATGCTAACTAGCATATTCATGATATCATTGTGTCATATTTACACTCTGCCAAGTGTCAGCTGGTTTCAGCTCTTTATCTGTTTGCTTCTCTCCTCTGTGCTCACAACATAATTACAACTTCATCTTAACCAGCAGTTACTTTGCGACGTCATCTGACAAATTTACCAAACACATAAGTTAAAGACAAAGACTATCCTGTGATTTTGGCTATATTTACTTGTAAGATGATCGGAGAGTTAGACGCTCATTCATGTCAATGTCAGCTGCCATGCAGTAAATTGAATGAGGGGACTAAAGAGGTGTGCCTGAAGAGGGAGGGCCTAACATTGCACTCCCAGGGGAATACTGGTGACTCTTTAAACAGTTAAGGGCTGTCCAAAAAGTCACTAGATTTGTCATTGGGTGCTTTTTATAAAAAAAGTTGCTTAAGGGTTCTGAAAATTGGTTAAATATAGCAGAAGGCGCTAAGTTTGCAATGCTGCATGTAAATGCCCCCTGACGATGTAATAGAAACTGTTTGCATTTGTGTTGAAAGAGCAAAAGCTAATGGGGAAACTGCAACACTTGGTTGGCTGACCAATTGTGTAACTCTACTCCCACTGTTGCTGTTCAGCCAAAAATAATCTGGCCTCCTAACTAACTCCTCTTAACTAGCTAACAACATCTTAAACACTGCCAGCTGTGCAGCATTGGTTGAGATAGCTGAGAGCATGATGCTAACATCAAGGATAGCATAATTTTCAACAACATGAAAACAAAAGCTATGAGCCTTCCTAGCAACATCTCCCCTTCTACTGCTGGAGGTAAAGTAAAAGATCGCCTGGGCTAGTGATGATGGCAACAGTATTTGTGCATCCCACAGACATCTGTTCCACCTGAGCAGTTGTTTTCAGCATCTGGACTAGAACATTAGTTGTGAACTATATACCCAAAGTGTATGAGCAGCCCTGCAAGACTACTGCTCGTGGGTTTATCCTGTGTACAACTGAAAAAACTATGTGGGCATCACCTTGGTCTAATAAATTAGACTGAGACCAGGCAATCATCTTGCAAAAACAACTTTTTCTTCAGCCACTGAAGGAGCCAGTGAGGCCCACAGTTTAAGGGCTGTGCCTATAGTCATAGAATATGGAGTTACAATATGTAACTACAGTATTTCCTACATGTCACCTTTTAAGGCTATCACTTGTTGGTGAAAGGCTGGTTCTGTCCGGTACCACAAACACATCTACTTAAATAAATATAAATGAATCCATAACTGCTACATGCCCAAGCACACAGTCTCATATGCGCCTGAATGGTACAACATAGTATAATAAAAAAACATCCTGTCTGATGGAGAGAAGCCTTGGAAACAATAAAGCCTACTGCTGTGCAGTGGCGTCTCTGGGAGTTGACATGCAAATTCTGGGGCTAAGCCCAGACAATCTGGGGCTGAGGCCAGGGTGTAAGTGCACGCCAGATCTTTTTTGGATGGTCCCTGCTGTTCTGCCTGTAACACTTCTACCTACATTTAATTTAACTTTATTGCATTGTATGACTACTGCAAACATCACATTTCATTTGAAAATTAAACTTTTAATATGTATGTATGTATGTATAATAATGATAAGGCAATTGCTGTGGACAAAACGGACGCCTGCAGCTGAGAATTCACAAACTCATGCCACCAGTGTTTAATTGCCACTTGACTTTTTTATTCTGTTTTTTACATTCTTATTTGATTGCTGTAATATTTGGCCCTTTATGTAATACAAATAAAATAAACCAGCAGCCAGATGGCTGAGAATTTCTTATCATTAAAATCCTGACTTGCTCATTATCAGCTGGTGACTTTTCTGACCACTGAAGCAGCAGTAGTGATAGTGTTTGCTACAGGTCTGATGGTGCTGACTGCAACGCATTGAACAGGCTCCCATATACAAAAACATGTTCATTACTACCTCCGTCAGGCAAGAGAAAATATTTAACACTGTAAATTAAATTCAGGATATGGCAAAACCTTCCAAGTAAGACTTTTCAAATATTGCGAAAACCCTTATTCAAGAGTGATGCTGAGATCAAAAATACTGATGGCACCATTGTTCTTGCAGTAAATACTGACTCTGACTGGTATGTCACTTATGATATGGTTAGGTTCAGGTTAAGGTGAGGTGAATCATATCAATAGCGAAACAGACAACACACATCAGCTTACAGAACTTTAAAACGGTCATATACCACTTCTTGTGGGCATATTCCGGTTCTTGATCATTATGCCACTGCTAACTATGATATGCAGCTGCTCTTCAGTGTGTTTCCTCTGAATGGCTGTTGACTGTGCTGTCAGCCAAAGTGGTCAACAGGAATTGCTTTAATAAATAAGCACCTACTGAAATGAGATACTGAGATACGTAATGGATGCATTTCCTTAGCAGGGATTCAGACCAAAAACAGCTGTGCAAAGGACTGACTGAGCTTTTATAAGGATGTTACCCAGCTCTCTGCCCACCCCGTCAGTCTTTCTGCAGCCACACACAGGCAGCAGCAAGGGTTAGGGGTGGTCAGGAATTTAATTATTTACATTTCATGATGATTATAAATTTTTTACTTTGTCAGAAGGATTTGGGTCCAGTCAAGGAACATTCCCGGCTAAAGCACTGGAAGCCCAGGGCTGATGATGCCAATGCTGCTGTGAGAAAGTGGAGATGAAGGTTACACATTTTAACAGTCTAACGAGGAGCAGCTACAGCCATACATCCATTGGCAGGAGGCAGAGCAGACAACAACTAAAACGAACCTTGTCGATTGCTGGTCCCTGCTGTAGAGTGTGGTTAGGTGTCGTTTACCAAGCATGTTGGACTTGATGCTGAACACCGACAATAAGCCTGGGTGAATAAAGCCTTCCAACTTGGTGATTGGAGCATAGTTGGAGACCAGGGCTTTCTATTTACCATGTTCAATTCCTGCACCCGATGAACCAGAGAAAAAACATTGAAAAACTGACATCTCAGCAGCCATAAATGTAACAGTGGCATGACTGGCATAAATCAACGCATACCCCCACTGATGTAAAAAGGTCATTTTTGCTCTGTTGAAGAAGTACAGTATGACTGAATGTTTATTCAAGCGTCTGCTGTTCTGTAAAACTATTCAGTCTCTATTCACCAACATTAACTATAAAAATAATGAAAATATAAAATAAAAATAATTATTTGATCCACAGTATTGTAGTGGATATCTGTGGCCTGGCATCAGTCACAAGCTAAAAAAGACTTCATGGTAAGAACATGTTAAGAAGATGGACCCAAAAGAATTTACTCTTCAGCCTACTCACCATCTAACTATCAAATGAATAGTAAACGGAGACAAAGAGTCCTGCTTTCAAAAACAGACAGCATGTCAGATGTATGACCAGTTCATATGCCAAAGGCGGCAAAATGGGAGTAAACAACCAAAATCTCCATTCAGTAACAAGACTTTATCTCTGAATTGACATTTGAATATCACTTATCTAGAGAAAATAACAGCAAAAGGAGTCTGATTATCTTTAAGGTGTGAACCCTGGACTCACATTCATACACCAACACAGACACACACACACACGCACAAAATAATATTTCCTGCTGTTTTTCTGTCACTCTTTGAAGAACAGAATCATAAATCACAAGCCACATTCAAGTACTGACGAGAAACCAGCATTTTCCTCTCTACAATTTCTGAAATTATATATTATAAACTAGAAAATTCCTGGAGAAATTTTGAATGTGCCTGCGGCTTGGTGCGTGTACCTCACTCCTCACGTTTCAATCAGTACAAAGGACGTTACTTTCAGTCTCATTCATGTCGTAGAGACTTATCCTGACACTGACCTCAGTCACTGCAGGTGTACCTCAAAAAGCCTTTTGAAGCTGTCACGACTGGCCAAAATAACATCACACTGATGGTTTCAAACCCAAATTTGTCCCCACAACCATAGCAAGACATGTATACACACATGTACATGCCCTAACAGAAGTTGATATGCAATAAAGCTATACCACTAATATCCCCATATAGACAATAGCTTCTTAGATTGAATTTTTATGACCTACCTTACTTGAGACTCTTATTTGAAAGTGTGTGTGCTTCTGTGTTTGGCAATATAAATTGCATAAGGTTTAGTACAACAGAGCCAATAATACCCTCTTACCATATTGAGACTTTTATTCTGAAGGTTAATCCAAATCGTAGAGATGGTGTTTGTGTGTTTCTGTCAATATATATATATATATATATGTGTGTGTGTGTGTGTGTGTGTGTGTGTGTGTGTGTGTGTGTGTGTGTGTGTAATGATAGAGCTGCCCAACAGAACCTCCTGTAAGTTCTTTTTACCTGGTTGCGGTTCTTACTTTTTTTGTTTACCTTAGAGCCTCCAAAAAGCTTGTGTTACCAGGTTGAGACACTTATACAGTTAATATCCATATGGTTTTCATAGTGTTCGTGTGTCTTTCAATGTATGTGTGTGTGTGGTGTTGGGAACTTCTTAAGCTTAACCTTCAAACAGCCCTTTAAAGTTGTCAGGACCAGCCAAAATGACCTCACAATAAGGTTTTTTTAATCAAAATTGTCCTGACAATTATGGAAAGAACCACACATCAACACACACTCACAAGTACAGACAAATACACTGTGTTGGTTTACCTTAGTGTTGCTGTCATATCTGAGTTAAAAGGCTATGAATCATTGAGTTTTATTAGCCAATCAGATTCAGCCATGACCATATCTGCCCAGTAATACCTGCTGAGTAGCACCTGCTGAGACACTGGTTGCCACTGGTGACAGTGGCCACCAGGGGGAGGAGGGAAACACGCACACACAATCCCCTCTGTCTCCCTAGGCAGACAACAGCTTTTAAGATGAAACTTGTGTTCGAGAATGGGATATCAGAGGGAAAACTACAAGTGCTATTTGTATGCTATTAAAAAGATCACCTCACCACAATGCTAAAATGGTTGAAAAAGTAGGTTATATTAATTGAGGTACAGTGCTTTGAAAAATTATATGCCAAAATTATGATTTTTTATAAGGTGAATATCAAAGGTAAAGATGGTTTGTGTGTCTTTCAATATATGTGTGTAAATATATGTGAACAAAAATGGGTTCTTAACAAAATTGTCCTCACATAGAAAGACATGACGACACACACATACACAGTGCTGATTTGCCTTATAGATGCTCTCATACTTCAGAGTAATAAGGGTAAGAGTTAATGAGTCTAATTAGCCAATAAGAATCAACTTTGTCCATTTCTCCCAAGATACTGTGTTAGTACTATGTGTGTATCAGTAGGGTCTGACAACCAGGAGCCCACTCACGGTGTGCGGTTTGACAAAATCTTTTGGGGCTCAAAATTCTGGACCCCACAAAGTTAACCATTGAAATGAGCTCCAGACACTCCCCTGATGTGCCTGGTGACTCTCCTTAAGAAGGCCAATAATGATAGAAAAACAGTTGTGGTTTGTGTATGTGTGTGTCAATTTTACTCTCTGCTGCCTTTACCAGGACTGCGGTAGGTATTGCAGTATGTGTAAAGTGTGTATTTTTAAGCCAATGAAATATTTTGAGATGAATCCTTGAACACATGCTGTTGTTAACCTTAAATTGTCTCTGTGTTAGCAAACGTGCCATAATGAGCTAACATTAGCTTAATGTTATTTAGCCTGTTTAACTTGTTTGAAACACGGTGATCAAGTATTGCATAATAGTCTTATTGGTGAATGTCAACAGACTGAATGTCAATATTTTAGTTCCATCAAGCATGATTAAAAATAAAAACAAAAACATTAATGGAGAATTGGAATGGGAACAAACAATTTTGTGTGCCTTCAACAGAAAAAAAAGACACACACTGGCTGTAGATTGCAAATTATGAAACTTGGCTTTTTGCATTATGCTAGTTAGCATTCTGTCATTTTAAAGTCTTAACATTACTATGGCTATTGTTAAAAACATATGGTTGTACAAGATTGGCTTGAATTTAAAGTACTATTAAAGTGATAGCTGTCTGAAGCTGTAATAGACGGTGCCACATAGAATGCAATTTAATACCTATAAGAATGATGGAAAACCAATAGAAATGAAAATGTCGTTATTTCTTAAGTACATGAACTTATGGACATTTATATGACACATTGACTGATCATCTGCAAAAAGTATTGAAGAGCCTTCTGTTCACAGCACAGCAAAATCCACTGTTGCCAAAATCACTTGTAGTTCTGTGTAACATCTTCCAAAAGCTTGCAAATACAAAAAAAAAAAAAAAGGTATAGCTATTGTTACTGTCTATGGCAGGCAAGAGAATATTTACTTTTGTAAATTAATTTTAAGACTTTTCAATACCTTCCAAAACCTTTGTGAGGAAGCTGAATTCAATGTTTAAGATTTTGCAACACCTGCAGATACCTTGTGCTACCATAAAAGTGTCTTTACTCTGGACAAAGTTGGCAATACAACACATTTTTTAGTTCTTAAAATTATAGAATACTGTTAAAATTGAAACGGGTATAGTATGGACCCAAATGCAGCACACCACTGGTTACAGTTTGGAATAATGAGAAAAAACATTCATGCAGTTAGAGAATCTGATGACTAAACTTACTGAACATACATATTACAAAGTAGTGCATGTCAGATCATCTCTGCCTATCACAGTTACAGGCCCATCACACTGTCTAGGTGTGCACCCAGAATTTACTTTCAACAGGTGGAAATAACCCCATACCACCTCCTAGTAGCAGTGTCTTCAAACATTTTGCTGATGTCAGACAAAGTCCAAAAACCCAGTGTGACAGTACGCTGGCTTTTCCATTTCATATCAGTCTAGGGATTATTAAGATACACTATCCATTTTTAGTAGTGTTCCTGACTGCAACCACTTTAATTGGATATTTATTGTCATGCAGGATGAACTTGATGAGGTTGTAAGAACATGGAATACACATCGAATAAGACCTAGGCCTGCCCAGGGGATGCACGGAGGACGCCCCATTCTCATGTTCTGCATGCCACAACTCTATGGAGCAGCAGAGGACAAACTCCAGCCTGTTCTGCCAGAAGAGGTTGCTGTTTGCAAGGAGGAGTGCACCCCAAAAGGGCAGTATCCCTGTGAAGAAACTGTTTTTGAGCTCTGCTGGTTGGAATGCTCCTCTGGATGCATATACTGCAGCAGAACTGTATTCACTATTAAGAAATGAGATACTTGAAAATGTTTAAATTGGCCTTCACAATGTGCACACTGTTTTTGTATTACCAGGAAAAGACAGTCCAGGTCATTAAGAGGCTGCCATAATATGGTAGCCTACAGAACCTTTGGCAGGTCTATCTTTAAAAATATGGTGCACACTGTTTGAACACATAATTTATTTTACATTCTAGCCAAAATCTTAAATCTATATTATTCCAAATATGACATCTTAGTTTCATGGGAATGTGTATAGATGAAGCATGAAATATTCCCAATTTTTCATTTGGTAAAAGGATGGAGAAATGAAAACAATGCAACTGTCAGGCTCAGGATGCAAAGGTTGAACCCAAAAGCACGACCAGAGAGGCAGTTAACAATAAGGCAGTTTATTGATCTAAATCAATGAATCCTGACAACAGCGTTCCAGAAAAACTGGCAAGCCCAAAGGAAACAGGCAAGGAAGCCAATGGGGGGAAAAACTGAGAGACGTGGTCAGGCGGGCAGGGACGAAACACAGACAGGCAGAAGAAGGCAACGGTACCGACAGGGAACAGGCAGATCTCAGGAAACGGGTAACAGAAACGGTCTCTCACCGAATAGCAGTCAGGAAAACCCTGGTAAGTAACTCACTGGGGAAGAAAACAAACTGACAAAGTGAAAAGGAACACACAGGGCATAAATTCTGTTGGGAATAATGAGCCACAGGTGAAACACATTAGGGAGAAGGCAGGTAATCACACGGGAGGAAGTAAAGACACAAGAGGGAAACTACCAAAATAAAACAGGAAATGACAAGACAGACATAAAACACTAAGGCCTGGGGACAGTTGTGACAGCAACTTGGATTTAATTGGAGTTTGATATGAAGTGCAGGGCTAAGCATTTATTGTATAGGTAGAACAGTCTGACAGTATCAGTCTTTTTCTGTGAGTTCCCTACAGCTTAATGTAAGTACAATGGAATCTTGATTATTAAAACTGTTGCTGAACCATTGTATTTACGCGGCTTTAAATCTATATGGAGTTGTAACATTGTAACATTAGCAATGACCTTATTTTTGTATTTTAAGTAAACGTATGTATTATCAGAAAAATGTAGTATCAAAGTGTATCAAACAGAAAAGTGCTCATAATGCAAAAAAAATGACCCCCGTGAGTTGTTATGCAATAATTCCCTCTGGATCGATGTGGAGTTGAAGTATAAAGCAGCATGCAATGGAAATTGTCATTTAAAGTACTTTTAAATTTTATCATTAAGAAATGAGTCAACTATAAAACAATGATATCAAAAATATTTATTAAAAACTTTTTAAGTGTACAAAAAATGGACATTCATTATAAAATTTCCTTACACAAGGAATGACCTGAAGAAAACTAATTGTCTGTGAAATGTTTTTCTAATCATTGACCATGAATGAAATTTACCTGCTTCAATCATTGGCAACGTAACCTAACTGAATATTCACTCAATTTCTCTGTAATCGAGATAGTGAACAGTGAGTGTCGTAGAACCACTTTTATAATTTAACAAACGTGTGTGGTTGAATGTGTATGTTTATATGAAGCATATAGTATTGGGTTCAATGAAAGCATTTGTTTGCAGTGTGTATGATGGTATGAGAATTGTTTCACCCTATTTAAAAGTGAAAGCATTCAGACTGCAACACTTAACATCATAATTCCTGACTACACAATGTCCATTACCCAGACGTTGCTCTCTAGAATGGTATTGAACTCACTGCGGAAGTCAGGGAAATGATCGTAGCTGTCAGACAGTTGTAAGAGCATCCCACATGTACGTCCAATTGGTCTTCTTGTGAAATTGGTCTGAACTGTAAACTCCACCTTAATAACACCAGATACCAACAAATCAGAGCCAGTGCATCTCCCAAGCTCTTCCTCATTAAGTTCCCTGATGTATCTTTTCAGGTGCTGTGCCACCTCTGCTTCCTTGGATGTCATCCCTGTAGGAAAGTTTAATATCCCTACAACTTTCTTTGGTGTTGGTCTGAGGTCACTGTACATTTTGGTCAGTTCCATGGAGTCACAAAACCATCTTCCCCTCAGTCAAAGTAACCTGAGACTTGTATTTCTATGTAGCAATAGTCCTTGTTGTGTTGTTATGCGTCCTATAAAGAGATTAAGATTTAAATGTCATTTTTGTAGAGATGATGGCCAATTGTGATATTCTTTCTAAAGGACAGTCACTGCCAAAACAGAAGATTGCCACAGTGCCCACATGATGCCACATGCAGAGCCTGACCTGTCAGCCAACACTCACCTCTGCTTATAATCAACAGATTATGCAGATAAATAAGGATGCAAAATAATAATTTAAATACAAATTTAAGTATTTACACAAGTAATGTATGAAACGAAAAAAATATTACTTGGTATTGCTACATCCTCCTGGGAAGAAGGACACCAAAATACTTGATGTATTGAGTGATAATGCACAAATTATTGCCTGACAGTGCTATTGCAGGTTACACTCTACTAGGGTTTAAACCTTTAAACTGTCCATGTGGATCCGGGTACTGGTCACATATTTTCCAGACATAGCAACTAGGGATAACAACTGTGACCCTGTCCTAGCGCTCTGTATTGTTACACAACAAACAGTCTGTAAAGCTGCATAGCTGAACTGCTTGTAGCTCTCCCCTGGATCTGGATCATCAGCCACTGCCCAGATGTCATTCCAGATGTGTATGGCAATGCGCAGGACCCCCTTCCTGCAGCCCCCCCTGTGGCAGCATGGAAACAAAGGAGTTGTGATTTTATGGTGTCCTTTCCACATCAGTGGACATTTCCCGGCAATTCTGGCTAATGCACCAGGTAGAATGACCTGTAACCAGAGGGCCTGTTTGAAGAGCATCTGCTGATGTCATTTGTAACATATCAAACATCAGTCTTGGGTCACAGAACTCAGACAGAGCTGCAACAGGTGATGTGACTGTTCCAAGTCCAGTTTTCAAATTCTGGCCTGTGCAGCAACAGATAACAAACATGATTAGATATTATTATAGAACAGAGCTTTATTGAATTTTGTGTTGGTGGTGTAGGTCAGAAACCTGCTCTCCCTTTCTCACGACCTCCTCTGCCTCACCCTCGCCCCCAAGCCTGGCCTCTGTGATATGAAGTGCTCTGGAGTGGAAGCTTTAAAATGCAAAACAATGTGCTGTGTCACTGATGGTAAAAGAAAAAAATGACAGTGTAGCTAGGAAGATGCTGCAGTTTTTTCATAGACATGCCGCTAAAAATTCAAGGTAAAGGTTCAAAAGAAATGTTAGCTGTACTAGTAGTATATCTAACTTTGCTGATGACTTTAGCTTTGCCTGATATCAAACCTTACCAAAGGTGGCTATTAGCTGAGTTATTGCATGTAACTGTATTTCCAACAATAAATTACCAAACAGCTTGACAGCATCGAGTACGATCAATAGTCATGTTGGTTGTTTACATTCATTACGGTAATCTTATATGTTTTCTTACTTGTGAATGAGCCATTTCATATTGGGATATCACAACGACAATCAACGCTACTTTCCGCTCCACTCCACTCTCTCTCTCTCTCTCTCTCTCTCTCTCTCTCTCGTTGACCCGTGTGTTTAGGGGGAGTGGCTTTGGAGGGATGCCTGAAGCGAAGGGGTGGGAGTTTTTCCATTGGATACTTTCAAAATCTAGCTAACTCAGGCTAGCATCTCCCAGATTACCTACTCCAGCTTTAAATTAATTTAGTCCTACTTTGCTAAAACGATGATTGTTTAAAACAAAGTATTCATACAGACAGAAAGCAAGCATGAAGTGGACTGTACTGATGATCTAATGATGTTGTCTGCTGTGACAACCTGTTGCCTTTGGAATCCATTCTAATGGATGGGAATCCAAAGTAAGCACAGTGATGTGTGTTGTACTACTTTTTCAAATACGGTTCCTAGGACTGCACTCTTCTGGTCAAAAATCTCACATGTTGTACCCTGTTAGGGCTTCACAGTCTCTAATGCTCCTATTACCACTTTAACTGTTACTTCACCCTCATGCACTTTTCTATCTTCTCATGCTCCTTATTTCTGATGTTACTATCAGCTGTCTCTATCACAACTGCCCACTACTGCTCCTTGTCAACCACCATGACGTCTGGTTGGTTAGCCAGCAGCTGCTTGTCAGTTAGGAACTTGAAGTCCCACAGGATCTTAGCTCTATGTTCTCAACCACTTGTAGTGGTGTGTCCCATCTGGACTGGGGCATAGATGTTTTCATTTATGATACCACAAACTCACTGTAGGTATATGTGATTTTTGCAGAGGAGGAGTTTCTTAAAATCACAGTCAGCCTCTTCCACTGTAATAATCTTCAAACAAGAACTGACTCAAGAGCAGGGATCACAGGAGATCTGGAAAAAGTACAAAATCAAAGTAGTTACTTGAAAGCCAAGAGTCATACAAAGGAAATCAGTCAAAGCTTCACTGATGAGTACAACAAAGGCAATCTGGTAACTGAAAGGTGGAAGAACTATATATACAGAAACTAATTGACTATCAAGACACAGGTGACAAAAAAAAATACTGGCAAAAAAAAATATAAAGGCAGGAAACGACAAAGGACACATTAGGCAAGTAATTTTCAAAATAGTCCATGTAGGATGTCACACCTAGCGAGACACATTAACTCGCCCTGGTAGTAGAGTTCAGAGGATGCACTAATACACCACCACTGAAGGGTTGTCATCTATAATGTTCTTGTTTGACTGTATTTAGGGATACTTTAAATCATTAAGAACTTTTTTGTTTCTTAATCGCTTGAAGTATCAAAAGATAAATTATATATAGTTTTGCTTCATATGTTTTCCCTTTCATAAAATCAATACGCTGCAGAGCCAGAGCCAAAGTAATCTAAAAGGTCTCCTTGAGTCTCCCATTGCTACAGCCTAATGCACTGAATTTTTGGAGGCCATTGTCAGTGTAAGTTTTCTTTCAGTGAAAATTATTCATCAGTAAAGTCCTACTTTTTTCTTTTTTTTTCCCAACAATTATATTCAAGTTCATGTTAGAGGCTATTTTGATAACATCACATTCATGAGCCTGTCCTTGTAAAAAAAAAGCTCCCATTTAACTTGTTTCTCAGTAAAACCTTTAATTTTCCTGTAATTATCCATGTGTTAACCTTTATTTGCCCACACCCACATGCACAGACAATTAGATTTAAAGCCCTGTTGGCTAATTGCACCTATTTTTAATAACATATTGAGGAGTTTCTTACAATAGAATGGGCATAATTAATTAATACCTCCACGCTCTCCTGCCTATGTTTTGTGCTGTGCAGTGCTGTGCAGTTGCTATTTTGGTCTACAGTACATCATGAGTCCACTTAAGAAGCAACCCCATAGGCCATCTGTGCAGCAGCTTATTACAACCCATTTTGTTATGTTTTATTGTTTGGTGACCTTTTCTGGCCGTATTATGATGGGAGCAAAGTAGTATAAAGAGCAACAGAGGTCATGTTGGAAGGAGGTTGGGGTGGATGGATGGGTCGACAAAGCTGACTTTCACAAAAGAAATTAACTGCTGTTTTGCTGTGAGAAACCGACAGCCAGTTGTTTCTTTTATCCACAACTGTTCCACAACTTTAACCAACTGTTTATTTTTGTAACGGTGAAGATGGAGGTCTTCAAATCTTTTCCTAGACCTAACAAAGTAGTTGTTGTGCCCCAGTCCTGAGCAAACATTATTCCATAACCTTAACCACATGTTAATTACTGTCTCCATGATGATGAAGGTCCGGGACACCTCCTGCTGGTTCTGTCCTATGAGTCAAATCTGAGGTCCTGTTCAGACCTGGTATTAATATCTGTCTCAGGTGATGCGATCACAAGTTGACAGCATTATGTTCAGGAGTGAATGCACCCAAGACGGATTGAGGACGCATTTGAGATCCGATCACTCAGATCACATTCGGAGGTGGTCTGGGGCACATGTGGCCACATTCTTTTAGCAATGTGAACGCAAATGTGTCCTGGCCACATTGAAGAACCGCCTTCTCTACTGACATCCTCTGCCACAGTCTGATTAGTCCCAACACAGCTCCATTATGAAACGAAAATATTTTACTATTTCAAATGGATAAAACCTTATTTCATTAGAGAGCTGTGTGCAGGGCATTGATTCACTCAACCACTCCGTGCCCTGCACTCTGTCTCTCTCTCTCTGGCTCGCTCTCTCTCTCTCCCTGACTGACTCATACACACACACACACACACACACACACACACATACACACACACACATTTACAACAGACCCATCATTCTAAAAAAAACAACGCATACCTGTTTATTTGCGCATAAAGTAGGACATGAGATCTGATCAGCATCAGAGGGTCCGGCAAGAAAAAGCAGACGACCACATGGCAGAGCAGGATGTGCTCCATGCTAGAAGGATCCAAAATATTACAGACAGAGAATGAAGGAGAAAACAGAAAGAGCTGGCTATAAAGAAAGTACAAGAGGAAGCAATGTTGACTCACTCAGACCAGGTTCACTACAAAGAGCACTTACTGTCGATCGAGGCTGGCCTGGAGAGGGCTGTGTTTCAGAGGGTGCTGAAGGTGCAGCAGGAAGCAATTATCAGACAGAAGGAGGAAGAGGAGAAGCAACATCAGGAAGCACTGTGACATGCTGAGACCATCCAACAACAGATGAGGGAACGTGTTCTTTCAGCCACAGCCAGATGCAGAGAGATCTTCAAGTAAGCTGATCAGCTGACCATAGAAAACCAGCAAAGACGTATGCAGTGAGCTCAAGAATTAGCTGAAGAAGCTCAAGGCCATGGGACTCTCAGAAAAATACTGCAGGGAAGTGGAAAAAAAGGTGAGGGCCTGCTCTCAGAATCTAAAGTGTCAGGAACAGAAGAACCTGCCAATCAGGTATAAAGAAACCAGTGGGGCTGACCTGAGGTCAACCTGCCTCCCACCCATTTCCAAATCCTGCAAGCTCCAGCAGGCCTCTGCAGCATTATCAAGCACCCGCCTCCTGCCCATCTGTAATGCAGTCACTCCAAAAATGAATGATCTTGACCAGCCTGATCCGCCCTCTCCTGCCACCCCCTTCCGTTCCTTACCCTCCAGCTTTCCCTTCTCATTCCCTTTTAATGCTATTAAATTTGCATATGTGGGTTTACTCTGGGTGCTCCGTTTCCTCCTACAATCCAGAAAGATTGAAAGGTGATTTGTTATTTTGCCAATTTAAAGTTAATTATGTTAATGAAACTTTACATTTGTAATTCAACACAATCAAAAACAAAATCATTTGTCATAAATAAACTATAAACATATAATAAACTGTCTGGACTTACTTAATGTTCACATTTAAGTGTATTGCTTTTATTGCTGTGTTGGAGGAAGCGTATTATATCATGTCCGGTTGCTGGCATTTCTGTTGATTACATACTATTCAGAGTTTCTTTATCGTAGCAGTTACTGATGGCTTCGTTCTCTCATCGTTTGATGTGTCTTATGTTTAGTTATTCCTCTGCCTCCTTTAGTGGTAAGGGTAATAGCAATAAATGCAGTTTTTTTTTACCATAATGGAGATGAGGCTCAGTGAATTAGAAGCACAACTCTGCTTCCCTGCAGCTCCTGAGTAGCCAGGAAGCCAGGGCGGCTGGGTGACTGCCCAATGGCCGACTGTTCAGACTCGTACACGGTCCAGCCGTGTACTATAGGTTTATACCTATTCTTGTTTTAAAGTTCTTTGGGACTGAATGCCAAAGGCGCATCAAGTGACTGTTGAAAAATCCCACCACCTCACCAAGTAACCATTGAGTCCCCAACACTGATAAACAATCCTTTTAACCCAGGCAGGATGCAATACCGCCACACTTGAGGTGCTAAAATTCTTTCTAATTTTTCCTTTATATAATTACTTTTTGATTTTGGTTTTTTAATCCCTTCCAACAATTTTGCTGAAATCAAAATGTTTTTTTACTTAATTAGTATTTAAGGACTACCACACATCATCACCACCAGTCCTTCACACAGCTTGATTTGATGTGAGCTAATGCAGTTAACATGATAATCCATGAAAGGAGGCCCTTTCCTCCACACATTGCAGTACTACAAAGCAGGGAGGTGGTTGTATGGACTGTATTTCAACTGCAATGATAAAACTAGGGCACGGAGTAAATCCACAGCATTTTGATGGGGATTAAGAGGCTGACATATCCACTGTTCAAACAAAATAAGTGGTGCAAAAACCTCCTTGTTATATAATGTTAAGTTCGCCCTACAGGATATTCAGTTTTCAGAGTTACACAACCTTAAACCTTAGCCTTATTTTCCTATGTCTTTGGACGTAAACAAGCAGTTGCCATGTATTCCATTCTTGCTCAGCTGTATGTGCTTTTTTTTACCACTGATAGGTTCAGAGTACCAGTATCATGGGAAAATAAGGCCCAGGTTAAAAAATCCCGGTTATCCTTTAATATTGAATGAAACAAATGTGTATGTTTTCAGGTAAGATAAATGACAAGAGAAATATTCAATCAAGTGCTCAGGTGGCTGGTTACAGTGTGTGTCACATGGTTTGATTCTGGCCACAGACCTTTGCTGCATGTCTGAGCCCTTCTCTCTCTCCCTGATTTCCCTGTCCAACTTCAGACTAACTGTCAAATAAAGCCAAAAAGTATCTTAAAAAAAAGAAGAATTTCATAAAGAATATAGCAACAGAGAAGATGTGTGCAGCTAATAATTTATTTATAACCTTTATTTAAGATTGTTGGAGAAATCATTGAGGGTGACCCTCGTTTACAATAATGCAGAGATTACAAAAATACAGCAAAATCACCATGGGTGGCACAACAATAAAAATACAACAAAATCTGTTGCAGGCTGGTAATGGATGGTCATTAAGTAGATTCCTAAAGTGTCCATACAGAATAACAGTGTTCAGTTTTAGGTCACATTGCAAGAGATTTCAAGTTTCTGCTGCACTGATATTAAGAGCAGTCCTTCAATGGTCAGTCATAGCACAGGGTATCTAAAGAAGTGAAAGTGGACCAGGGTTCCAGTGCAACATAGATTTGATGTATAGTGGTAGTGCTTTATACATATACAGACACCAATGTGTATTGCGTCTCTAAGTGAGAGACAATAACCAAGCTTTTCGTGGAGGATGCAATGATGAGTGTTGTTGCTATCGCCAATAATGAACCGCAGGGCTGAATGGTAAAGAGAATCTGAGGACTTAAGTTTAGAGGCAGCAGCTAGTGGTGTGAGGATCAATACGTTCAATACGGATCAAACATTTCTGTCACATTAAAAGATTGATTGCTTAACTCGATTATTTTGGGTAAATGTGTTCTTATTATCAACAGGGACACAGTAGAAAGTACTAAGTAGTAACTCTATCACTGGGATCTAGTCTAAATAATACCTGGTTGATAGGAACTACTTCTCCTTCCACCTGTCATAGTCATATGAACTGCGGCTCTATAAATACATGAGCCACTGAACAGAGTGTTGACATTGAGGATGGCCGAACGCAAACAAAGTCGTGTGTGGAACGTCTTAAAAAAAAAAAATGTAAATCTGGAATGTTTTGTAAAAAGGTTGAGGTAAGCGTTTTCAAGGGAGCCTGATTCAAATGCTGAAATGTCAATTAGCATGCAACTTTTTTTTTCTTGCAATGCATGATCAAAAGAAGATGTCCTACGGACCAAGTTTCTTGGTCCATAGGACATCTTCTTTTGATAGGACATCATGTAGGACATCTCTCATCTTCTTTTGCTCTTTTGAAAGTGCTAAATGGTGCACTGAATGTATTTTTCTTTATATCAAAGAATTAGAAAGAGTAGTCTGATGTCTTATTTGAAATGGTTATTGCCTACTTATTATTTCCCTTCTCTGAACATATTAAGCTTTTGTTCAAAGTATCAAAGGACCCCTCTACCACAAACAGACCATGCTTTTAGCATGTCCGAACGACACAGAACCAGACCAAAGGTCAAAGGGTCAGCTCCAGGGGATCAACCAATGGACACCAGACAACTGGAGAATATAGGCAAAATCTCCAGTTTGTAACAATAAGACTCTGTCTGATGGTATTTGATTGTTTCTTAGGACAAGTAACAACAAAAGGACTGATTAACACTAAGGTGTGAATCCTGGCCTCTCTGTGCCATGCATGAACACACACACACACACACACACACACACACACACACACACCAACCTCCCTTCCTCTGTCCCTCTCTAGATAAGAGTCATAAACTACAACCCACATTCCAATCCTGGGTAGTGACCAGCAGAACTCTCTTCACAGACACAGATCTGAGGAAGAATGTAAAATTAAATATCTAGCTGTTCTGTAACTCATGAGATGTTCCTGTGCAATAGTTTAATCCCAAACTTCTATCCTATAGAATGTTTGAAATGTAACATGTAGATTTTAAGACAATGTCCTTCATGTGACCATACTGTCAGCATCCTTCACACGAGTTAACACACACTACATGACATCCAGAATGTCCCTATTATTATTATTATTACAGTCAAAGAACCTACTCTGTAGATAGTAGTTTAATTAATAAACTCCTTTATTTACACCCAGTTGTTGTCTTGTTGTATTCTTTTCAATATTTGTATGCTTGCCTGCTTTGGTCCCAGAGCTCCTTTGAAAACTCTTACGCATCTGTCATGAGCTCTGGCTACATTCCCACATGACCTAGTCCTTCAATCGATTCCCAACTATAGAAAAATTGAGAAACTTTGATGTTTTGTATGGACCACTGGTCTAAATTTGCGTAAAGATGCATGCTCCTCTCTATGAGGATATAGTGCCAACAGTCTTTAAACTGCAAAGAATTATGATGCTGGGTTGTATACAACAACTCAAATCCATCCCATCTCAAATGGCCTTCTGCAGGGGATAAATTGTGCCTGCCCTTGAAAAGAAAAAGAAGCAGTTTGTTGCCATATAATAACTCTACTCTCAAACATTTTAAGTAGTCTTGGATGGTATATTTGTCATGGCTCTCAGTGACCATGGAGGCTGGACACTCTGGATTGTGAAAGAACATTAATTTGTTTGTGTGTGTATGTGTGCGTGAATGAGAGCAGCCAAGTTTTACTTCAAGAAGACCAGTAACAGAATTAATTTTGTTTGATCTCTCCGTTCCTCAAGGTGAAGCACCTCCTCAGCAATGCTGCCGTTGATAAATAGCTTCCAAGCGTCTTTTGATGAGACGGTAAAATGCCCTGCTTGAGATACCAAAGGGCTTCTCAATATGTTATGGATGGCGAGTTCCCCAGCTATCACTTGCTTCAATTACTGCAGCTGCAGGTGGAAGTCAATAAAATCCTCGCTTTCCTGAATCTAGCAGAAGTTATAAATGTGTCCTTCAGGTTCAGGTGCCTTGTTCAGAACGCCAGCGTTTTTGCTGAACTGTTATACAGACACCATTGATCTGGCTGCCTGTGTTTGGTTCAGATAGACGGTCAAGAGAGTCAATAGCAGAGATTTTAAGATCAACAGGTAGCTACATTGAGCAGAAGACCAACTACCCTAACATTTGCCTTTAGTGAGTGAAAGATCACCATCAATCAAACATATTTAGTAACAAAACTCAACAATTTAAAGAACATCCTCTATGCCTTTGTTCAGTCTCTTCTGCACAGGCAAAGTATTTACTGCTGCTCTGTTTAAGAGAGAGGGATACTAATCGAGTTTTAAAATGTCAGGCCACTGCAAGAGATCTTAAAGACTGGCATGATGAAATCTAATGGTTTACCTACTGAAAATCCCCACAGAGTTCTCTAGCAGACATACCTGGCCTGGCATCAGTCACAAGCTGTTAAAGAAGTTCATTGTAAGGACATGCAGAGTTATGGACCCAAAATTGACACTTTGTTACTCTTCCCACCACCAAACTATTAAATTCATAGGAAACAGAGACAAAGGACCCTTCTCTCACAAACAAACAAACTCTGTCCCTCTCTAGATAAGAGTCATAAACTACAACCCACATTCCAATCCTGAGTAGTGACCAGCAGAAAGCTCTTCTCAGACACAGATCTGAGGAAGAATGTAAAATTAAATATCTAACTGTTCTGTAACTCATGTGATGTTTCTATGTAATACTTAGATCAATCCCAAACTTCAATCCTATAGAATGGTTGCAATATAATATGTAGACTTTAAGACAATGTCCTTAATGTGACCATACTGTCAGCATCCTTCATAAAAGGTAACACACACTACATGACATCCAGAATGTCCATATTATTATTATTACAATCAAAGAACTGCTGTGTAATCCACATGTATAGACTATTAGCTTTAGGAAATGTTTATTATGTTGTTTGATCAGTTAACCTAATTCCAGGTTGTGCAGTGCAATAAGGTTTATATGTTGTTTCATTTAATGTTTTATGGTCATGGTGGAAGATGGATGGGTGAGTTTATAGGTAAACTCTAGTATGAAACAATTCAAAAGTTCTGTGGAAAATTACTCTCTTATCCAAGTTGAAACACAGGAGAAGATGGGTCACGTCCCTGAATGTGCACCAGGCCACCAGGGGAAAAAACAGTGATCAATTCACACATTGCTCTGTAGCTCCAGGCTTAAGCTCTAAGCTCCTAGCCACAAAAACTCATGGCTCTTAGCCACAGGCTTTTAGCCACGGCTCTTTATCGTTTTGTCCACGTCCTTTATTCTTTCTTTGCCATGTGCTCCAAATAACATTCTTTTTGTCTACATGCACAATCTTCTATTTTTATAAGCCAAGACAAGACCAACTGAAGCAAAACAACAGAAGTGGCTCAGAGTAATTTTGTAGCTTTTAAAATATTATTACGTTTTGAAGATTTTTGGCAGTTTTAGAGTCATCTGGTCAACTCCAGTCTCCTCTAAAGTTATCCAGCCAAAGGTAAGTGCATTAGATTTTATTTTGCATCAACCTGCAAGAGACGCCGGTAGATAACACATCTGCCCACAACTGCCTGCAGAGAAGGCTACAAGAAATCAAGAGTGCCCAAGACAGAAAGTCTCCTGGCAAACTCCACCAGAGCTGAACTGCTGAGACACCAGCAGAATCCACCTAGATCCCGCGTCTCCAGGGTTACCACGGCAACCTCAGCCACCTGGATTCCAGCCAAGGGTCTCCAGCTACAGCGCAACTCACAGTAGGCTGGTCTTAACCTTCTGCTCATGACTGGGTTGATGTCGTTATATCACAATATTTAATTACCAAATCTCATTCGTAGACGTAGTGTCATTAGCTGTATAGCCATAGTGTATAGCCATAACATATTCTCTCCCACCATTGCCAACTCATCACACTGCTCATTTCATTATTATTTTCATCTTTATGATTATTACACCTTGCATTTACTCTGTAGAGAGTAGTTTACTTAATAAACTTCTTTATTTTCACTCAGTTGTCATCCTGTCTTGTTCTTTTGAAGTAGAGACTGGAGATTCATTGAATCGCGAAGTCATGGCAACAATCAATAAAGTAATTCATTGTTGTCCTCCTTGAGGACTACTGCCACCTTTCAATGAGAGCAAATTCTAAATTGTGGTGTTCACGCTACAGTTCAGTATGAAAATTATTATGGAGAGAAGTTTTGGTACCAAAATTTCTTTCTCAAGTTTCTGCTAGTCAGTATAGGCAATAGTGAATTATTAAAGATGCATACACAGATACTGGTGCAATCAGATTCACTTCAGTGTAGCAAATTACTCTTTTTTAAAACTGGATTTAAAATGTATAAAATGTCTTTTCATTAATACGGAATCTATATAAATTTTAAACTGGTTCTCATGCTCCAATTTGTTCTGTGCCGGCCACTTTTACTTTTGTAATCTGCAGTGTTAATTTGAATAACAGTGGGTATTACTGTCAGCCCTGAAAGCTCTGAACACTTTTGAAATTTACATGCACAACTGCTCTCTACTTGTTCAACAGAAGGCAGCGGGGTTTCTGGAAAAATCTGTCAGTCATCAAGTCTTTAGTGTCAACACCACACCATTCAAGCTATAACATGTCTCCTGCTGGACTTTTATTTCCTGTTTCACTATGTTAAAATGACTGCTCTTTATTCTGTGAGATCCCACTTATATTTTTAACCTAACATTTTTTTTATATGCTGTGATGTTTGTGAACTCAAATTCTCAGAGATCATCTGTCAGTCACTGTTGTCAGAGTTATGATGTCTTTCTTTTTCTTGAATTTTATATGGATAATATTTAATCTTGCCAATTTTTGTATTTCTTTCCAAAAGACGGGTAAAGTGTCAGAACATCAGCAACTCAGGAGCCCCCACCCCACCCAGCTACCAAATGACATTACAAAATAAATGAATGCTTAAATATGTTGCCCAGACATCAACAAAAACAAAACAAAAAAACCCCACAAAAATAATTAAATTAAAATTAATTAACTAATTTAAAATAATTAATCAATTTTACTTGCAAAATGTAACCTCAGCAGTTAGTCATTAGTCATACAATGCAAATTAATTTCCAGCAGAACAGTGTTTGGCAAAAAGCGTGAAAGAATAGCACTATTGCTTTCCACTCCAAGAATCTATTCATGAACACACAATGTTCAAAGCTTTGTCTTGAAACAAAACAACAATATAAACACAGAATGTCTCATTTACATACTGAAAGAGTGAACTTAATGAGAAACATGCTAGCGAGAGGAATTAGTTTTGCTTAATGAACTCTTAGTCACACAGCATGGTGTATTAACAGGCGATGTGCACTGACAGAGCATTTTTTGTATAGTCCTTGCATAAGACATTCTTTAACCTACAAGAGATGAGGCTGATCTATGAAATAGTTAACTCTAGACATGCTCTATGAATAGCACTGCAGCTTTAAGTCTGAAGTCTTACCCATCTAATCCTCCCTTCTCCTTTCTCTTTCCATGGTCAGGACTTTAACTGTTTGATGTCTGCATTGACAACTAGTGCGGTGCACTGACAGCGCCTTTTGGTTTTGTCCTTGCACAAGGTAAAACTTGAGAGTATCAGAACAGAAACTGGCTGAAATTAACTCTAAGAGCAGATGAATTCAGGTTTATAAAAAGACAAAAAAAAAAAAGTGCTTGTTAGTTAAATCATTATAACATACTTGATGGAAAACAGGTAGTGGCTTATGTAATACATAATTCAAAACTGTAAGCAGGGCCATTCCCCTGCAATATCCCACAGTACTGTACTTTTTCTTAACTTTGCTGCTAATGTAGAATGTGAAGCTTCTCCTGTTTGGAAAAAAATTAGCCAACCTTTCATGGACCTAAATGTACCTTAACATCTCAGTTGCTGCACCAAACAGTGATATAGTAATAAGTGGTTTTGCATGTTTTATCTCAATAAAATCCCTCTGACAAACCACGTGTTTTATCTTTATTTCCTATCTTCCCTATGGCCTTTGGTGCCAGATAACTTAAATTAATGTCAGAAATCCATCATAGCAAACCCTTCATGGCCTGTGTGATTTGATGATGATGTAGTTGCAAGCTGATATTCTTGTGAAAGCTCTTCCTGTTCCTTTCAGGGACACTTCCATCTGAACCATTTACATCTTGAACATAATCTTTTTCAGAACAGATTTGATTTTCAAACAACATACTGCAGCTAATCATTGTAATGCTTTGTGATTGCTAATAGTCAATTTGTAGATGTCAGAGTGCCCATCAGTACACCATCAAGTAAAATGTCTGCATACTACTTGCTTGCAAGTTCAACAATGCAGAATGGTAACATGAAACTGACAAAGTAAAAGATTTAAACAAAAGCATCACTAACACATGTGAAACCACCAGCATGCTGCTTTATATCAGTGGCGTGCCATCAGGGCAAGCAAGGCAAGCAGAAATCAATTAGAGCGATATCTCTCCTTATATCTGATCTCAGAACAGCACTCTGTTCCATAAAATATCTGATATTGATGTTTAAATCCATCATGTAATTTACCGCCCACTTGTGGAGGCAGCAGGTTATTGAATGCGGAAGCTATCTATATCTATAGTAGTATCTATAGTTTCTGTCATTTTCATTGGAGTAACTGTGTGCCATTGACAAAGGCTAGTGCATCTCAAGTGGCAGCACATTGAGGAAAATCCTGGGAGCTTGTCAAACTGCCCTTGACTCAGCTTCTACCGTTCTGAGATCAGTTATGATATTGCTCACATTACACACATGCGCAGACGAGTGGAAACTAAATTACTTCCACAGTGTTTTCTTCCTAAGTGTTCAGAGTCAGTAGTACAAAGTACACCATGATTTATCATCTCTGTGCAAGATCTGCAGTAAGTTTGAGAAATTTGAGACAGAATATTGTTACAGGAGTAGTGCAGCTCCTTCCAGAAATAGCTTAGTATGTAGGTTTTGTACATAGTAGGCGAGAGAGAGAGAAAGAGCGGTAAGGCTGGTGAGGAAAGAGTTAGGGGTTAACAGTGTAGCTGTAAACATAGCAGTGCAATGTAAGTGTACTTTAGCCTGTTTGTCAGTAAATAAATGTTACAACTCCTCAAAGACTCCAGGGGCAGGAAACTGCAGGATCCTGCATTGTCACTGGAGTATGTCATTGTCACCATAGAAGTGATTTTTGGATATGTTTCCTCTGTACTGCAAGTTTGACATGTCAGTTCAAAGGAATAATCGTAATACTTCTTCAGCCAGGATGGAGTGCAGAAAGGTGAAGAGGTCCATGCAGAGAGCAGCAAGATGCAGGAGAGAGACTTTCAGCACAGGAAAGACAGAATAGGCCCTGAATTTAAGAGAGATTTGCTAATGCTACTGTCATGAAAAGTTATGTTTTGGTTCTCCCATGCTGAACTGCAGGAGAGTAGCTTCACAATATCAAACTGCCTCTATTCCTTGATAACTCTGATGATTAATTAATTCATCTGTAGTTTAATAAATTAATACAAAAGATTATAGTATCTTAGAATAGCAACACATTATCATGTGAAATGTGCCACACACCTAAAATAACAAAAGTAAATATTTAATGAACTTACTATACTTACTCAGTCACTATTGTGTCATATGAATTGATAATAGTATTGAAGTAGTTATGCATATTTTTATGAAAACATTATGAATTATTATTTTTAATTGGGCCCCTGCATTCCCTCTACACTCTCCCACTCACTCTGTGCTCGTGTCTATCAAACAGTTCATTTGTGAGGCCACCAGATACATTATTGATGCACTATTAGTACCATTCTGCTTTGAAAAACACAACCATCTCAGTAGATAAATATGCAACGAAAGAAATCATTAAGCAGCCTGACCAAGCTTGACTGCCATCAAGTTCAGCAAAGTGCAACAACAGTCAAGACCATGTGTCTATAAAATCCCCTGGATCAATTGAAGAAATCAGAGACAAATCCCGATAGGAATAGCATGGCTGTTTGGCAAAAGTAAGTCACTGGGGCAAAATTGATTATTTGACAGTCCTGCCTAACTCCACACATCAAGCAAAGCCTTATGGGTTATCATTACACTCATGGACAATCATTCACACAAATAGTGTGCAGGCCAGCCTGAGGATCAGTAACAGTTATGTGAAGCAAAGCAGATAACACAGTTGCAGTGAACAACCGGTGTCCAACAATCTGATCACTACATGTTGAATTAATCACCAACAACCAGCTTAATCCACAGTATCAGCCTCCCTCCAGCCTCTCCAACACACAGAGCATTTTCAGAGCAGTTTAAATAAATAACTTTTATTTCATTTTAACCTACATAAAACTGTTGAACATGAGTTTTCTTTGCTTACCGTCACAGAATCCATATTACTTCTGAGGCTGTCAAAATGTGAACAGTTGTCTTGGATACAAGAATCCCAACAAGTCCTCCAACCTGAGCAACCATATACTGTAGGTTGTTTTTTTAACTCGCTGATACAACCCATACGAGTGTCTCCTGAAATAGTATATATAGTAAATAGTGTAATACTAAAATAAAGGTCATGGCTTGGTTAGGTTTAGGCACTAAAACTACTTGGTTAGGTTGAGGAAAAGATTGTAATATGCCTTAAAATAAGTACTTCCTCAACATTAGACAATCTTTGTTAAACTGCTATTTTCACATGGGAATCGAACTACGCTCTCCTGTCTCATACTCCTGTATTTTGTTGACCCATCCGTCCACCACAACCTCCTCCTAATGCAGACTTTGTCGCTCTATAAACTATGTCACCGCACTTTCCCCTTTGCTCCTGTCATAATTACTAGATGTCTCTCAATGCAGTATCTCAACAAGCATTCCAAAAATCTCGTCGGAAGACGGTGTAAAATAAACTAATTGGGTGGTGGGCTTTAAATAATGTATATAATACATAATAATATATGTACATAATAATACCAATTAATCAGTAGTGCAATTGCAATATTACAGCTACCAATGGAAGCACTAAGCACACTGCTTTTCAGAGCCACTTCAGCCAAAGGGTGAGCCTGCACCAGCTTTGATTTTCAGACTGTTCTCCCAAAAAAAACAGCAGCATCAGTAATTTCCAATAAGAACAGGTAGTACAACTTTACAATAAGACTACCCTTATAAAGGATTTATGAATGGTTTATAAGTTATTTATTAATTAGCTTGTTAACACTTTATAAATCATGTGTAAGCTGTTATAACACATTAAATAAAGAGGGCAACAGTGACCTGTTGCTTGCCAAATAGTGAGTCCAAATTTCTCTGTACTGTTAAGCCTCATGTCTGATTAGTTACTGAGCTTTCTTTGTTGTCGCCATCATCCAGCATTTGGACCTGTTGCTTCATAATATATTTGTTAAGTAAACAGCACTTAACCACCATAAGCATCTTAATCTCAAAAAGTTTAATTTGGCAGATCAAATTATCATATCAAATGACCAGATTCATACTCTAAGTCCTTGGCAATATTTACACATTTATTAATGAGTTACTAGTATTTATGACTGTAAAGGGGAGCCTTATTGTAAAGTGTAAAACCCATCATCATTTATTAATGAGATACAAGACGGCGCCCTTTACCATTTACAAATGGTAACTCATTAGTAAGATTAATGAGTAATAAGCATTAACTTGTACCCAACAGGTTTATGTTCATGATTAAAAGCCCTCTAGCAGCTGTTGGAATCCTGACTCTTATTCATCAGGTGGAAAGGTGGAAACAGTATGATAGTATTGTTACTGAGCTATAAAGTCCACAGAGCAAGGAGTTCAGGGCAGATGGATGGGTCAAGAGAATGTCAAACTTTGACACAAGAACACTGTCCGCTTCCTCTCTCCTGCTGACAGTTAACATTGGTCTCTTGGAACCTTGACCACTTTTGTTTCCTCACCTTAACCAAGTCATTATTCTTCTGTCCCTAACCAAGTTGATTTTTTGACAACCAAAACTTGACCATAAAGTTTTGTAACTTTGCCAAATGATGTTGCTCTGCTCATAGGGATGTCAAATCAGAAAGTGCTCCTATGTTTCAGTCTGTTGCATACACCTCCCTGAGTTCTTAGCTTCTTAGCAGTTACAAATAGCATACAGTATTTTGATGTTTAATTTGAAGGAAATGGTTGTGTTACATCACAGCTGCTTGACTTCAGTTTTTCCTCACCTACCTTGCCTTTACTTCAGTGATTGTCTATTTTAGGTGGTTTTTCTGAAAAAATTAAAGTTTGCAAGAGTGACTGAAATATTCAGGTTTCTTTTTGATAGCCATAGAAATGGACCATACTTGTATAGGGTTAGACACTGATGTGATGCAGGTCTTGCATAAGCAAACACACACATGCAGAATATATGGCCCTTCAAAACTTCAGCATTTTTTGTCTAACAAGACCCTTTAAGGCTTATAGGCTTGTAATTTCTGCTACTGCCACATAGCCAATGTTAGCATTAACAGCTGTTTACGTACCAGTCTAGAAGAAATGTTACAAGCTCAGCATTAAATTTCATTCCTTTACTCATCAAGAACTTTATCCAGTGGTGGAGAGCAATGCCAATGTTGACTCTTGTTTTGCTTATATTTCTATTTCTATCACTTCTTTTCTTCCACCAAAGGTTGGCATGCTAGCCCTCCATTCGGCAGGACCGTCTCATCACTTTCTGATACCGAGTCACTGTTAGCGTCCAGTCTGCCCTGAAGAACTGGCGCTGCTCAGGGGACATATTATAATCTCTTGTTTTGTAAACATAACAATGGCTGAAGCTCTTGGCAATACTGGTAAGTAAATAGCTGCTCGAACATCGGCAATGATGCAAGAGCAAAACTTATTCCAAATAGCTTCGAACACAAGTGGCTTTGCTGCGCAAGCTTCGGACATTAGCTCCAGAGGTGAAATGAAAGGTGTCAGGTTGGTACCTTAATTGTCAACTGCTTAGCTCAGTGACCCATATATTGCATTTCTAACTCCACTAGGCTGTGTATCATTTAATGCATATTTCAGCCGTCTTCACTGATGCTGCATTCCATACAGTAACTCAGCCCCACCTGCCATGACAGTCACAGAACAGACAAAGGAAGATTCTGTATTTCATGCAGTAGCATTGAAAACTGAAAAATAACATAGCCCCAGTGGTTCTTATGATTCATACCCCTGAGCCTCCCAGAGAGTAAATTGCACTTTGTCAAATTATTTTGCTTGTATGCCAGGAAATAGCAACCAGCTATCTATATTCTTGCAATTCTTCCAGCCGCATTGTTGGGGAAGAACAATTGTTACAATATTTCAGCATTCTGGTAACTGTGCTGAAATCTAGCTGGCAAAAAATCGGACTGATTTTCAACAGACTAGTTTTGTTGGGAGCAGTGAGAAAGAGAGCAAAAGATGAATATGTCAGAGGCTCCAACTCCAGAGGCCTGCGGGAAGAGGATGGCATATTTAATGCCAGCATTTTCATGCATTTTTATTCACCACCAGCATCTCTTCTATTGCATACAAAAGCGACCCCCTAGTCATATTAATCCACATGTAAATTTTAGTGTCTTAGTGTTTAGTTTTCTCTTTCATAGGAACTGCACAGGGATTTGCAATGATTCCAAGAAGGAAATGGCAGATGGGAGGGTAGGGAACTGTAAAAATATGTCTCTGTGTGTTTGTTGGGCCTTAGAAAAGGAAATCCTGTAACTTTGAGCTGGAAATGTTTACGCTCTAGTTTAGGATGTACAATGCACCTGAGATGGAAGATAGGGATGGTGGGATGGAATGGCACTGGGAGAAGTGCTCTGCTGGTACTGCTGAGCAGAGAAAAGGCTGGCTGCCTACTAATGAAGCCCTGTATTCCGTTTGATGAGATGACAGCTGTTACATCCATGTGCTTGAACAGTGTCTAGTCATAGTTAATCTTTTTCATGGTAAATGACGCTTCCACCCAAGAGAGATGGATGAATGGCCTGACTTTTTCTGACATTTATTTGTGTTGCTCTTTGGCATGATAATCACCACTGGCCATCTGATAGGCTGGCTATCAAATCAGACCTTGCTAGCAGTGAGGTTAAGTAAGAAGGGATTTCATCTCATCAAAGCATTGGCTTCGTGTCTAATAAGCTGGTAAATGATATGATTGCAAGTGATGATGGTAAAATTGCAGACAACTGAACAATATCCAAGTTTTAGCAAGCTAAACGAGAGATTAGTTGATACTAATGGCTTTGTTCAAATAAAGCAGAGCAGATTACAAAAGAGAGTAGAAGTAGATCATCCTGTCAACTTACTGTACGTGTAAAACATTGTTTTAGAGAGGGCACCTTGAGCTCATAAAAGAAAATAATAATAGTATGCTTAAGGGAGGATCTAAACATTGCCTCTCTTGTGTCCTCAGGCATACAGTTGCCTGAGAGGCTCTGCGCACAAATGACTAATAGACATTCAAATGTATCTTCAAACTAGAGCTTTGCTGCTAGAGCCTGAGGCAAGAAACCTAAGGTTTACTCTTTTCAAAACCATCTAAGACATGTAATATAGATTCAGGGCCAATTTACATCCTGCTTCAAAGTTGAAAAATATTAATTTAATGATGATTTTTAATTTGGATTCTTTTGAAGAGCCTCACTACTTCATTCTAAAGGGGCAATGGGGAGGAACACAGACTGAAAATAACAGGCCGTAAACTAACTGTTTTGGGTTGTTTCCTGATATTCAGTAATTTTTTCTTCTTAATCTTCCCGTATTTGTTCCTCTTTTCTTTCTTTTCTTTGTTCTTTTTCTACCTTAAAATCTCACCTCAGATGCTGCAGTTCTAAGGCAAATCGGTTAAAGTGACCGATTTTAAATGAACTCCGACAATCAGTTTGGTTCCTTTAACTGAAGGTAAATCTATTGTCAGTTTTATTTATTTAGCTCCAAATCACAAATATGCCTCAAAGGACTTCTGTATAGCCTACAACACCCTCCACCCATAGACCCTTGATTCAGATAACTAAAATCTCCCCCCAACAAAACCTTTAACAGGAAAAGAATGGAGAAATCTCGAGAAGAGTAACAGAGGAGGGGTCTTTCTTTGAGGACAGAAATAGATGTGTGCACAGAGCAAGCAAATATAACAACAGTAAAATTAAAATATGGAGAAACAGAATGACACTATTAGATAAACTGTAAACATAAATGAAGGTTATGGATCCAGGAGAGTGTCAAGCAGTGAGGACCTGAGCCACATAATCTCTGCATCGCAAAGATCTGTAAAAAAAACAGTCAACACACTTACAAACACACAAACACAAGAGACACAGTCGAGGATGCCATTCATACAGAGGGACAGAAACCTTCTCTGTCTATTGTGTTCCCTTTTCATTTTCACCGGCAAGATTGCTTCGGCCTGAATAACATTTTAAAACAACTTTTAGTTATAGGCCCAGAGGCCCAGAAATGTGTCAAGCTGCAACTGGTCATGCTTCATAGCACCACCATCAGGAAAAAAATTACATTACTATTAGAGGTTTGCAGTGAAAACACACAAAGAAGAGGGATGCATACTAATTAAAACCACATGAAGGGCTTAAAAATGGATCAGTTCATATGCATCCCAGCCTGGTTGGTTTGTTAAATGGTGTTATATAAGGACTTTCACCAAAATATCATATGTTTTAACATGGAGAGCTTTTCCAAAAGGATGATACATTGTGCAAAAAAATTCAACAGAATGCTCAGCAAGTAGCACATTGTGCATGATTTTGGGATCAGTTCAGCTCATTTTAATCAGAAAAAATTCATTTAACACAAGACAACATAAGGGTGTCAATGCTTTTCCATTAGCTGAGTTTTCTATGCAAATATACCCATGTGTGTTGAGTTGATGAAACAAAAACAATAGCTCATCTGAAAAACTGGTCATTTATAAGCTGAGAACAAAGCTGAAGTCATCATAGAGCTGTTTGCAGAAGTCACAGTGAACCTGTGCTAAGGAAGACTGAAGATGATGTGGTTATGTTCAGAGCACTGATGGTGCAGGAAAAGAAATCTGGTTAGAATAGAGAGTTAGAAAATTGGATGGAAATGAGAAGCATGGATATGATTTATTGTAGAGCATGAATAAGATTAAATAATGGGTAAGGAAGTGTTTGGACTGAGATGAATAAATGGTGGACAGTTGGGAGTCAAATGAAACACTCATGGATCTGATGCATATGTGAAGTCTGGGAGGATCAGGGCCATTTAACTAACCTTGGTGAGATGGCAGCATCAGTTTAAATAAAAGTTGTCCGCAAATTCCATATAAGTTTGGCACCATTCATGCTTATTAAAATGTGCCCCCACTTACACTGTTCGTCTTTGTGATCAATAATTAAGTTGTCCCTGCAAGTCACATACTGTACCACTCAATGGAGCCATTAACAAAGGCTTCTCTGTTCTGAGCAGACTATTACGATGTGCATAATAGTCCTGCTGAATCCTAATGCAGGGACAAGTCAGATCTACATACAACAAAGAAAAGAGAACAGTATTAGAGGAGTCTCCGCCAACAGGGGGATAATGTAGAGAGTGGTGTTGTTTCAGCAGTATGAAGCTCACAGCTCTTTTGTCAGGATTTCAAGTTGGCCTCCATGTGTGTTTCCTATCTGACCCACAAGGTGCAGAAAAAATACGAAATCGTTTACTGTCAAACAAAAAAATAAAACTACACATAAAAACAAGGAAAACATCCAGTTATCCGTCAGATCAAAATGGCTAAACCTCAAAGGTAAACCTGCAGGGGAATCAAGCTGTTACCAAAACTGGGACTGATATTAGAACCAAAACCAACATTTCACCGCCCTGCACCTACGAAAACTTGTCTTGCTTGTGCCGGGAATGTTTTTCTTTGAACCATGTAGTCATAGGTTAACAGCTAAGAGTGCTATATTTAAACATTTTATGTATGTTACTGTGGCATGAAAACTACCTCAACCAGCTGCTATGTTACTGTGTAACTTTCCATTTCCATTTAAAAAAAAAAAAGTTTTCTGGTTCATTGTGTCAGTCACAGCACATAACTGATGATAAATTGTTTTGGTTCCTTATCCAAGTTATATGTACTGTATCTGGTGTACAAATACACTCATTTTTAGAGCCACTTATATTAGATTAGAGCATCACTGCACAAGCATTTCCACTGAAAGGCCCAGTCCAGTGCTGTTTTCCTCATCTGATCACATTATAACACTAAACAGCATTTGCTGCCACGCGCCCACAGGAGCAGTCGATGGAGCCGATTAGAAAACTGTCTGATGAGGGTGAAGGATGAGCCTCTAGACCTCCATCATGTGGATAGAGCCTGCAGACAAATTCCTGAACTTCATAAACAAACTCAATCAATTGCAACAAAAAGATTATTTGAATGAGTCTGCTCTCTCAGCACAGGAGAGAAGGCTGTTAGCTGTTCTCAATTCAAGGACATGAATATTTTTGGATATTGCTATGGAAAACCAGAATCTCTGAATAAGCAATAATGTTGTGAGCTAAAGCTGCTTCCAAACAATATGAAAGGCTGTTGTTGTTTTTATCAAGTTAGTTTCCAAAACTTTTCTCAGAGGAAGTTCCGCTCTGCAAAGACAAATAATCTGACCTGGTGAAATGAGCTAAAGAACTAAGGTGTTTCTGAGGAGCACTAGTGAAAAGGGCAGAGGGAGTCCAGAAGAGGAGGCAGAGATGTGGACAGGACAGTCATGTAAGTAGACTTTGACTTTATACTTTGATGGTACTCGAGATGAAATTTGCTTTGCCTGGATGGCAGATGAGAGCAGGCAGCTGCAGCAGAGGGCAGTGAAAAAAGTGCAGTGCAGTTTCCAGTAGTCTCAACATTACTTCAAATAAATATTTACATCCTGTTAGATCAGATCCCCATTTAATAAACTATTATCAGATTATTCTATCAGCTTGTATGATGGTTGTTTTAATGATATTCTTCTGTAGCCTGTGACAGGTGATAGGGTTTGAAATGCTATATAGCTTACCTGTAGATTAGGTTAGCGTTTATGGTTTAACCTCCATATGACAAAATTATTTTATATGAAAATTTTGATAGGCTATTGATATTTTAATTGCCATATGGGGCAGCCATCATATCAGTTTCCCACTATGAAGGGGAGACGAGAGATGGTTGGAACACGGGTCAGTCAGCTCTTAAATCAGGTGACAGCCAGGTGTTTTACTCATCGTGTCCTGAGGTTTTGCAGTCAGGTGGCACCTGGCTCCAAAGACTGCAGCCACCTTGGTCTAGTGGGGTCATCATTGCCTACATTTGCATGATGTCAAAGTAAGTCAGGATTAACCATGTGCATTGTGCAGCGATCACTGGTGATCGATCGTGTGTAGGCCTGGCTCTTCTTGAACAAGCCTAATGATTCAGCAGGAAATCTACTGTCACGGACTATCTGGTTCCACTGGACAGGTCTACAAACACATCCGATAAGACAATTTAAAAGCAATCAAATGATGAAATAACAAATTTGCCTCAAAGGGATTTACATTCTGAACATCACTCTATACATACACCCTGTATCCTTAGACTCAAACACCAACTCGGCTGTCAGGATCAAAGAAGAAAATGGTGTTTCAATGTTTCCCTAACCTGAAATCATTTTTGTGCCAACACCCAAAATGCTTGTATGAGTTGTTCTGTAAAGCAGTAATAAACCTCCATCTGAAAATGTCCTTCATGCATTCTTCAGCAGAACAAGAGGTTATGTTAAAACCCAGTTATATTAAAAGTCTGTGGCTCTACAATAATTTGACAATTATATCTCTAGGCTAAAAATTAGGGTCAAAAAGATTTTGAGTTTGTAAAGTGATGTTCACAAAGAATTCCAAAGTTTGTAGTTGTGGTAGTTGTAGTTGTAAAAAGAAGAGAGAGAGACCCTGAACAAATGTGGTACAGTTGTGAGGTTATACATACACAAGACAGTAAATAAAGAAGTACTTTGTGTGTAAATTCTAAATGCATGTAAAACTCAGCACTGCAAGTTCCTGCACTGTGTGTGTGACATTGACTGTCTTTTCTTTTTTCTACAAATAAAAAACTTTTCTTATGCACTAACTTGAATTTCTCATACAGATTCATTTTACAGGTTCACAAAGGTTTATTCACAACTGCAATCTTTGTAATTATTTGTGAATATCTGACAGGCTCAGAATCTTTTTGACCCTAATTTGAGTCCATAATTTTCTCCCACCACAGCAGCTTTGCCTCCTACTAACCCTAACCCTTGGTTTATAATCAAAACTGACCCCCACACACCACCACAGGCCATACTTCACTTATCCAACCTCAAAACACATGAATGAGCAGAAACATCACAATCACATTAAAACCTTACATGCAGTCAATGTAGTTGACTGGATGAATTCATGTGTTTTCGATGCATTTATGTAGGTGTGAAGTCATGTATGTGTGGGCTAATGAGGCAACGTCGATTACCAGAATGAGGCAAGTGGGTGAGGAATGTACTTTAAAAGAGGCCACAGAGGTCATCCTGACAGCAGAATGCTCATTCCTCCGTTTTTGAGTTTCATGTTGAATACATGAATTAAGTGTTCCCTCCTTCTCCTCCTCCTCTTCCTCCTTCTCCTCCTCCTCAGGAAAGACTGATGAAGTCAGAATCCGTCCTGTTTCTCTTCTGATTATGAAAACACTTTTCAGAAATATTCTCTGTTCAGATGATGTAAAGTCATCTTTAGTGAATTCCATTCTCCTGTAATCAACCTACAATGGCTGCCATTTTTATTTATCTGTAACACAACTGCTATAAAACTGAGCAGTGTTTCATGTCTGAATGTTGTATGCTGCAGAGAGAGAATAGACTCTAACACAGCCAGCAGAGTATTTAGTATAACAGTGGTGATTTTGCCGTCCGGAGGACTGAGATCATTTCCAGTTCAGTCTGCTAATTGAGAAGATGCAGAAAGAGCATTGTGGTAATCTGTCTTTTCTTTGCCAAGCCATTTGTGAAAATAATTTAAGAGAGGGACCCACAGTGGTAATCTTTCCTTTTTGACTACTGATGAGCCACACCAAATTGGTGAGGAGGGCGGTTTATTTATTTAGGTCAGGTAAGCCAAGGTGTCAATAGGATTTTAATACAAGAAACTGCCCTGCAAGAGCTGAGCATTGTCTTTATTCTGAAAAAGGCAACAGAAAGCTGCTTTAACTTCTGTTCTCATGTGCCTCTTCAGAATCTCTAGCAAAGGACCTTACATATAAGATACTATTATATTATATATCTTATTTTATTGTTATTCATTGTATTTATTTTCCTACTAGAAGTGTGGAGCTCTTTTATCTTATTGTATTTTGGTATTTAAGAAGTCCTCAACCTGAATGACGGCAAATGCCATTTGTCCCTACCCTCTGTATGACCCTTCATCATCATGGTTACATTAATAAACACATGGAGTGTATCGGACCTTCATTATCATGGTTACAATAATAAACATGGTAAAACTTGTTGAACGGTATCAGGTTTAGGCACAAAAACTTCCTGGTTATGTTCAGGAGAAGATGGTGATTTGGGTTAGAAAAAATAATTCCTTAAGGTTATGGGACCACAGTTGCCATGGTTACAATAATAAATGTGGTTAAGACTGTGGAACCATCATGAACATAATAAAGAAAGTTTTTATATATAGCACATTTCATATTCAAAGTACTTCCACAGGCAGAAATCCTTTATTGGGTTTGCTTGATTGAACAGATGATGTTCTCATGTAACGTGTTAGTGACGCTGGACTCTTAAAAACTGGATGACTCTGTTGAAGTCACAACTGAGCAATTTTAGCTGTACTAAGCAGCTTTCCATTTCAGACTTCAAAACTCATAATTTTCTCTGAACCTAACCTTCTCTTTTCAGTGGCCTGCGGGGGTTCAACTTTCTCGCTCCTGTTGATGAGAAAGTTGATTTTTTTTTTTTTGCCCTTTAGTTTACAGTTGATGTCCCCTGTAGCTGGAGGAACATCACCCAACTCCAAAATATAATTTGGGCAAAGAGGTCACATCTGGCATCTCATAAGTCTTGGGCCTGCTGCTGCAGTCGCACCTTGTTATTTACACTGACAGACAAGTGTGTTCAACTTACAGTTGCAATCAAAATTATTCAACCCCCATTGCATTTTAGGTTTATTGGCAAAATTTAAAATTTTTCAGGTGTTTGCAATTAACAAATCACACAAGAACAGTTTAAATAGTTAAATAAAACTAATATTACAAGGATTTTATCCAAATTCAACACTAAATCCTACTTTACTTCCTACTGCAGTCTCAAAAATAGAAATGAATAGAATTCCTCATAAGAGCATACATTTGCAAATCAGGTGTGGTCTCAAGCACACCTGATGCAACCAATCAAGGACTTCATTAGTTGTATCAGGTGTGCTTGAGATAGAACACCTCAAATACCTGGACTGTTGACGGTGACGTTTCATTGCATGTTAGAAATATGGCTAAGTCAAGAGAATTGTCCAAAACGTTCAGAGAAGAGATCATTGCCTTGCACAAACAAGGAAAAGGATACAAAAAGATAGCAAAGGCACTGAATGTTCCTAAAGATACAGTTGGAAGCATAGTTTGCAAGTTTAAAGTTAAAGGAACAGTGGCTACACTACCTGGACGTGACAGAAAGAGGAAGCTATCAACGGCTGCCACCAGAGTCCTGAGGAGGCAGGTGGTCAAAAACCCTCGACTGACTGCAAAAGACCTGCAGCAAAACTTGGTGGCAGCAGGCATTGAGTTTTCAGTTTCCACAATAAGGCGCATACTAAACACTCCAAGACGTACACCATTACTGACCCAAAAGCACAAGAAAAGTCGGCTCCAATTTGCTCAAAACTATATAAATAAGCCAAAGAGGTTTTGGGATTCTGTTCTGTGGAGCGATGAAACAAAACCGGAACTTTTTGGGCCTATGGATCAGCGGTATGTCTGGAGGAGGAAGAATGAAGCATACACTGAAAGGAACACCCTGCCTACAGTGAAGTATGGCGGTGGCTCAGTGATGCTCTGGGGCTGCTTCACTTTCTCTGGCACTGGAAACCTGCAGCGTGTGAAGGGCAAGATGGATTCAATCAAGTATCAGGAAATCCTGGGAGAAAATGTCATGCTGTCTGTGAGGAAGCTGAAGCTTGGGCGTCATTGGACCTTCCAACAGGACAATGATCCCAAGCATACCTCAAAGTCCACCAAGGCTTGGTTTCAGAAGAAATCCTGGAAGATACTAGAGGGGCCATCACAGTCGCCTGACTTGAACCCCATTGAAAATAGATTTGAAAAAGGCGGTTGCAGCACGCAAACCCAAGAATATTAGTGAACTGAAGGCCTTTGCCCATGAGAAATGGGCTAAGATTCCTCAGGAACGCTGCCAGAAGCTGGTGTCTGGCTATGCATCATGTTTGCAGCAGGTCATAACAGCAAAAGGGTGCTCTACTAAGTACTAAAGATGCTTGTCATGAAGGGGTTGAAACTGCAGTAGTCATTAAAAGTGGCATTTTGTGTTGAATTTGGAGAAACCACTTGTAATATTAATTGTATTGAGCTATTTAAATTGTTCTTGTTTGATTTGTTTATTGCAAACAGCTGCTAGTTTGTACATTTTGCCAATAAACCTAATTTGCAGTGGGGGTTGAATAATTTTGATTGCAACTGTAACTCTGCTAACTTTAATCATATCTAACCTCTATGGGAGCATGGACAAATGGGTTTGTGCAGGAGTCAGCCCAGCACGCCACACTTTGGATATATTGATCTCCAGCTTCAGTCTTTCTCCTACATGAGCTTATCACCTCTGGCAATGAGACCTCAGGGTGCCATTATCCGAAAACCTGTATCTTGTTGGATAGCTGGCAGGAGGTACAGTCAGTGATGTATAAGGTAGCAGAGGTGAGAAGCGCGAGCATGCACCCGTGATGTACGTGAGCTCGGTTATGTGAATCAGCTTGCAACTGAACTGCTTCATCTGTGGCAGATACTGGATTTGATTCCCATCTTCAGACATTCTTGAGTCTGAGACATGCAGGTCAGGTTCACTGCAGACTCTAAATTGCAAATATGAGTGTACATGTGTATTCTCGTGGTAGTGGACAGTCTAAAGTGTTGTCTACATGAAAATAACATGAATCAGGTAAATCAGTATAAATGTATCAGCCTTCAAGAAGAATGAAAATAAACACTAAGGTATAGAAGTCTTTCATTATTACAATTCTTGTGTTATGTGGGTGTAGCAGTGTGTGCACTAAAAATACAACATACACTGTAAGGAGAAGGTGCTGTGTCTGCATTCATGTCCAGACATGCGTTGCTGGAGATAGTCTCTCCCTGCCATAGATGTTTATCTTCATTTGTCATGTTCTTATCATATTGGTTAACAGAAGGAACATTTCTCTCACTCAGGGTTTCTGTTCTGTTCTGCTGAAGAGCTGCTGGGGCTGTTGTTTTGTAATGTTTGAAACACATTTAAAAGGCCTAATGAGATGCCTCATTTAACCTCCTGTCTGTGTCTGGAAGGAGTGGAATATGATTTTTCTGACTGCAATAACAAATTCTAGGCTTTTCTATTCTATTAGCATAACAAGGCAAGATTCTCTGTTTATGCATTTATTTATTTATATCTTGCAGGTCTGAGTATCTGAAGCTCAGTGCAGGATGTTTTCTGTTATTTTATTATTGTCACTGTAACATGAAGTCTGAGGCAAAAATTTTAGGTCAAATGTAACTTATAGCATATTTACATGATATGAAAAGGTTTATGTTATTGTATCTATTGAACACTGATGTTTGTGATTGTATTTTAATTACATTGTGGATATTACACTGTCTCAGTCACACTTGTGCATCATTTGACAAGTGTGAAGAAGACTTTCCATATAACACCTGATGTCCTTTACTGAAGCAGCTGCCACATTCACATTCACAGGAAGGACACAGCACAAGCTGTCATTTTCAAAGGTTTGTGTTGTGCACCCTCTGCTGCCTCTTTTTGAAATTGCGCACCTGACAAGCTTTCATCACAGTAAATATGACAATCCATTAGCACGCAAATCACAACGTGTGGTATGAGTGGGAGAGAGAAAACACACCTATGCCCATTTCAACTGGCAGGACATTATGAGCCCCCAACCCACAAACACCATGTAATATGCATGTTGTGCATGTTGGTAAATTGTCAGATGTGCTGGTGAGATCACATAAGATGGGTTTACTTTGGCTCCTGTATCAATATTTGCACTTGAAATGTAGTTTTGTTATTTTACACCATCTGTGCGAGCTGATCTTCACTGCTGCTCCCCTTCTCTCCATGCCTTCCAGTGCCACCACCTCTCCTGTTCAAATCTGATGTAAAAGTTATTTAACAGCAGCAGCAGCAGCAGCAGCAGCAACAGCAAGTGATTGTGATGGTGGAATAACTGTGCATACATTTAGCCAAACCCTCTCAAGGGTATTTTTCATGCATTTTAGAAGCAGCTTGGAGTTAATGAGGGCTGTGAGGCAGGCATTACCTAGAATAACGACTCACAAATGGGTTGAAATAGTAAACAGTATTTCAAATGAAAGGAGACAAAGCAAAATGATGAGATGAGGCAAAGGCTTTGTAACAACACAATGGTACTCTCTGATTCCCAAAGGAAAGTAGTGAAATGCCCCCTAACCTGAAGTTATGTGTCTGTATTCTGGCTGTGGATGGCAGTATACAGTGGTTTAAGGGGAAAATATGAAATGAAAAAAGGAAAACATCTACCAAGAACAATATTTCTGATTCTTTCACAAGCATTTCCTTTTCTGTGAGCATACAGTCATGCAGATACAGTCCTGCTCTTCTCTAATCAATGTTCTTCACAAAGTTGTTCAGAAATTTCTCTGTCAGTTTCCCACTAATCTGAAGAAATCAACTGCCCCCATTTTTTAGCAAATTTTAAAATAGTATTTCTTTCATCATCATTCATTCTTTCTTTCATAGCCATCTCTTAGTTCACTTCTTTTCCAAACCCCCAGCCAATATTAGTATAAACAATAGCAAAAATAGAGGGATTAGTTTCAATGATTAGATGAAACTTCAATGACAATTCTTTAAGACGGGTTAACACAATGCAAAAGCCACAACACAAATGCAAAAGCAACAACACAAATGCAGAATTTGTAGAATTTGCGGTAAACGAATTGTATTGAATTGTGAGAGATTGTACAGGTGTACCTGATAAAGTGGCCAGCAGAACAGAAAAGAACAGCAAGCAGAACTGACAAATGTATGCAGTGCTAGGGGAAGCCAAACTGAGTTTCAAAAGAAGAAGGCAACACAACATCAATTTTTAACCAGGATCCAGCACTGATAATCTGAGCAGCTATGAACAGTCATTTCAGTGTGTTAGCTTCATAAAAAAACTCACGCTGATCTGCAGGCAGCTTTTAAAGCCACATGAATGTTTTCACTGCACCATTAAGTCATAAAACACTTTTCTAATCCATGCAGGAGGAACAATGGCAGTTTTTTTTCAGATGAAAATGGAAATAAAATTATTTCTAAGGGTTACAAATCTATTTTGTAAACACCTCACCTCACCTGTAAACACCTTGACCTACCTCTGCTTCATTCCTGTACAATTAACAGTGGGGCTGATTGAATATGGGCCATAATGTGGAAATTTCAACACAAATAGTTAATAAACCAAATCATACTAGAAATACCGGTTGATTATTTGGAGGCTAAACAACAAAATTAAATAGCCTACTAATTTGATACATCTCATCTGCTCTTGGGCTGGGCTCAACATTACAAGGATATTATGGCAAGCTCGCATGGAAGAATACTAGGAAGTAGAGATCTTAGTTTCTTTAAGCAAGTCCTGTGCCCCAATACACCACACAACTACAAAATGTGCAGTTTATTTAGATATGTGTACCCAGTACACCACCTCAAACACCTGGCCCACAACCTTGACAGGTCCCTGCCAGTGGCTGCAAAGCTTAGGGGAAACCACCTTCTTACAAATTGGACAAAAGACCCATACTTTGTCCCCTGGCATGAAGGCCTGCCCCCAGCAACGTGTTTCATAGGCTCTCTTCTGAAACACTTTAGCGTGGTGAGTATAGTTATGGGCCACCTGTAGACGATCCTTCAATCTATGGTAGTAGTCCATCTCTTTTCTTCCGAAAAGCTCAGGCTTGGCAAGAGACCCGAACACCGTCCACAGGTGGTTGGAGTTTCTGCCCAAGCATGAGGCCAGCAAGCATGTACTGGCTGGACTCCTGGACAGCACTAGGGTAGGATCACAGGACCAGAGGCAGGTGGCAGTCCCAGTCCCGCTGGTGTTGGCTGGTGAGTGTGGCGATTTGAGTGGCCAGGGTGCGACCGTTTCACTAGCCCATCAGCAGACTTCACCCAAGACCTGGGACTCACTAGTCACTTTGGAGCTCAGCAGGGACCCCAAAGTGGGTGAACATCTCCTCAACGAGCCTCTCCGCTATCGTGGTGGCACTCTGATCTGGCGCTGCATATACCTAGTCCATAGCCACGAGAATGTAGCGGTTGCCAGCATTGGTAACTGGAAAGGGCCCAAGGATGTCCACCCCTACCAGCTCCATCTGGGCCCCCACCAAGTACTGATGTAGTGGTGCATGGGAGCACATGGGTTGGTCCCTTCTGGGCAGTATCACAGTGGGGCACGTGTAGTTCCATGTCTCGTCGGGTTGGCCACTCCCGGACAGCAGCAACCTTGGCTGGGGCAGTAGTTACACCACAAGCTATGACCCCGTGGCCCAGGAACTTTGTCTCCCTTGTCAGCAGACAACACTTTGCAGGGTTGAGTCACAGCCTGGACTGACAGATGGAAGTGAGGATCTCACACAGGTTTGACAGGGCTCCGTCAAAGTCGTACACCACACAGCAACTCAAGGGTATGTCTGCCAGCACCCACTCCTACAGCCGCTTGAACATAGAGCCCAAATGGCATGACCCGGAACTGCCACAGCCCCTGTCCAATGGTTAAGGTGGTCTTTGGTCTTGCATCAAGGTCCAGCTCTACCTGCCAGTAGCCACTGCACAGGTCAAGGAAGCTGAACCAGCTGGACCCTGTATCGGCCTTAAAGGAGCTGGAGCTGGAGACTGGAGTGGTGGTCCACTCACTGTGCCACTCCTCTGTCCTTTCCCTCCAACTGGGTAGCTCTGGCTTTTGGTGCTGGTGCTGGGCAGTCACGGGCTATGTGAGCAGGCTCATCACATTGGTCAGAGCAGCTGGCCCACCGGTCTTGATGTCGCCTAGATGATGAAGGCCGTTGCTGAGACTGCTGTGGTGGAGGCTGAACTTGGCAGACTACTTTGGTCTCCTCTTCCCCCTCATTGTAGTCAGTCATTCTGACATGTGGTCGGAGAGCTTGGGGCATTTGCTGGGACGACCATGTGGAGAGCACTGCTTTTGCCCGTTCAGCCTCATGGAGAGCCTCGCTGAGGGATTGGGGTATGGTGAAGCATGCTGGCATAAGTGCTCTTGTGTAAGGCCCTGCAGGAAAGCACGGAGGGCCAGTTCCTCTTGGAGCTGGGAATCGTGGGTAACCATGTCGGGCATGCAGCTGCCCATCAGCAAAAGGGCCCAGGATCTCTCCTCCTTGGCAGTGGCAGCTGCTCTCTGGCTTGGAGGTTCTTCTGCTCTGTTGGGTCCAGGTCAAGGAGCACCTGAAGCACTATTCCCTCCAATGCCAATGCCAGGTGGGTGGCAGCTTCTTCATAACTCCAGTCGCTGTGCATTGCTGCTAGCTGGACTTATGAGAGATATGGCTATAGCTGTGTCACTCCATTGTACTTGGGCAGCTTGGAATGCATGGAAGAACACTAGTTAGTTAGCTTAGTTTCTTCAAGCAAGTCCTGTTACTCAATACACCACAGGACTACACGATATACAATTTATTTAGCATTAGAACTGACCAGAGAGCACAAACATGGATTTCATGAAGTCTCAGTTATGGTGTCCAACTGGTAACTACAACTCAACACAGTCTTGGCCACAAAAATACAAAACAACCACCTCACACATCCACAACCAAACATGAATAAGATCAAACCTGAACACAACATTAATAAAACAACAATGAAAACATGAACATTAACATTCCCATGCTTGGAAATGTCAGTCGTCATAGCAACAACTCCCTTCGGTCGCAAAAATATTGTGTCTCTCTCATGAAATGGTTGTAATAGAACTACCACCCGCTTTAGTTTGCAGCAGTAAAGATTTGAAATGATCTCTTAACTGACCTCTATAAATGAGTGAAGCAGACTTGGTGAAAAGAACTGTTGGCGCAAATTGAAGGCCAGGAAAGTGCAGCTGCTAGAGCATTCCAGCCTCTCAAAGAGAAACATTCAGAGGATGCCGACATATGAACTCCGTGAGAGGCTTCTCTGTATTCTAGCTTAGGAGGCAGCTTGAATCAGCTGATTCAATAGGCAGCAATTTTCAAGACGCTTTGAGGCTTTTTTTATGATGCCCTGCTGTGTCCATCCATCTACAGAATGAATTGATGTTTCATTGTTGGAGTGAAACTGTTGAAAGGCTTGAGGAGAGGGAACCAGAACATCTTGTTGGATAAATGTGGAGAAAGTAATAACAATGTTGGAAATAGATGAGCTTTAAGCTTTCCAGCACAAAATGGCACATGACAGCAGATCAATACCATTGACTGGAGTAATTATTGTTTTTGCATCTTTCCACTTGATATTTCCCTTCAAGTAACTGTCTTTCTTGTCTGAATTCCAGGCAGTTGAGAGCTCACAGCGCTGCTGATGTTGTTGCTGTTCCCACTGGTCACCAACAGAGGTCAATAAAAATCTTTCAGAAATTACTTACCTCTGTGGTTTCACTCAGGAAGACACCACAGCCCTGACAATGACTTTGACTTTGATTATTCTTTCCTTTAAACATTGTGTAAAGTTGATTAAATATTGATCGATCAGCAATTTGAAAAAGAGCACTCACAAAACAATCAAACACAATCAATATTAACAATGATAAGATGCAGTTTTTTAAAAGATGTCCACAGTGCAGATTGCATGTAAGGTCTCACACTGCCCCCTACTGGTAACAACTGGAACTATACAAACTATACATTTTGTGTATGTCACATAAACAGTAACGTTGAGAGACTGGAAGACAGAATTTCTTACCTTACCTTCTAACAGAGTCAGGCCAGCTGGTCTTTGTGCCAAGATAAAAGCTTGTTGAAGCTTCATAGTTAGTGTACAGATAGTCAAGTTGTATCAGTCTTCTCATGTTACTCTTGGCCAGTGTTAAAACAACCTCAATTTACCTAGATTAGGGGATGTTAGTAACACCCCTCATACACTCCACCAAAGCAGCACCTTCTGTATCTGATCTAATCTGTATCTGCAGTCCCTGTTTTAGAAGCATTTACTGACAGGTGACAAATTAAAGGAAAAACAAACATAGAGTGTTTTAATGAGGTGTTGGGCCACCACAAGTCTCCAGGGCCACTAATGCTTCAGTGACCCTTGACATTGACTCTTCCAGTCTATGAAACTCTACCAGAAAGATGAACACCATTCTTCCGAAATCTACTCCCTCATGACAGTGTAGAGTGCTGCCAACCACATCAATCCAAAGTCAACCACAGGCGGTCAGCTGGATTGATATGTGGTGACCGTGAAGGCCTCAGCACATGATTCACATCATTATGATCAAGCCATTTAGTGACCCACTAAAGCCCTGTATGAAGCATGTATCATGTTTCTCCACTAATTTACTCACATCACAAGTATCAGTCATTTTGATAATAATATATAATATAATAAGCAGGTTCATCCCAAAGTGTAACATGACTTCCCTTTTATCTTGAACTGGACAACTGCAGCCAGTTAGCTCCCCTAGACAGCAGTTAAGACACTGGGTGAGGGCCAACAGTAGCTAACCAGTTCAGCAAGAAAGCGAATAAGTATATACAACTATTACAACTATAATATAATTAAGAGACAAAGAAAATGTATTTATAAGGTTTTTGCTAGTACTTAACATGCCATTTGGCTAACTTGCTTTCCTCTGACTGTCTTCCTGTAAAAAATGAGCCCATAGGTCGTTTATGCAGCAGTTTATTTAGGCCAATAAATATTGTGATGCAACCTCTAGTGGCCATAGTAATTATGACGGAAGTAAATTCGGAAGTCAGATGAAGAGTGACAAAGGCTGTGTTATAAGGCCGGCATGGATGGATGGATGAACAGACCACTGTTTATTCCCTGTGTGAGAGCACATATTTATTAGTGTAACCATGACGACCTTAAGGAAGTTCTTATTTTAACCCAAACCATGATCTTTGCTCAACCTAACCTTTTTTTGTGCCTAAACATAACCAAACCATAGCCGTTCCACAACCTTAACCACATGTTTATTATTGTTTCCTCTGTGACTATGGCTCATATCTGAGGGTTGGAATGAGTGACCTCTATCATTATGTTTGTTGGAGGACTTGATGAATTCTGATTACTATCAGCAGCAGAACAGTTTCCCTTCTTTATTATATCCAAATAAATCAGATTCACATTTTGACTTGTCACAGCAGAAAAAGTTCTTATTTTATTCCAGCAATTATTCCAATGTAATAAAGCAGTTAATAATGTTATTAGTCATATCTGTGTTTGACAAGTAGGCTAAAACACAGCATGTGAGAAAGCTATAATCACCTTCTGCTTTTGCTATTTATTATACCAAAGAAGCATTATGTAAACTTTCAGTTTATATCTGCACCGTGCCCCCTCCTCCACCCATTCCTGATTTATACTATCCTCCATCTCTCATCTCTCCAGCCTGACTCAGCCCTGCTGCTCTCCTCGGCCCACTTTCCACACAGCCTCTGAGTGTAATCTCATTATCGACTTGCCAGTGGAAAAGGGATTTATTTAATGTGTTTGAGGAACAAACCACCAAAAGCTTAAAAACTTTTTTTTTTTTGCATTGTTTCCCTGAACCATTTCAAGCCAAAAGCTGAGTCTGTTTTACTCCCATCACTTTCAGATCTCACGCCTCTATGGGTGCCAGTAGCAAGTCATCACAGGGGGACAGATGAAAGCCAGAGGAAGAAATATGAAGTAATTAACTTGCAGTCACTTTATTCCCTTTCAGTCGGTTTGGAGAACATGCCAACAACTCCCATAATGTTGCTGTCTGCTCTCCTTAGAGGTTTTAGCATTTATTTCACATTAGGAATAAAATGACATACATCTTCCCAAGCTCATCCACTAAAAGAAAATTATGACAAGATGAAGTTTAATTAGAGTGTGTGTTGGTTGATAGTTAAGGGTTAATGGATGAAAGGTCTGGTTGTTTCCAGACATGAGCATTAGACTCCAGCTTCAGCCGGATCTGCAGCAAAGAAGATCACTGTAGAGAAGCCTTGACTAAAGGGATTTGAAGGGGAGGTACTGCAAAGATATCTTATCCCTCTGCCTTTAAAGTGGATGCCTAATTGGACCATCTGTGTTTTCCGACATGCATTTGTGAATTTACTATGTTGTTACAGTTGGTTGAAATGTGCAGTAACAACTTTTTCTCAAACTGACATATTGATGCCAGTAATCAAGATACAATCAGTCGATAAAAAGGCTGGCTGATATCGTAGCACTTCTCCAAGGAAGGGATGTGTTTCATGCAGCAGAAGACATACTGGAGCATGAGTGGTTAAATAGAGAAACAAGACAGGAAATCAGTAGAAGAAGACACCACGGTGTTTTTGATGGTCCGATGATCTCTGGGAAATGCTTCACAATAATAATAATTACAAAATTAAAGACCACTTTGAATGGTCTGAATGGTCTTTCAAGAACTGAGCCGAAATTATGAGTCCATGAATAAATCTTAAAAGTGTTTCAATAGGAATAGGCTCAATTATTCTTTCTTTTCTTTTTGTGTCTATGATCGATATTGTCACAACTGCAATGGTATATAACACTTTCGATGAAGAAATAACATTGAATAAAAGACATCTACAACAATTGAAACTACATGGGTTAACACTTCCCTGTACAACCTGTATGCTGTATTTCAAAGTGTGAGTCACAGCCCAATATTTGGTCATGAAGGCACCAAAGGAAATGAAATATACTTTACCAGCTGTTGCTAACTATAAACTGTCTCATAGTGAAATAGCTCCTCTGCAGACTGAACACCTTAATGATGATCTTAAATATTCCATTTCTATTCTTAATGCTGTAGTCTGAAGTAAAATACAATCTTATTGGCATGGTGTCTGTGGAAATTGCTTCACCACTTTACCACTGTCATAAAATTTGTGTGATGTTGTGGGAATTTTAAAATAAAAAGGGGAAACCTTGCATGTGCACTTCTTGCAACAATAAAATTACCTCTGCACATTAATTCTCTGTTACATGAAGAGCATTTAGAAATAAAATCCTCCCAAAAAGATGGAAAAACACTGATTTCTACATATGTAAGGTGGTCATCACAGTCAGGTCATAAAGCAATTCTTTGCTAATTACTGTGCAGATTTGGAGATTTGTTTCACTGATTATACACTAGAGGGCACTGCTGCTAAAGCTTTGGAGAGGGACACAGCAAATGACCACAGTCTGCAACATAGTGCAGAACACAGTGATTCCCTGAGTCATACATGTCTTTTCTTTTCTTTTCTTTGCTTTTCTTTTCTTTTTTAGTAGTAATGACACGTTAACTAACAGTGATCTGTTTGAAGCCTTGATTGTGTCTCGAGCACTTCCTACCTCATCATCAGCATGGACATTTCATTCTTCGGCTTGGGAGAGAAGACCTCGGCATACCCATGCATTTGCCACATCCATCAGGGAAGAGATAATGCTCCTGAGCTCACTGCATAATGTGGTGAGCATACATAAATATGCAGACTTTTTATTTTAAACCTGCTTTTTGTTATGTAATTTGACATGACTGACCAAGGACAAATCCAATTATCTCAAATTTCGCATACACTGTGCATATAATTGGACAGGTTGATCATAACACTTTTGTTACAAGTGTTGTATATGATAAACAACAGACTGAGTGCTAGTTTCATATGGTGAAAAAAAGAAAAGAAAAAAGTATAAAATGTCTTGCTTAATTTCTTAAATTAAACAGCTGATAATTACTTTGCAGTTGTCTTCAGCATTGTTAAAATGAGCTGTTAAAAAATTATTTAATTTCCTTCATATGCATGTTTGCTTCAGGACAGATGAAATTTAACAAAGATAAGAATAGTTCAAACATAAAATTGGTAATTAAGAAAAAAATATTAATTCATTAACAGTATACCACAGCTATTGCCTCTTTCAATTCTGTACACAATGTATGGAAACCTGAAATACATGTAACTGTTACTATACATTAAGTTGAATGTATTACTAGAGACCAAGGTTATGTCTGTGTGGACTACAAAAACATTGCTTCCATTTAATATTTAAAACACGTCTTTAAAACAAAACAAACACTGTTCAAAAATCAGAATTATATCAGATATTTTATTTTTCCATTGATCATAGTTTAACGACTATTTTTAGCTGCTTCATCACAGACAACTGGAAGTGAGACTGTGTAAACATGCAAACAATACCTCTTTTTTTACTTATATGAAGCCTGAGACAGCCTCATCATTGTTATTGATGACAGAGAATACCCAAAAGCAGATGATAATTATTTCTGGAAACAGTGTATGTTTTTTTCACTCAAGTAGCTTGTACATATTGTGGGAGGGAATGCAAGTGAAAGACCCACAGTATGGCTGATTGTCTAGGGACCCTAGCTGTGTAGATCTGTGTACTCCTTAACAGCCAGATACAATTAATGCAAAAACAGCTTGTGATGTGGAGCAGAGGCAGACTGGGCCATGGTGGTGGAAGGGGGTCGTCTACAGTCTCAGTGGCAGGGTAGAGGTGCATTAGGGCAGACTAAGAGAGCACTTAACAATACTGAGGGGGGCCAGTCTGAGTGAGGGCGCAAAACTGAATAAGAGCACAAAAGCAGAAGAAATGGCGCTTCAGTGCTGTTTCCATGCCTATATGATAAGCTTTTTCTGTCAGATGGATGGCATGATCTTCATCCATATGGTTGTGCACCTTTAGAGGCAGGGTCAGGCTGACAACAGCTACAGTTAGCAGCTCACGTTTCAATCCCCGACTTTCCCAGTGAACACACATAACCCCGGCCCTGCTCAAGGTGAGTGTGCCGCTGGCCGAGGCTCCTTGGCCGAGCCACTTCAGTCTGGTCCATGACAGATAGCTCTGCTCATCCCCATGTGAGTGTCTGCTGCCTGTATCGACTCCCCTCCAACGCATAATTCCATTAATCAGTCCAATTTCCCTGTGGGCAGTGGTTTATTTCCGTCATCAAATGCCTGATGAAATCTTTAGACGCTGTGTATTAGGGAACAATCCCTACAAATAGCTGATAGTGTTAACCAGTCACAAGCTGCGCCAAGGCATCGCTCAGCTCTAATTTGAAAGGGAGTGAGGTGATAATGCGATGTGTCATCCTTTTGTGGGCGTGCATTAATGGCGCCAGCCAAGATGGCAATTGATGGCAAATCAACTTCTTCCAGCGGGAAAGGAGGAGAGGAGGGAGGGGGGCTCGGGATGGAGGAAAGCGAAAGAACATTGACTGGCAAACTGCAGAGCCACAGCGGCCTTTAATCCATTACTTCTCCTGATGGGGAAGGTTTAATGCATCTCAGCCGTAGATGGCATGTGCATTTCAGTCTCTCTCTTTTTACTCCTGCTCTCTCTCTCTCTGGCTGAGCTACCTGTTACAATGAGGGTTGTGGAGCTTGATGTGTGGTATCCAGGATAAATGCTCTTAATTCATTCTTGTCTTGTTCATCTGCTTTTCTTAGTGCAGAAGTCAAAATCTCTAACAGTACTGTTGAGGATGCACTATAATGGAAACACTTACTAAAATCTTACTCCAAATTATTTCCTTGAATTAGCACAAAACCAGAGATAAAACTGTATTACATTAACCAGAAGACAAAGAGATTAATGTTTTGACAATTCAAAGGCTCAAAGCATAGTCAAGAACAGTCGAATTAGGTGTCCTTTAGAGCGGCACAAATCAGCAGACGTGGCTACAAAGACAACCTTTAAACACAGTATCAGCAGGAACTACACAACAGTCTGCTCACTTCATGAGCTTTAAAGGATGAATGCAAATTCTACCTATGGCTGTTTATGATATTCTTAGTGAAACAGCAATATAGTAATTGTATGACAAGACCTGAGAGAGCAACAATTGTAATAAACCACTAAACACTTTTGCTGTTATTCGTCAGTTTCTGAAGGGACATTTTAAATCCTAAATTTATTCTTGGGGCCAGAAAATACATATTTTGGGAACAGTGTATACTTCAGTAGTTGAGGTGGCTCGACAATCAAAGTCAAAATGTCTCCCAAACAGAGGTCTCTATGGTTTTAACTTTATAGATTCTTACTGACTCTTTAAAATTACCAGCCAAACACACATTAGAAGACGTAAACCGTCTATGTCCAGGACTTGCAGAGAAAGTTGAGTTTTTTGGACAGCATTAGAGGAACTGCACTTCCATATTGCATATTTAACATGCAGTGTTTATCACTTGTAGCAGTTTCTCCTTATACTGTGCGGGCAATCACCAACTAGTGATCTATGAAAGAAGATTTCTTGTATCCTACTGAAACTAACTGAGGCCGGGATCTTTTCATCTCCAGGTTACACTGTGTATTTGTGGCTGTGTTTTGTTGTGTGAGCAGCACATCATTTTAAGTGATTCATACTTCTCCAAAGCCTCCTTATCTGCCAGCCACCCAAACACCCTCAATGGTGTTTTCATCGTAACTGCTGGAGCAGCTGCCATCTGTCTGTTCACTGTATTCACCTCCCAGCTGGGTCACCACACAGTGGATACACAGCAGTGACAGTGCATAGATACCAATGCATGTACACACATTTTTCTCACAGTGAGATACAAAAGCTATTGTCCTCCTCTTGACTGAATGTTGTAGTGTCATTCTGGACTGAAACGATATCATCACTATGACATCTTGTTCTTATTAGACTGTTGTGTGATTTACAAGTGATGCCGCTGATTCATTTGATAACGATGATGTGAAAAATACCAGCGGTGGTGGAAAATAACTATGAAAATAAATACCATCACTCAAGAGCTTTACTTGACTGTAATTTCTGAGGTACTTGTATTTTACCTGATTATTTTCATTTAACTTACTTAACACTTCCTCTCCAATATATTTCCTGTGGGAAATATTCTACTTTTTTCTTGACCACATTTACTTAACGTTACTTTAAAAGTTACTTTGTAAATAAAGATTTAATATACAAAACATACCATGTATGTGCTTATGAAATGTAAATATAAATTAAACTACCCAACAGCATAAAGTAGTTCCACATGATATAAAATGCTGCTTAAATGTTGATGCAGGTCTTTTCCTGTAATTGAGTATTTTATGGTGTGGTATTGCATCCCATGAAAAGACCAACACAAACACTGAATGGATCTACTAACCATTACTGTGTATGTGCCTGGTGCAGTATATCTAATTCCTCTGTACCATAGGGCTCCGTTGTTTCCAGAAACCGTTAAAAACACCTCAGTGAACCACACTGTTGCACTGGGTGACGTGTTCCTTCAATACTATTAACACACACACCATAGTTGATTTTGACTCAGTCCCACACGCACGCACACACACACACACACACACACACACGCACACACATACACACTTTCCTGCCTTCAGGTATACTACCTACAACACTTAAATTGAATTAATCTGCTGCTGAAAATAGATAGTCCCCAACAAATGCTTAACTAATGTTTGCTGTTCTCAGAAATTCTTTTTTTTAATGAAACTGTAAGTCACACTTGATTAATAACTGGAATTAATTAAGAATGCAATATTCATCACACCACCTCAACAAAAAGCTGAGAAGCCAACAAAACAACAACATCAATTCATTGAATACACTTGTCTACTAAACTAGAAAAGAAATCTAGAGGTGATTTAGTACTATAGGATATGTCCTTGTTTACAGAGCACCGAGGTCCGTAATTTCAGCTCATATGGTGGAAGATACTGTACATCGCTGCCAGCGTCTGCAGCATCATACATCTGTTCTTTGTGATTAGAGTTGGACATGTCCAATCACAGAGAAAAGTGTCAACAAACTCTCAGAGCATCCAGCAATTGGACCTTAATATCTGCATTAATATATACACAGCTTCTTATCACAAAGACCCACACTTCATACAGCTGCCTCCAGCCTTTCCAGTCTACACACTAGCACCTTATTTCCCTATGAGAGGCATCTTTATAATAGGCAATTGTTTCTCCATCACAACAAACGCACAAACCTCAGCCAATAAAGGAATCTGAGTAACCCTATGCACATTTCATCACACACCTGCACTGAGTGTTCCCACAGTATACCATTACTGATAGGCCGGCTTCAGACATGAAGAATGAAAGTAATATGCACAGGTCCTGCCCTTAATTTGTACATACATTCTTCTATATTTATACAAAAAGCATGTAGGGGGCAGGGGCTGGGCTTTGCTTAGATTTTCCTCTTTGGCAGCTCTACACTGAGAAAGGCAACAGCTGTTCATTTGATGCCGCCTGCACCTTTGTTGACCCCATTTCCGTCTGTGCGGTGGCTGAGACAGTGGAGAAATTAGTTGTATTACCCACTCCCTACCATGGCAGGTCTAGCTGTGATTCTGCCCAGATTCTGTCCATTACAGCGGCCCCTCTGTCTGATTAGCCCCAACACACTCACTAACATGCCAAATCACTGCTTTGCTCAGCCGCTCTGAACCTCTACTCGCTGACACACAGACAGAGGCAACGGCAACTCCAAGACAGACAGGCAGAAGTGTGGATGACAAATGTGCTTACTTAAATGCAGAAGGCAAAATGAAGTTGTTTTGTTCCAGAGCAAATGTCTGGAACAAAACAAAAACAGATACATTTGGGATATAACTGGCAGAGTATTCACAAATATAATTTGAAAGTGAAACAACATATTAAGACATTGTCATTCACGAGTCTAACAGCTGTATCTTTTATTTTTCAGGATAATCTCTGGTTTTAATGTTTATTTTAAAAAAGGGATGAACCATTTCCGATGTATGAAAACCTGCCACCCAGACATGTAAAAACACACCTGAACTCTTTTTTTATACACCATACTAAGTGGTAGGAAGTTCAATAAGAGTTGATGAACAGGAGTTTCCAGAGAAACTGAAATTATATTGTATCACTGATAAATTGACAGGTTTTAATCATAACTTAATGCAGCAGTTCTGACGCAATCCCAAATCCATAAATATAGATTTATTCTCTTTTAAATGGACTTTTATATTAAGTCCAGTTAGGAATCATCTTGAATTTCTAGTTAACAATATCATCATCATAACAAAGTACTGTACTGTATATATAATTGTTTCATTAAATACCCTCCCATTGTGTAATGCACTACAAATGAATTTTCTCTACTTGTGCAAAATTGTAAAATTATTATATATATTATTATTATATATTTTTTATTATTTTAATAATTCAGTTTTCACTACTTGCGTATTCTTTTTTAATGTTATTATATTTCAACATTTCAATTCTGTTGGTTAGGAAAGTTTGTTCATAGTAAACCAAAGTTAGTTTGAATTTTGTTAACTAACTTTAGTTTACTAGGAACTAACTGCCTTGTGTAAGTTCAGTTGGATTCTTTCCATTCCTTTCTTTTCCTAAGTCTTTATGAATTTTTTTTCACATCTTTCCTTGACCTCATGACGTTTTCCATCAAGGTCAAGGAAGAGTGGTTTGACTGAAGCCTAAGTCTGTCTGTGAATTTGAGTTAAACTGTAGTGAACCATCTCTGTCGGCCAGCTTTACATTTCTCTCTTCCTATTGTTTTGAATGCTAGTCCTGTGTGTTACGGCTTGGTGTTAGGACCCAAGAGCAGACCTCAGAACTCAAGTTGGAAAAAAAGGACGTTTTATTGAGCACTCTGGGATGCAGGCAGGTAGATGAGTCGATGGTTTGGATGATGGTTCTGGATCTGTAGCAGGGAGGCAGAGGCAGGTGCGGCTGAGGACAGAGGATACCCAGAGTGAGGACAGGAACAAAACTAGGAATAACCACAAGGAATAATTACTCTAAAGCAGAGCCGACTGGTACCACATAGGAGTAAGTATAATCTGGCGATGAGTGGATGATCTGCCACGGTTTTTATACAGAGGTTGATGAAGGTGGATCAGATTCAGGTGTGCCGCACCGCCCACGGCCAGATAGCCAGGCCACGCCTCCCTGGGAAATGACAGACAGGGAGGAGGGAGAAACACACTAGAAGTGGGGGAACAGGAGAGACAGCAGGAGAGAGAGAGAGAGCGGAAGAGGGTGGAGATCCTGTTGTCGAGGCTGAGACCAGGACACCTGTGCTTTCTACACTTGGGTCCATTTTAACAGCATCAGCAGGGTTTTTAGAAAACTGTTGCCATCAACTGGAGCAAAAATCTTTCCTATATTAGAAGTTATATAGTGTTTGTCTATTCGCAATTACACAATTACACAAGTAAAATTTTGTAGCGGCGTTGAGTCACCCTCTTGTTTACATTTGGATTACAAATTGTGCTTTGTATTACTATATCACTAATGATGCCTACAGCAGGAAAAACAGAAATGTGTCATTAACATGAACATATAATGACATATAATGTTTGCCTTTAGTTGGTTCCAGAAATAACATATACATACAATATATCAATCTATACATTTGATTTGTGTACTCAATTATATTTCTAATTTATTCATATAGGGAATTTAATAACTTGTGGTGACTATAACAGCACAGTGAAATGTCCAGAGTTTAAAGTGCAGTTTAAAGTGATGCAGTATTTATGTATTTACTGTATTATTTATTTATATGAGTATGCACTAGATAATTATAAAATAATTATATGTATAAAGAGGCAACTGCCTGTCTTTAGTGTCATCAATTACTATAATAGATGCCTGGTTAAAATCTGTACCTACTCTATATTTAATGGTACTAACTACCAGTAAGAACATTGTTTGTATAATATTTACTTGATATCTACCAAGTTAATACAAGGTCAATAATGTACTGTAAAATAAAGCACCAATGCAGTAAAACTGTCATGTCCTTGTATGGTGACAGTATATCTTGGAAGTAGTTATTATTTTGCTTCACTGCTGAGATTATTCACACGACATTATTATGATTTTATGAATATTTTCAAGAAAACCCATGCAGATTCTTCAAATCACATGTAGACTGTCCAGAGTGCATGGCCTCCACCTCTGTCTACCCCCCAGCCATTTTTATTGACTTTATGCACAAGAGACATTTTAACTGAAATACCCTTTTTTAATATTCACTCCCAACACAACAGCAGCCTAAGTCATATCGATTGTGGCTGAATTAAAAGTACCTGATGCAGGGTGTCTCTAATCCGCAGGGTCTTTTAAGAGTCACCTGGTCTGACAAATGGGCCCTTTTAAAGGAATATAATGTGTTCTTAAATTATTTTATTGATGGGAGGGGGACAGCCTCTCCAGGTACCCATACAAACGGACTTAACACGCTGTGAAAGGGTCAATTTGGCCTCCATTTTCCATTTCTTCGTTATCTACATTTGGAGTCATGCTGACAAGCTCAACATGAGCTGGGATGGGCTTTGAGGAGGTTTGGCAAATTTCTGCGTTTGCTTGCATTTAAGAGGTTCTTCCATTGCACTAGAAATTTGTTAATAGTCTCTGCTTTGTTGCAGGCTTGCAGGTGATGGTGTGGTACTTGATTGTTTTAACCTACAGAATTGTCATGTGTATATATATATATATATATATATATATATATATAAAGACAGAGAGCGAGATTTCTACATATATGCAGGACATGTCAGTCACATGTCTCTCTGCATATGCTTCAAACCTCAGAATGATCTGAAGTGAGATTCTATATAAATGAAGTTTCTTCAAATTTAAAAATATAAGTGACACCTGTGATTTTTAAAGTACAGTTTGAACCCCCTCAGCACAGAATATTAAAAGTCTGCCCTCTGCTACAGCAGGTCAACACATGACACAAAGCTTTTCACCTCTCCCTATGTACATCTAACAAATCCACTCCAAGAAGGAGCCTCATGCAGCGGCCAGCCAGAATGACATTTTGTCTTTCATAAGCCTGGCAATTTCCCCCTGAAAATGAATGATTAATGTTGAATGGAGGAGAAAAGGTGTGTAACGCTTTTCAAATCAAGCAGACTCTGTAAAAGGGAGAATGCTAATTATATTGCTGCTTGTATGACCTCTTCTAAAGTGCATGAAAGCCTCCTACAAACGACAGGTGAAATTGCATTTTAAAGTAACATTTTAAAGGTCCATGTGGGCACTCTGCCTAATAAACCCATTAGTAAATGACTCCTCTTTTAGACTCCATTAGGAAGTGGAGTGAGGAACATTTCGTCATAGGATTCAGAGTCAATAAGCGTGTAATCAGGACGTCCAGAGAATGTAGCAACCAGTGAAGGGGATAATTAATGAGATTGCCTTATGAACTGCTTAATTACTGACTGTTGGCCTCTTCAATTGTCCCTCCAAGTGTTGCATTTGTTCCCTCGTTGCCATTAAAGCCCTGATTGACAGTGGTGGCAACCATGGGAGAGAATCAAGACATCCAAGAGCATATTAACTGGTCGTAGTAATTGTCAGCCTGGTTTCCATGTGTAAATACATGAAACCAGGCTGACAGTTACTACGACCAGTGACTGATATGTCTGAAGAGGAGAGGTCAGGCTGCACTGAATAAGCCCTGCAGCGTAAACATGATGCACAGGTGGATGATGCACAGATGCACATACACTGCATGACACAGATATTTAGTTGATATGATATCACATTTTGACTAAATGTTAACTTGCATTTAAACACTTGAGAGAATATTGTGAGACATTTCTGCGTGTATCCGCTAATGTGAAGTCGTTTAGATGTTTGGTTATTGTAATGTAAGATAAGTTATGATAAGGAACTCACATTACAGCCCAGAGACATGCTAGGAGATCAAAAGAAAAAATTAAATAAACAAAAAATAAAATGGCCTTAAAATACATTACAACATTACAATACTTAAGAGACTGTATAAGTAAATTATGCAACTCCAGCAGCCATAATGTGTGAACTATATATATGTATGTATATATATATATATATATACATACATATATGTGTGTGTGTGTGTGTGTGTGTGTGTGTGTGTGTGTGTGTGTGTGTGTGTGTGTGTGTGCGTGTGTGTGCGTGTGTGCAATAAAATAAAAAGCACAACATTAACAATATAGTAATAATATAATATTGCGTATTGATAATATTAAACAATGTAAAACAAAAATATAGGTGACATATATCTGGGGACAAGACACAGGTCTGTGATGTACAGTGCACAACATTTAGCCAAATATTGGGCTACAGGTTTTTTCATTATTGTCACCGTCAAAGAACAACAGACTCAAAATTAAAGAAGGCACTGAGCGACACAATGTCCACACACACATTTGTCTCCTTGTTTGATCATATGCTTAATAATAAGAAGGAGAATGAGGGGTTAAAGGGGGTTAAACCATTTTAGAGTAAGGGAAAAGAACCACTACCAGGTTTTAGAGTGTGTGTGTTCTTTGGGATGTGGAGGGGGGCTGGGTTTATTCAGAACCACATGAATCCCTTATTCTCTCTGGGGTCCAGGACTGGGCTTATATAGCCTGGCCAGAAAAACAAACCAAAAAAAAAAGTCCTCAGTTTGTGAATCCTCGAACCACAAACCAACTCCCACCACCCACCCTCCCAAATCAACTGAACAACACACACAAACACGCACATACGCAGCCTGTTAGCGGGTGTGTGTGTCCGCTGACCTGTGATGACCTGTTCTTTCTGAAGGCAACAAAGCTGGAGGTGAAGGAGGCGGTCCTGACATCACACACATTTAAATCAAGTGGATGAGTGCTCTTATTGGTGTGATACCCACTGGGGCGAACACTGACAATGTCCTGCTTATTCACCACCTTCGTATTAGTCCAGTCCAGGCTTAAGTGGCTGCAGTAACTGCCACACTGCTCAATAGATTAAATCCTTGTTTTTACAATGCGGTCATTGTCAGTGTGTAATTAGTTCAATGCAAGTTGAGCAGATTGAAAAGATTGACTGATTGATTACTGGTACTGATTGTTACGGTCCTGATCCTCAAACTGTCCACTTCTTCAAAATGTTTTGTCTTATTTAAAGCGGAGGAGGTACAATGAATTAAAAATCTAACTATGCAGTTAAAGAATCATATTTGTTAAGAATTAGTGCAAATCATCAAATATTCAATGGAGGTTTCAATTCATAATTTGTTAACAATATATACTATATTGCCTCCACATTCCCTTATTACCATGGGACCCACATGTCCAATATTAGATAAATACAAAGACATTATAGAATACATAATCATATTTATAAACTGTGTAAAATTTGTGAATAAATCAACTATTTGTGAAATTATTAAATTAATTATTATAAAATGTTACTTCAACATTTATTTTCACATTTGCTGGATTTTTCTATTTCATTACAGACATTTATATACAAAAATGTCCTTTTACAAAAGGCAACACTGACACATTTCTCTCCTTCCCTTACACATCTTATTTGACAATGTCACTTTTCGTGACAGTGGTATTATCAGCATCCCCATCACCTTTCAGCAAATCGCATGGTCCTTGCCTCCTAGAGGGTCCCACTGCGCACCTCACATGTGGGGACCTCAGGTCAGCGAGCTAATAGGAAGATATGAGAGATCCCAGATCACTTCTTTTTCTGCCACAAATCTATAAAAAAAAAAAACTTCTAAACAAAGTTTTTTGTTTTCAGTGAGAATGAGGGCAGTTATGTCTTCTGTGTATGAAATCTGCTATTAGTGAAATACAAATCAGCCAAAGCCACACAAACAGTGAAATGTTCTGGCAAGGCTCTGTTCCACTAGCTTCTGTAAGGCAATCCAATCAATTCAGCTTCTATGAAAAAATTTAAGCACGGGTTACTGCATATTCTAAGACAACCTGGTATCCACTACAGCAGCTGCAATAAGAACTCCCACGTGTGTGTAACTACAAGCACAGCCACATGCGTACTCACGTCATTGTAACTTGGTTTCATCCACATCATCACCAGCTCTCCCAAATAAAGTCATTCTTTCAATTATCTAAGCGCAATCTCTGCTGTCCAAACACTAACAAAGTTCAATCGCCCTGTCCTGCTTTGATTACAGACATGTATGAACTAACCGTGGACTTGCCTCCTCTGTTAAGCCTCATTCAGGTTATGGTTGGTAGAGATTTGTCAGCGATTTGTGTGTGTTTACATCATCTGACCAAGTTTCCCTCACTGCAAGCTATACACTTCTCTATCTGACAACTCTAGACCATTACTGATTGTGTGAGAATTTAAAAAACTGACACTGTTCAGAGACTGTGATTGATATAAAATTGTTTTTAAAAAAAACCACCAACATTATTTAAACACATGAAGCAAGCCATATGACTTGCTGCTGAGAAAAGCTCTGTTCCAGGGCTGGATTTTTAATTATCAGTCTTTTTACATGTCAGTGGCAAATACAACTTTTATTTTAAGTCTTTTATAAACACTATAGGACTAGACTAAAATGGTAATGCTAGTCTGGAAGTCTGGAAAAAAAATAGGATTGATCTTAATGCTGACATTAAACCTTAGCCAGCTAATGTGCTGTTAAATATTAGCTTGTTATACTCAGTAAGTTTGTGTTATAAAGTTACTGAGCAAGAAGAAGTCAACTGGAAAATGTGTTTTTAATGTCTGTCTTTTAAGTTCCACTGACAACACAAGTTACATTAGCTATTTTATTACAAGCTGTTCCCTGTGGTTTTATAGGGTTAGCATATTGTAACATGTTCTTCCAACAGGCTAATCACCTACACTGTATATAACACACAGGCTGTTATTCTTAGGTAGTTAAGCAGAGTGTCTCTTTCACACCTACAAGAAAGAATATGTAGATTGTGTTTTACCCGATACAAAGATGACATTGACACAAGACAGTCTTAAGCAGAGAAATGTGGCCATTTCCAAATCTGGTATTAAAAAGAAAAAAAAACAAAACAAAACAAAAAAATAACAGCTAACAGAAGTTATGCACCTGGCTGGGGACCAGGGTCTCCAGCGATGACATCTGCAGCTTGAGCTTCCTCCCTGCTGCTTTTAAGCTAGCAAGCCCAGCAACTGGTACCAAATTTAACCACAAAAAAATGACACATTGACAAATATCATTCAGAGGCTACTGAACTGCACCAGAATCACTGAGAGGAGTTAGCGCGGTTGGTGGGCATACAAAGTACACCACTGTGACCGGGGTTCACATCCTGACTCCCGTTTGTTATTAGGTTTAAGTAACAAAAGCAGTTTATTGGTTGGGATATGGGAAAGATTTTGGTTGTGGTGAACTGTTATTGTGTCTCAGCTCAAACAACTCTTCCTGTACTAAAGCAGACCTAATCAAACCTAAACTTCCACAACCTTAACCAAGTCTGAGAGAGAGTCCAAAAAGAACCATGAAACTGTAATAATGCTTGAGTGGATATTGAACTGCAAAGGTGTTTGGCAGATCATGTTGTTAAGTGTTAAGTGACTTGCCATTTCCTTCAAAAACGTATTTGCTCTCACAAATTAGATGTATATAAACGTAATTCTAGGAGACAGGATTGGCCATCTAAAGTAGACAGCATGTGCAGCCTTGTTAAATAAGAGCAAAAGGAGAAGTTAGGGTACTATGTGACCCAGACCATGCATTGACAGGTTAATTCCCCTGCACACAGGTTATATATTAGGCTCTGCACTATGTTCATCAGTTAGTTTGGTCAAAGTTTTCAAAATTCACCATCCATAGTGAAACCACAGAAAAAAAACTGACAGCTCCTCCATAAATGAAGCATTGTTGTGCTACAGAGATGCCTCAGCCTGCAAATAATATTCTCCAGACAGAAAGGAAAATGCTTGTTTGGTACAAGCCCATATAATCACATCATCATCATTTTTATATATATCGCAATACCTGCCAAAATAATCAGAAGACAGTGGATAAGACAATGAATTAAATTCTTTTTGAAAATTTTCATTTGTCAGAAACACCTGCTTAGCTGCTCAGGAACGGAAAAAAAAAAAAGCACAGAGAACAAAATGTGTTTTCAGATGTCTCCATGTAAGCGTGAAGATTGCCTTAGTTCTACTCTCCTAATTTCAGATCCAGCCCTCTCAGAGACAGGAAATGTCGGACTCAGGGGGTAGTGGGTTGCTTGAATTGGATCGTTTGCTCTTGGAGTCAGAGTCCCTTGTGGCTACATGGATCCCTGCTGGAGCAGCAGAACAGGCTTAAGCCCATCTTTTCTCACTGCCTTCCCTATGGATTAGATGGCTTTCGTCCGCCTCTTTTTCCTCTGCTTGCTTTTGACAGGGGTGGCATTTTGTTTCTCCTTCCCATGGCCTCAGCAGATGAGGCAGCAGTTTTCTGTTTTTCTTCTTGCTCATTTGGAAGAAGCAAATGACCGGCAAGAACTCAATTAGCAACATGTCCCTCCTGGACGGGGGTCCGAGCCACCGCTTTTTCAGCCTGCATCAGAGATCAAGTTGGCCTAAGTGAAGTGACAGCGAGCAAGAGGAAAGGGTATGCGAAGTGTTGGGGGCTGGTAGGCAGCATCTGCCCCCATACAGATTTGCTTAATTGGGTTTGACTCCCACAATTACAGGCTAATAATGGCCTTTTCAACCCAGCCACGTCGAAGTGAAAGGCAGTTGCTCCGCGCACCCGCATGCTGTCAGATGGTTTATAGCAAAGAGTGAGCGACACAGAAAGAGGGGAGAGAGAGATGGGGGAATTGGCAATGGACTCTGGTTAAGCAGTGGTTATTGAGTCTTTGATAGGACTCCAGGAGGCCAGGGCAGCAACAATGACAGAATTAATGGGCAAGGCACGATGAGAATGTCAGCTCAGCAGGGGGCTCCTGTGGCCTTTGAGCTGCCTTCTGACGCCTCTGTGATTGTGCTCTCCACAACACTGTGAAAAGGCTTGACCTGTTTGTTGGTGAATCAGGTCTTGAATACATTTTTTTTTACAAGCTATTGTGCTTATCATAGCGCAATACCCTGGAGTTGTCTCTGAAGGAGTGAGCAATGCAATGAGGTCATCATCAACTGGACATAATGTTGCTAATGAGAGCATAAACAGTTGTCAAATAATTATATGCTTTTCAAAATAAAAGTAGTGAAATACACACAGGCAGAATTTCAGAGAGGGAAAGATTGCAACTTAAGTCTAACCTGTGCCAAGTACAAACACATTTTTATCTTTAGTATAAGGCAACTACAACCTTCGGTAAGAACACTAGAAATGGCCTCAGTGAAAGACAAGCACAGGTAAACAGAGAATTTAAAGATGTGGCACTATATTAGTTACTGGGGTGACCTATATCTATACCTATACCACAGACCAGTTGTAGAAATTGTTGGTGGTATTAAGTGAAAATGTAATTTAAAGCTGATGACAGAAGGAGTTTGGAAAATCCAAATAATAAAATCTTCAGTCTGCAAATAGGCTGGAGGTTCAGTGTAATTGTAGCCCACATTCTGTCTCAATTACTGGCTTTATTGGATTAGATTACATTATTAATTCACATGTCCACAGACTGAGATCTAGTTACTTGGAGTTGATAGGATTTTTTCCTCTCTTTTCCTCTTTAGATTTTTAATCTTTCATTTTTGACCCTCTTTTTGAATAATTGGATTCACATTTTGATATGAGAGAAAACACAGATTCAATGAAATTTGCTATGTCTGTAAAGCATGAGTGTGTATGCGACAGTGTGCCACTCTTAGTGCACAGGAACAAAAATAAAATCCACATGTCTGACACACACACACACACACGCACACACACACACAAAAAGTTTCCAGTGTGGGCCAACTTGTATGGACTTTAAAGCACCCTGCTGCCAGTCATGATTAGCCCTAACGATGGGCCCATTTTGACACTTCAGAATCAAGTCTCTGCAAATAGCTCTGGGAAGAGGAGCCACATGCTACGAGATGGCTTTTCCCTGATATAATTTGTGGCTGCAAATTACAAAACAGAGGCAGAAATAATGTGTAAAGTCAAGTTTGGTGAGGGAGAAAATGGAAAAATTTAGGGCTGTGTGCCACTCTAATGGATATCCTTGTGTCTGGGAGAAAATGGGACTCAATAATGTGTCCTTAATGTCTGCCAGCGCTGTTTCAGGGAACGTATCAGAAGAAATGTCCCCTGCCATTTCTGCAAGCAATCACTTAATGGGATGGGCAAATCTCAACAAAATTGATGTACTGATCTATTTCTGGTCCTGACAGATGGAATGAATCTGTGGCTCTTGGAAGACAAAAAGGAAAAGGAACAAGGCGAAAAAATAGAACAGATAAAAACAAGCCTTTCACAATTCACTCAGCTATGCAGCATGTCGGCAATGTTTGTGTGTGGCTTAAGTGCAGACACTGACAGGAATTTCAATTATTTAATTAGAGAGGGAAAATGAAAAGACTTAAGTGTTGTGATTTCTGCAGTCTTTCATAGATCAATCTAATGTGCACTCACATTGGAAATCAACCAAGATGGAAGAGGGGCAAGTGAAGTAGCGTCTTCCCAAATCACGCAATTAAAATGGCAAATTAGTTTCTTGATATATTCATTTAAGTGGTTAAGTGGAAAGGTTTCTCTCCCCGTCCACACGGCTGTCTCATGGGTGTGTGCAGAGAGGCAGAGCCATCCACATGCTCATATGATTAGAGCTGCCGTTCATTTGCTGAGAAAACACTGAAAGCACTTTTGCACAAATTAGCCATTTGAAGGCTTGAAAATTCAATTCGGAGGAGTTGATTCAAGCATTTAGGCGAAGCGCGGCTGGAACGTAAAGATTTAGAAGCATTTTTCCTGCTAATGTCAATAACTTTCAGAAGCCGTTATAGGTTTTTTTTACCTTGAGCCTTGTGAACAGCACAGCTGGAAAATACCAGTGTTTCTCATTTTTGGCTCATTTCTGTCACCTTTACATCTCTATACTTACATACCATAAATACATACATATCTATAGGCTGTTTTCCTGTTGTACATAATGTAATTTGGAAATTCTGTCCATAGGGAAAGGTCAGGTGTACAAATTATATATGAAACCTTCCCTATATTGACATATGTCTAGCCTATACACATGTATGTTTATGTATGTGTGCTTATATTGTAGACATATATTACATAAATATATATCCATCCCAATGCCTGTCAATATATGTTGATATTATATACCATGAGACCATTTTCACAATGGAAAGATAGACATGTTTAAAATTCATTTAAAAAAAACATATATAAACATATAGACAGTTATTTTAATAAACTTGCATATATAAATTGAATATCTATCATTAACATAACAAAATGTTATACTGTATGAAAAATGTATCATATAGATATTTTTGATATATGTACATACACAAATTTTACTCTAGGTATTTCATATATGTTATAAACTTGTATCTTCATCTAACCAGAGGTTGTATATATGTGATAATAATATATACCCTTATAGGTGACATGTATGGCAACGACTCTTGATATAGGGATATATATTGTATGTCATATATTACGTTTCTGCATCACAGAAACAAAAGATTCCAGGACTGGACTATAAGAATGATTATGTACAATAAATAAAACTTGCATCTGATGACAGTTTTCGTGTTCTATGTGATATTTAAGCAATATTATGAGAGACAGTGCTGTTATTCTGAATAACAGAACCTACTACCGAATCACAGCTGTGTTTATATTCTGTACAAAATATCCCTCCCTTCTTCCTCTCAACCAATCATAATTTAACTCAAATGTTATTTGTGGAAAAAAGTTCATCTTTGCAGAACAAAGTTAGATAAAGACTGTTGATGTAATTAACAGTTATTAGAACACCTGTAACGCAGAATGACACATGTAGCCAGGTGATGTTATCTCTATAGCAACAGAAAGTCTCTTCAGCTTCATCAAATAACTTTGTCAGAACATACTGTTGTGTAAGTGAAAATAGAAATTTAATCTACAAATAAAACAAATGTTGAAAAAGTAATAAACAAGATGCTGCTTGTTATGAAAACCATATAAAAAACACATGTCATGTGTTTATAGATTATAGTGCCATGAATCAAAAATATTGGTTTTCGAGGGGAAATGTTGAAGGTTTTTCAATTATTAGATGAGATCAATTATTGATTGACCCAAATCCGAGTAAGTGCTATGAGCTGAGAGGCCAGGCAAGGTTGGATCGGACTCTTCATTAACGTACTATATTCTGTTAATATCTACTCTATATAACTAATTGATAGAACAATACTGATTCAACCTGTAGCCAGTTGGTTGACTGGTTCCAGTTTGTTACAGCTTGAAAACTATGTTGTGCCATTAGTCTCCTTCAATGTTTTGATTAATCTATTTCTATGCACATTCATCTTCATTGTGTCGCTTTTCCCTTGTTCCTATGAACTGGTATTCAGTGTATAGTCAATGTATTCAGGTCCTCTATCTACATGAAAGTAGCAATACAATAGTATAACTAAAATAAGACATACAATTCTCAGAATGGCTTGAGAACTGTATGCCTCAAGCCAAGTTAGAGCATTGAGTAATGGCCAGAGGTGTTTTTGCAGAACATTATGATGTCACAGGTAAGTGATGACCTTTGACTATTTGGATATAAAATGTAATCATCTAATTTTATTCATTTGAGTTAAATTGTGTCATAATTAGTGTATGAATTTATGAGTTATGCAAAAATGCATTTTGTGAGGTCACAGTGTGCCAGAAGTAATGAAATATATTGCGTTCACAAGAATGTCAGATCACCGTGACCTTGACCTTTGACCTTTGACCGCCAAAATCTAAGCTGTTTATCCTTGAGTCCAAGTGAATGTTTGTGCCAAATTTGTGGAAAATACCTCAATGCATTATTGAGATATTGCATTCAAAAGGCCAAAAAACATGTTTAGTCGGGTCACTGTGACCTTGACCTTTTGACCACTAATACCACTAGGACAAGCATAAAACAATATGTCTCCGGCTCTGGCTGTCATCAGCATGGCAGTATAAAATTAATCTGAATATCCAGTCTTCAAAATTGTACTTGAGTAAAAGTATTAATGCGAAAATGTGTTGAAAGTATCAAAAGTTAAAGAACTCATGATGCAGTTGCCCCTAACAATGTGTTATTATTATTCATGATGCACTAAAACGTAAGTAGCATTTTAACATGGCTGGTCTGGGTTGGAGACTATTTGACCCTTCACACCTATGGTCCATCCCAACAGGCATTTTTATCTCTTTTTTCCTGATTAGAGCTTTTCTCAGGACTATGTCACTCTTCATATTTGTTATGTTTTCATTAGATATTTGGATTTTGGTGACCTCATATAAATCCTCATGTAGCCTTGCACAACTATAAACTGAGCAGGTATAAACAGACTTTAGCCTCGAACGTACACTTCACATCCGCAGACAGATGCAGACTTTTATCCAGTCGTGCAAATGCACACCTGCTTCCATTCATTCTACAGTTGGGGTCCATGACCATCTGCATCCGTCTGGCATGCATATGTGCATCTCCCTATCCACACTCCATTCCAATTAGTGGCAGTAATGAACAACAACAGTGTTTGCCGATCACTTTAAAAATCAAAAAATAGAACGAGAGGAGGGAAAAAAAGAAAGTACAATGTGCACAAGACTTTACAAAACAAGACACCATTTTGTTACGTGGAGCATGTGCAGTCGGCGCTCTAGCTATGCGAACAGTCCACACAGTTAAAAATTTTGCTCTGCACGCGGCCATGCGTACAGGGGTTCATGCGGACATGAGTGGCTGATACATGGAACAAAGCAAACCCTCGTGGACACACCGACACAGAAGGTATGAATTGACCTTTATGTCCTTTACATGCCAAAATAAGCTCATATATGCATGGCTATTTAATTTTAAACTCAATACCGACTGAACGTTGTTTGAGCGCTGCTTGACAGGAAACAGCTGGAATTTGTGGCTGAGATGGCAAAGTGTCAGAGAAGTTACCGACGGAAGCAACACACATCATATCGCATCGCAGGCGTGTCCACCCAGGTGTCATGTTTCTATCACTGACGACTGGAGCTGGAGCCAATAAATACCTGTGACTACTGCAGAGTCATTTCACCCAGGAATGAAGGCAGATGGTGTCCTTTCCCACTAAAGACACAAGCAAGAAAGGGACTATAATAACTGTAAACAGGAGTGGGTATGCAGGGCCTTTAATCTATATTAAAACATCATAATTTAATCTTATTTTTTTATAAATTGGTCATATAATGGAATAAAATGTAAAATTTCCCTCTGAAATGTCAAGTAAAAGTATAAAGTAGCATACATTGGAAATACAAAAGTATATTAAAATTGTAAATGTACTTCCAGTAGTTACTCTCCACCATGGGTTACAGTCAAATCTGGGAACGTGCAGAGCATTACATACATTGTCACTTTTTCAATAACAATTATCTTTTTGCTTAATCACCATAATAAACAACGTAGTGCAAGCCTGTAATCCTTTAACTATACAAAATTTAACTATAAAATCAAGTGATGAGTTACTCAGTGAGACTGAGCTTTGAAACAACTCACAATGTGAAGAAAAAAAGTGACATGGTGACTCCAGCGTGTGGATAATCTTGCTCAGACAGCAGGTGCACAACTAGTCCGAGTTCAGGAGGATTTCAGACGTGCCTAAGCTTCTGTGACTTTACCACAATGCAGACACATCTGCCGCACACGCTTTGTAATTACTCTCGTCATGTTACTGTCCCAGTGTGCTATGTGAGCTCCTTACCCACCAATGATACCACATAAATGTAGACTTTCCATAACAAACTTAATCTCTCAAAAGCTGGATGGATTCAAGAAAACGTGGATTTGCTCTTCTGTCACAGAGGCATATTGTCCATTTTGATGGTGCATGGGAGGATATCAAATGCCCTCCTGGCTGCCACACTCCAGATGGAAGAAAATAGGCTGTGGTCTATAAAAATGAAGTTAGATGTAAGTACAGCACTCAAATCTCATGGAGAAAAATGCTTTCTCTGGGGCATTTTGTTGTCAATTGGTCTGAGCAACTTGCTGTAATGCAGGTAATGGAGCTACTCTTCTCCTTTCATCTTCAGGGTTTGTGCCTGTGTGTGTCAAAGCAAAGGAAGGCCTGGCCAGATATGGGGAAGAGCCACAACAGGAGGAAATACAGCCGAATGATGGTCAGAATGAAGGAAACATCAAGTCAGAGCGTAGTAAAGGGATCCGCACTGGTGTGAGCTGCTCCTTCAAACGTCTGCCAGCTCCATTTACCTTCATTGCCACCAATTCAGAAAGTGGAATTTGTACAAATTTCAAGTATTTCAGCAAGTAAATGTTGTAATATTAGAGAGGATTATTACAAATAAACTATAATGAATTTCCACATCATCGCTGACAAACTATCAGTGTCTTAACCCTTTACACCTGATAGCAACATGCATCGTAATACTTCACCAAAACAAAACAGATAAACTACCAAAAAACATGATTTCTGTTTCAGAACTTACAGTAAACACATTTTTTGTCTGTTTCATTTTTGGTGCATTAATTGATTGTTTTGCTACTTTGGGGAAACCAAAAAGCTTTAAACACAACACTGAGATACTGTATATAAAGTTGTTATGGTGAACGTGTTAGCAAAAAGTTGTCTATTTACAAAGCAGAAAGCAGACACAGAGCAACATCAGCTTCAAAGTTTGAGTAAACATGATGCATGTAAAGTCATACTGTATACTCACTCTTCTTCTAGGAATTTAGCTGCTAAATGTTGAGCTTTTTTCTCAAAACAGCTGCAGCCAGAAACCAACACTGATGAGAGTGGTGAGAGTGAACCAGCACAGTAAAGGAGAGCTGAAGGGAACTGCAGCATTATATCACATCAGTCAGCTGATCACTGAAAAAAAACCTGATTATGGCAGAAATTTCTTTCCAATCCTCCTACCTTTTGGTTTGAATATGTGCAGTGACTGGAGCCACAGGCCAAAGTTTGAAACACATCAAGTGTCTGCTCATGTCTGTGGTTTGTAAACTGTGTCCAGTAAAGGTTTTAACACCAAATATGAAATATGACTTTATTTAAGTTCATATTATTTTATTTTCTTACATTCTGATCTATAGCTGGACTAACTGGGGTTAGTTTCTCTGATGTTGATATACATGTCCTCAAATGAAATCTGGAAGTTCTGGAAGCTTGTTTATGTCCTGAGGTTGTCAATGTATGTTATGTCTTGCTCACCAAACCCAATTCTTATCAGCTATATGTAAAGAAAGTATTCAATCGTAAATCTTAAAACATAAAAATGTGAAATGCATTTTAAACATTCAGTAATTAATGATTGCAGTTGGGATCAGTATAGGTTATTTAGATGGTCGTCTTGACCATTTATTGATTAAATGAAAACGGTGATTAAAGAATGTAAAAAAATGTAACTGTTCTCGTGAAAACTGGTAAATGTTTGCTATGATTAGGGTACACTGTGTTGTCAATTTAAATGGCTTATATCCAGCTCACTTGCACACTTTGCTGATGGTAAGCCCCCAGTACACAGCATCTCCTTTGTGATTAGTTCAAAGTACATTTTAGGGAAATTATGAATAATACATTTTAAGTAGATTGGTGGACTTGCTGAAAGCACTAATTGTACCTAATAGCTAATAACAGTGTATGTGGTAATATTAATTAATTTTTACTGTAAATCCAAACAAGAGCCATTGGAGAAAATTTACTAACATCTGCAAAATATATTCAAACTTAACAGGAATATTAGATTTTTAATACATTTTAAACAACAATGTGACAATGTGACAATGTTTGCTTTTTTTTTTTTTAAATGAGTCAAAAATCAGAAGCAGACCATTTCATGCCTGGCTCATCCTCCACTAAAGCCAGTTCAGCCCTCCACTTTCAATTAAAACCATGCAGTCATCAGTATTACTTCAGCTTGCCAAGCTTTGGCCATTTCTGTTTTTTCAGCAGATTCCCAAACCACAAAACTGGTTGGTGCTGATTGGCTGGTGGTCGTCCCGGCCTATTGTCTCAGTGCTGTGTTTGTTGTAGCCCCAGTTTCCCCCTGTTCACCCCGTCATATGCTAGAGCTATTAGCCCGCTGGAAATCTGCCTGTGTGGGCATTATAGGATCTTGTATTTTGTCAGGCAGCCCTGTCTTAATACACATCTTCATAGAAGGGATTGATTAGGGTAAGATTATACTGAATTTTTTCCAATAACTTTTGGTGTTCATTTTGTTATTTGTGTTTTCATTTGATTGTATTTCTTGTGCTACTATTTTCCTCATGTGGGTGTCTCCACAGCACTAATGCACTAACAGGTAAAGGTGCAAATATTAGCCATTGCTGCATCAGAAAAAATGTGCAGATCAGTTTTTTTTCTCATTTAATTGTCTTGTAAATGTACAGACTAGCTTATTTGTAACTGCAGCTTTGCTCCCCTTGGCTAAAAATTATTAGTAAATGAAAAATACAAATAGAGAAATGTATGCCTAATTCTAGGGAGTCAACAATAGATTCTATGACTGATATACTCAGCATTTCTCTTCTTGGTGGGTCAGTTTTCTCACACGTTTACAGGACATTTGAAGTTAGAGTTGAAGAATCTCCGTTGAGAGGTTGAGTGATGTGATTGTGCGATTGAGAGGAAACCATCAGGTTCGAGGTCAGTGGCCGCCACAAGAAAGGCCTCAGAAAATTAACTTAACAACTGTTTCATGGATTTTTATCTAGACTAGAAAGAACATGACAACCTAGAAAATATTAAATAAAACTGTCTGACTGATGTTAACATTAGCTGAAATTATTAGAGTTCTCTGTATGCAACATAACATTGACAATTTTCATTTGTTTGACATGCTGGGGATCAAACTGATTCAAAAAGTGCTTTGGTTTAGATTGAGACAGCTGCTGGAACTCCCGAGAGGATGCTCAGGGGGAAATGTGATCCAGTGGAAATATAGAGCTCTTCAATGAATACACAGAGCTCTTCAATGAGCATCCCGTTCAGGTTTCAGACATAACAAGATATTTCTCTCTATCATCCTTTCCCCAAAAAACATCCATGACAACTCTCCATGAGAAAGAGAGGATGGCTGCAGGATATTGCATCCAGGTGGAACAATGAGCAATAGTGGTATCAAGTATCAAAGCATCGCCGGATTCGATGGAGGCTGGACTTTGTGTGTGTGTGTGTGTGTGTGCGTGCGTGCGTGCGTGCGCATGCATTGTGAGTGGGGGTGTATGTAAAGCCTTCTTCAGGGACTGATCTCCCAGAGAACAAAGTGAAGCATACACACACAGACGACCCACAGCTCAATCCAGTGGAAATAATATGTTCATTACAACGCAATTACCGACACTTACACCCTCTCTCCCTGAAGTGTGTGTGTGTGAGGTGGAGAGGAGGGGGCCCATCCACTGACCACTGATTGTAAGCAACCTTATGTTCCTCTGTGTGTGTGTATGTGTCTGTGTGTGTGTGTGGCTGTGTGTGTGCATGTGTGTGTGTGTGTGTGTCTGCAGGTGCAGGATGTACAGCTTTATGGGTGGAGGGTTGTTCTGTGCAGGCGTGGGGAACATCCTCCTGATTGTTTCCACAGCAACCGATTACTGGATGCAGTATCGGCAGTCCAGCAACTACATGCACCAGGGCCTGTGGCGCTACTGTATGCCGGGAAAATGCTTCCCACACAACGACAGCATTGGTAAGTGCAGCCAAGTGGCATAGACAACTGGGAAACTACTAACTTCAGTATTTTTCAGTTAGCTAACATGCAAAGATTCCTGAAAGGTGGAGCTGCTGCGGAAGCAAAAATCAGTTCAGTTGCTGAGGTAAAGTGGGGCCACGGAAAGGTTATCTCCATACTGTAATCTTAATCCTTTATACCTTCCTGTACAGGTAAACAATGTTTTCATTCTACTTGATGAAATGGGAGCACATATCAAAAAATGAGAGAGTCCTGTTCTTCGTGACATTATACTGAGAATGTCTTGTTTTGTTTAATCAAAAATAAAATGCTGTGATACTTGATTTTTTATTTTTTGTTTACTTATTTATTTTTATGGAACTATGGGTAATCACGGTTACCCTTTATCTACTGTAAAAAAAACACAGCACTGTCTTTCCACAGAGTTGGCTCCCTGTCATAGACAAACACATTTCTGGAGGACTGAGCTCTATTGTCTCTGCCTCCAGAGCAGCAAGTGTTAAACACAACTTCACTCTGTTTTAGTGTGTTATGTGTTTGATCACCTCTGTTACAGAAGCAAATCGCACTTTGGTTGATAGATTTTTTTAAATTTCCATCTCACAACAGTTTGACAAAATGAGTAATCTACCATTCTTCATCATACTGGTCTGTTAACATCATTCACCTCTGCTGACTTGCACTGACCCCACCAGTCACTGTCCTTTGACCTTGTCCTCAGCCCATTTAGACGCCACCCGTGCCCTCATGATCCTCTCTCTTTTGGCTTGCTTCATCGGTATAATCATTGGCATTATGGCCTTCATCCATTACTCCTCCTTCGACAGATTTGACAAAACCTTTGCTGCAGGCATTTTGTTTTTCATCTCATGTAAGTTCATTTTCATCTCTGATGGTTTCGCACTTTGTTGGTTTGGTTTGAACTGTAATTTGCATTTAACATTTTGAATTTAAACATTCAAGGCTCAAGGCAAGTTTCTGAAAAGTAAATATAATTATGTGCTAATCATGAACTAATGGTTTTTTAATGATTCCATTATCGGCGCAATTTCACAACACATCTGCTTATTACGTTTATAAAAGACCTCATTCATGACACAGAGTTTTCATTAAACTGCTGTTTTAAATGCTTTGTTTTGCATAACTTGTAGTGGCCTTTATTTGCTATAAGTGAGATCATTTGGTGCTCATCTGTAACTAAGAGTGAATCACATTTTCTAACTGTAAACTGCAGTTTCCATGAGCAGCAGAAGTAACGGTTTGTACAATCTTTCTGGACATTTTCCTTTTCTCTTTTCATTGCCAGGCTTTTTAGTGTTTCTAGCAATGGCAGTGTACACTGGTGTGACCATTAACTACTATGGGAAACGCTATGGAAACTGGAGGTTCTCCTGGTCCTATATCATTGGCTGGGTGTCAGTGGTGCTCACGTTCTTTTCAGGTAAACCAACAAAACCAAACTGCGTTAAGATTCTTCTTGTTCACAAAGGGGCCATCAAAGTCTTTAATTTGTCCAGGTTCCACTTGTGTGTTCAGTTTAAAATTCAGTCACATTTTGTCCGGGTTTGCTTTCTGCTAAGTGTTAACCTGTGTTAAAGCTGTAACCTTGAGTGAGTTCCTGGATAAGCAACTAATGCACTCACATAAATTCTCTGCTTGGAGAACAGATTTTATGATGGTTTGCAACTGGCTCAAAATACTTTTCTTATTTAGGGTTAATTTTACACCAAATCCTGTAGTAGCTTTTAAAAATTCAAATGTAGCACAGCGGATAAAATTGCATCCATGTCCACATAATGTCAAGGCCTCAACTCCTACCTGCATGTCCAGCTAATAGTGCTCACACTGCGTGTACTGTGTGTAATAAAGAAAACAAAAACTGCAGAAGATACTTCATATTACACAATGCAGCTCTCAGCAGCGACAGCCAAAGCATACATGGGTTAACCCATAGTCAAGCAGCTGAATCAATGATGTGACATTATAAGTAAGTAATGCTTTTAGTAAGTGCTCATCTCTGAATCCTCTGCCATGCTGTGCAGTACCTGCTGATCAGCATGCATTTCACTGCACTGAATATGAAAATGGTTTAGAGAGAAGCAACATATTCAATATTCTGAAAATACCATGATGGTAAACTGTTTTTTACTGAGATCGAAAATATCAGAAAAATCATAAAGTAGTAGAAATCGTATAACAATAAGTGATGGAGGACAAGACAATGACATGCATTTATTTCTGTGATAAATTTCATAATTTTATTCATTAATTGGAGGCCAAATACACGTCACCCGTATAACGTGCTGGTCGATGCGCTACAAACATTTTCCACAGAGCAGAGGACCTTCAATGTGTTTCTTCCCTGATCAGTTAGGTTCTGACTTTGATATAAAAGCAAAGCTGCTCCATGGACTCACATAAAATGTCTCAGAATTATATAAAAAGGCCAGTTCGCCGATTTGATTTTCTTGTTTATGAATGAAAAATATTAAATTATGAGTTATTGAACGAGACCCAAAAATAGCAACTCGCCATCATTTTCATGTGTAGCTGTTGAATTGAAATGGCGGAAATGTGTCAATAAACAGCGACATATATGAAACTGCACGTTTTCTGAGATTAATAATTCATATGCAGATGCATGTGAGTAAAATTTCCTGCTGGATAATCAAGATCTAACTTCTCTTTCCTTCCAGGTGTATTCTTTATGTGTGCCTATCGGATGCACGAATGCCCCAGGAGCGCTAACTCTCATTAGAAGACTTCAACGATCCTCCAGGAGTATGGATCAGCTGCATCAAGGCTGCGTGTGGATGCAAAGTTTACCTCTGGGGCATGGATGATCAAAATTGAAATGATTCCAATAAAAAGATTGGGGGAAATATGACTCTTCATTTTCATCCACAGCACTCCGTGTATGTTGCCTTAGTAGATCATAAAACAAACTGGCCTGTTATTAATCTTTCCTTAAAAAAAAATGATGTCCTACCAGTCTGCATTGAAAAAACACCCTGAAAGTCAGATTACAAAAAAAAAAAAAAAAAAAAAAAACACACCTCTACATGTCTCCATGATGATTTGTTATGTCTAATGTCTGACAACCAAGTTCTAAGTCTTCATTCGTTGGAAAAAGAAGTGTTTAAAATTGACTTGGACCTATGATGTTTTACCTGTTGTATTATTATTTATGTAAGCCCCAATAGGCCGATACATTTTTCCCGCAAACACATTTAAGCGGGTTATCCTCCTCTCCATCCTTTTATTCCTTTGTCGTCCATCACCACCAGCATGGCTGCTCTTAAGACTGTAAGCCAAGTATAAGCCAGTGTGCTGCTGCAAACCTCTTATCCAAACGTGCCACTTAACGGAGTGACGCACCGCCTGACCGGCTCAAATTTTTACTTAATGAAATGGCCACAAAAAGCCGCTTAACCGCGCCTCAAGAACGGATCCTTAAGACGATTTCATCACTATTTGTTTCATTTACTTTCTAATTTTCCCCTAAAAGCAACTTGTTATCCTGGTGCGCTCCATGAAAGGGATTGACGCGCCTTCAGCCAGGTGCAGCAGGGTTACCTCCATCTGCTGTGGCCACGTCTTTAAAAAGCTCCTTTCTTTTCTGCGCCAATTCTTTAACCACCTGTATAAAAAAAAAAAAAAAAAAAATCTTGAAATTCGTGGAATCATGTTTTTCTTTAAATCTAAATCTGCCAGAGAAAAATCAGTTTACTTGATAGCCTATGTAAATGACAAAATCCTACAGTAAGAAGAAGCAAGTAAGAAGATTGTGCGCATTCTGCAGCAGCGTGGATTGAAGTTATTACTGAGTCCTCTTATGGCATCAGGTAGCACTAATGTACAGTCTTCACCATACCAAAGTGTTTGATTTGCATCCAGCCAACTATGCTAATTTACATTTTGAGCACACGTGTTCATTTAACACAAACCTATGCAAAGAGCAGAACAGAGCTTTTCCGGCGTAACTGATTCCAGTAATGAATTTGTTCTCGCTGCATCTGATCAAATAGAAATGTTGTCCTTCAGCCCGAAGATTACAACTTCCGCTCTAACATCTCCCTTAATTGCCTAATAGCATTGCAGCGTGAATTCTGCCTACATTAAGACACTTTCACATTAACTGGCCTGATTGGAAATGTGATGACAACACCATATCAACAAATTACAGCGCACCGCTTTCTTTCGCAAATGGGCACAGGAGCGGCACTTGTACTCTCCCAGATTTTAATACCGACAATTACAGCCAATTTGGGTGGAATTAGACAGACCTGTAGCAGCCTAATCCTCCTGTGACACAGGCTACATCACTTGATTCAAAAGCTACAAACACGAAGGAAGATGGATGATCAAAGGGAATCTCTCGGACAATTAAAAACACTGCGTGTAGCCGCATGTTCAAGTTTTAAGACAAGCCAATCTAAAGTTTTGTGTCTCGGACTTTCCCCAGGTTTGTGGAAAGTCATTATAGAAATAGTTTAAGTATCAAAGAGTTAGGCTACATGATATCAGTGAAGTCTAAGCATGCATCAAGAATGTTATAGAGATACCACAGTGATGCCATAACACAGAATTAGGCTATGTAGGTGAGAAACCCTCAAACAATAGGGCCTATAACAGACTGATATGTTTTACCTGTCACTGATAAGTGTAGCCTATATCACGAGGAATAACATCATGAAGCCACATGTCATTAAAACGCAGTTATTTTCCGCACCGACACACATGGAGCTAGATTTTTCTACAGGACAAACCCACTTTGAACTCATCATTAACGAACTGTGAATTAGGCCTAGTGTAGGAATATTGACATGTCTCAGTCAGGAATAGGCCACTATAAAATGCCCTCTCTCCTCCACTTTAATAACAATTTCAAATATTTTGTCTAAGTCACCAGTGGGCAAACAGACTTGAAATGGCTCTTAATGATCCTGTCAATAAATAAGATAACACAGAAAGACTGCACCAACTAACAGTTCCATATATGGCCTGCTGTAGCTCCATGTAAGTACATGTCATTTGTATTCATAATTAAGGAAGTTTAACCTTTAATGATAATTTTGTTTGGGAACCATTTGAAAAACTATATTTAAGATAGGTAAAAATAAGCAAATTCTTCCGTACAGAGCTCGTGAGCCTGGTAAAGGCAGCATGGTTGCTAGGCCACCACACAAGCTCCGCTACGAGCTGCTCTTAAATGAACGGTGATGCGATCACAGGTGCGCTGCTCATCTGGAATCTGTTCGCTTTTTTCACAAAGTTTCGATCGAGGCTCAGCCAATCACAGCGAAGAACCAGCCCCTCTCAGCTCCCCGCCGCCCGTGTGGAGATCTAATTGGCTGATGCGCAAATCAGTTTCCACAATCCGCGACTGTGTATGAATAAATACCCTACTTGTTGGATATCTGCCCTCCCACTGATTACTATATCACTGGGCACACACAGGGGCTGCATTTAAGCCTGGGAGACTTGAGGGGAAGAGACAGATGCGGGTGCAGGTTTAAAGGCAGAAAAAAAAAACACAATAAAATCAAACTAACATCATGAGTATGAACTACGCGTCTGCGGCGCCCACGCAGAGGTCGACTTCGTTTTTCATTGAGGACATCTTACTGCACAAACCCAAACCGCTGAGAGAGGTCATCCCCTCGCCGTTCTGCAGCTCCCTGGCATCCCGGATGCCCATCCTGGAGTATGGATACCCACTGATGCCGACCCCTATACTGGCGCCACATCCGCACCATCCTCTGCACAAGCCAGAGCATCACCAGTACTTCTTCACATCTGGTAAGCACCGGAAAGATGGAGGCCTCGTAACAAGGAGACTTGTGTAAGATATAGGCTACATAGGTTTTTACTTTACAGAAATGTTGACTGTAGCTACAAATTAAGCTGTATATTAAAAAAGGCTAAAAATGAACACAAATTTTTGCCATTTCAAAAAGGAACGCCATTGTTAATACTAGTCTGATTTACATGACTCTATATTAGGCTGCATTAATGAGTTGGGAATATAAAATAATTTACACTGACAAACGAATTTAAATGAATCCTATCACCTAATACAATTAACTGAACTCTGATCTCCAAGGGTTGAGCACCTCAGAAAATAACAATAACCAGTGTCTTATTATTTTCAGCACATGATCATATTTTACTTTACTGCATTAAAATAGATTCAAAAATTCAATTAGTTCATACAGTTTTATTAATCTTAATGTATGTCCAACTTTTAAAAAGACAATTATTGTTGCTCTGGTTGCTCTATAAATAATGAGGCTAAGCTGAGTTATTGTTTTTACATTCACTAAAAAAAACTATGTCAGTAACAACCAAAATATAAAAACATTAAACGCCAATTCATTCCGATATAGTGAACTTAGTTGATCTAATATCGCATATATTTAGAGTTTTCCCTTGTTTATTTTTGCTGTTGTTGTTATTTTCGTTTGTTATTTTTCATTTAAAAATCACTGCTTCTTGTCTCCTGCAGGGATGCAGATGCCAGCCCTCTTCCAGCACCACGCAGAGTTACCAGGAAAGCACTGCAGACGCAGGAAGGCCCGGACGGTTTTCTCCGACTCGCAGCTGTCGGGCCTGGAGAAGAGGTTTGAAATCCAGCGGTACCTGTCCACACCGGAGAGAGTGGAGCTCGCCACGGCGCTCAGCCTGTCCGAGACACAGGTACACACGCACACACTTAAAAGCACCGTGGTACAAGTAGACCAGGAGATGCAGGGACTCTCGGGGAGTCTGGTCAAGGACAGTCCGACCAATGTATGTTGTCTTTGTGCAGGGGAAAGTGTAGCCTATGTTTTTGAATGCTGTGTAGGCCTATTATTCCCAGCTACAACCCAGAAGAAGACTGGCGATTACAGTAACCACAAAACACAATACATAGGCCTATCAGTGATTCAAAAATAGGCTAAAAAATCACCAAGACGGTATTTATGTGTAGCTGTTAAAGAACAGAGCACAGACAGACATCCAGTAAGTGTATGCAGTGTATTGGCTAAGAACATGATTTTTGTTATTTCACAACTCAATAATTGTTTATGTGGAATTCTGACATAAGTGTAGCCTCTAATAATAAACACAGATACATTTAGAGAATATTTCAAAACAAGTCAGTCTAATACTAAACTTAAAGTAAATGTTTATAGTCTATTTAAATCACTTAAAATGAATGTAACTTAAAAAATAATTTCGGCTTAATATTGATAGGTCTTGGAATTTCTTTAGGCTTGAAATATTTAGGAGCTTTTTTGTAACTTATCCGTGCAGGTAAAAACGTGGTTTCAGAACCGACGGATGAAGCACAAGAAGCAGCTGAGGAAAGCGCAGGACGAGCGGAAGACGCCCGGGGAGCTGGAGCGCTCCGCGGAGAACTCCAGCGAGAGCGAACTGAACGACACCAGCGCGGAGGAGCTGAAACACGGACTGCAGCCGGACTCGTACCTGCTGGAGGAAAACGACGATGACGACGACGTGGACATCGAGGATGACATTTGCTCCACGGATCATCTACTATAGTAGGCTGCGGCGTTGTTTCATAAGCAGAGACGTTCACACTGTAAATGTACTGTAGATAACACACTAAGTTACTGTTTTAAAAATTGGGGGGTTGGGGGTAGTCTCTACAATACAATGTTAATATTTATTCAAACATGCAAAGTGGGGCTATTGATTTTTTTTTTTTTTTTTTTTTTTTACAATTTCCCCTTTAAGTCCATGTACAGGCTGTGGGAATTTTCGTGTTGTTATGTCTGAGGAGACTATAGGCTATATGTTTACACATTCATTATTATCATTATCATTATTATTATTATTATCACTGAACAGTCTAGACATTTTTTTATTATTATTTTCAGACGGAGAATAAAATGGAATAGCCTAGCTCTTGACTGTGTAACATAGATGCATCATGCTTCTCTCCAGACTTTTGCACTTTTAACCCAAAACATTAACATTTCCATGCTTTATTCATCTGCTCGTTTTTCCTATAATTGTCTGCTTTTGATTTTTTATTATTATTATTTCCCTCTCTCTCTCTCTTTATTTTATTTTTTTTTTTTTTGCAGTTTGTCTATATTGTTTCATTTTGGTCGGAGGCTCTGTGCTTCAATGACTGTCGTTTATATTTTTGTGTGTAAATGTATAGTATATATATAAATAATGAATCGGTTTTCGGCTCCGTTTCTTCTGTTACACCTTTTATGTATTTTTCTTTCCTGTTTACATTTTCAGACTGAGAATGGATGATTTAGAAGAGTCTAAAAAACAATCACATAAACATAAACGCATCATTAATGTAGTGTTGTTGTTTACGCTGCACATCTGATCATGTTTTCACGGTCAGCTTTTAAGTTCAAACCGCTGCTGTAACCTCCTGCATTAGCCAACAGTCTTCACTGCGTGGAGCTCAGCTCTGAATGAAATGCTGCTTGTTCTCACTGGGTTTCCTGCCTCGAACCCGCTGAGTTTAAACCAACACACAGAGACGCACAACTGAATGACAGCAAGAAATGACAAATAGGTCAGCAAACAAACTCAAACTTACTCCACTGAGCAGATGATGGTTGTATTCCTCTCATGAGCCTTTACTGATCAATGTCCATGGTCATATTTGTTGTTAAACATTGCTTCGTTGAGGATGAAATTCATCACAAACAGCGTTTTGTCTATTTTTTTTTTTTTTAGCAGAAATCCAGTGAAGTGATCGTTAATAATGGGATTGAAGAAAGTTTTATTTTCTAAGGTAGGCGCATTAAAATATTGAAAATTTATCAAAACTATATGCCAACTAATTAAACATGCAAAAAAATTGTTGTTAAAAATCTAGGTTTATAAGCATTTAATGTATTATTTGATACTGATACTGTTTTTTTTTCTTTTTCTTTTTATTTGTTTTGTTTAACAGCAGTCAGAACTTAATTTTACAGGAATGAGTGCATGTAGTTAAACAGTTAATTTAACTACTCTTAAAACTCCCCAGCATTGTTAATGGAAAGAACTGAACAAAACTGTAATTTTAAAGAACAGAGCCGGTAATTTTTCTATGGGTTGGTCCTGTTGTGTGATTTAATATGGAGCTGGGCTTGACAACAGCGGTGCAGCTTCTTCTGTGTCCTAATAAATATGATGGATGCAAAAAAACAAAAACAAAAAAAATAATTAAAATATTTTTTGTGCTATTTTAGTTTTATTTCATTATTCTATGCTGCAGGATCTGCAGGACCAAATCATCTTTAAATAATCTTGATCAACAGATGTCCATCATCATCATCATCATCATCATCATCATCATACCATACAAATACCTAACATTGTCCCCTCTGGTCCAACAAACAACTGCTGTAGAAGAGTATTAATAACGTGTACTGTCCAGTTACTACTGTTATAACAATTGAGGGTAGAAGGGAAGTAAAGTATTTATTGTAATAATTGATTTGACAACACTTGATTAGAAATGTGTGTAAGAGCCACACAAACACAGACATTTAAGAATCTTAAATCAGCTTTATTATGTGTATTAAATTTGTTTTCCCACAAGCTCTCTCTCTCTCTCTCTCTTTCTCTCTCTCTCTGGGCATTTGCACAATAAGCTGAAATCCTCTCTTTCCTTCGTACTGGATTTGCCATCCTTTCCCGCCTTTTGAAAAGCAATTCATGTCATCTTCAAAATGTGATTCTGATTAACAGGCAGCCGGGGAAAAAAACCATGTGGAGAATAGGCCATGCAGAAGGTGATCAATTAAAAGATTAAGCGTTTTGCAACACATGGACGCATCTGCATTTGGGCCTAATAGCAGGGCCATCAGCTCATTTTCAGGAAGCTTGCCGCCTACTGAAAGCACACTTCTCACATCAAAGCATCCACGTCTGCCTTAGCTTCCCAATGGGCAGAAAGGGATGCTAATTTGGCCCCCTTCATGTATAGCGGTGAAAGACTCCTTCAATTAACTGGATTTCAATGGCAAAAAACGAGTAGGTGGGACCAAAAAAAAAAAAAAGATGCAAGAGACTCAGTCTGGATAGGCAGTGTTTCTCATTAAATTAAAAAGGGCTTGGTCATTTGTTTCAAACCGCACATCTGAGGACTTAACACTAAAAACACAGAGCTTCAAAGAGTCCATGATGGGTTAAATAGAGACTATAATCTAATTAAAATATTGCACAGAGGTAAATAGTGCTTTGATAATGATCTGAGGGTTCAATTAGTAAAATGAGCTGCTTGGGAGTGTTGTGTGTTGGGGAGGAGTTACTACTACGAACATGGCTACAAGACATAGGGACCAATGAATGAAAGAAAAACAAACCCAAAACAGAGACTATCTGGATTACTGTAGGTTTAACAGTGATGTGAACAATGTAATGCGACTAAAATAACAATATGGGAAGTGTGGGCATTAGTCAGTGGTCTGGGACAGTTGGAAGTGGACTATAAAATTTAAGGTTTAGTGCTGTTGGTGATTCTATGACTGCTCAGTGTCACTGTTGACACACAAGAGCGTTCAATCTAAACCCAGCAGGTTTTCAGTGACATTTAATGATATGACAATGACACAAAGTCTGAGACACTACTTACAGTAATATCTGACTATTGAGCAGGTACATATCTCTATATACAGTTACGTTTGATTATATTATTATTATATTATGTATAAATGTATCTACTAAAATCAGTCAAATGTATCAAACCTACATTCCATACAAAAACTCTAATCTTTAAAAGTTTGAGACAAGGCATGACAATCCCACAGTGCTAAAGATTCATCCAAACAACTTCACACTCAGCACTGCACCTCCTTTGGTCCTGAGCAACACACCCTGCAGTGTGTGTGTGGTCAGTTGGTTTATTACTGCTGGAGTTGGCTGCTCTACTCCAATCACATCTGGGTGTTGGCGTAGAAAGTGCCATCGCCTTTTCTTCAAACCCTGACATGCACATATTCCCTATAGGTGCCGCATAGATAAGGGTCACATCAGAAAATAAAATATCTGCCTTAAAACATGTTTTCGCAGAGACTCTACAGAGCACTTTCTATGACTGATTTGTTAGAGGTGCTTTACATATTTCAACATAGTTTTGGAACCAGTAATGTTGAACTAGTTAGTTAATTGCACTTTTTCTTACGTGTCTTGGTGGACATTTTGAGAATCACGTCCACTCCGGCTTCCCCTTGACCAAATCTGGATTTCATGGCTCAGTCACTGCCAAATTTAAATTTTAAGATAATCTACGGGTGACATTTCTGGTATCAGTGTTTAAAACAAACACTTGAAGTGATTTTTTGATCTGTTAACACACAATATTAACAGTAACACAAGACACTGGCTGAGGCTTCAGTTCTTCTCAGAGATTGTCTTTATCTAATTTATCATAATTATTTTTGAAAAATGTGTGAAAATGTGTATGCAGATTTGTTGATGTGACTCTAGGCCTGGCTAATTTAAAAAGACAGAGCCCGGGTTCCATGGTTACTGTAACGTGAACTGAAACCGAACCTGGCTTCAGACAGCAGGTATTTTTCTGAAGAGTGACACAGCCTGCTTTTCTTCCTCATGCCGTTTGGTAAGGAGCTCCAGTCTGGTCAGCTGGGCCACATCCAAACCCTGCAAGCAAGGAGCGTGCTCAGAAAAACCTTCAGCCTGGTGTGTCTGTCTCTGTTTTGGTTGAGACTGGACAGGGGGTTTGGCTATTGTCTTGGCATATTCCAAGGCCTACGAGACAGAGAGAAAGAGAGAGAAATGCAAATTACTAAGTTCTGTATACAAGCTACAGTGGAAAATGGCCCTGGTCCTCCAGAAATATCCACATCTGTCTACTATGATCTTGTACAATACAAGGCACACACCACAGCTGAGGAACTTTAATGATACATTAAATATAATACATCATATGTTTATGTATAATTCTCCATTGGTGACAGCATAACTGTTAGTGGAGTTAATTTTGTAAAACATTTAAACATTTTGAAAAAATTCTCTTACAAAGTGAAATAGCAGGTGCAGAGCAGGTTCATTTCAGAGGATCAAATTAAAGCCTGTCAACAACCCACCCAACTTCTGACCAGTCAGATCACTGGAAAACCAAAGACATATTATTCCTACAGGATCCTGACAAGGACAAAACATTTTACAGTTAAGTGATAAATAATATACTAGCAGTAGATATTTTCAGAGATCAGTGAAATCGTTTTGCTGCTTCTTTCCACATATTCACTCTGGTTTTAAAACAACTTCTAACAAACACTAAACGAATACATACAGTGATGCTTTTATTCTTCTTCCATTACTGCAGCCCAGAATAACATGAAGAGACTCTGTGATGAAAATCTAATGAATGAACATGTTGAGTCAGTTTGACCTCATCAGACATGATGAACTACTTCTCTTCTCTTTGACAGCAGCAACAGTCCGACAATACTTTTTTTTTTTTATGCATCACGTATTCATAACAATCAGTTTGATCATCATCAGACAACAGAGAAAAAAAATACTCAGTTAAAAACCTAATGATTGTTGTTCTACTTTATTCTTGGGTCTGACAATGTTGCTCAATGTAATAACTCGCTTCTTTGACATGAAAAGATATCCTGGGTATGTTAAACTTGCTTCATAGTACAAACCTCAGTTCCAGGATCAACGCTGTGCACAACTACCAGGCTACAACCATGTAGTGACATTCTCCATAAGGCTACTACCAAATAAACTCAGAACATTTCATTTTTTCCTATTGAGTCCGTCAAACATTTATGTGACATGATGACCATACATGCACATGAACGAACACACCCATAAATACAGTATGTACACACTGCCATGAATTGGGGACCATACACATGTGCACATCTATGCAACACATGTAAAATGATTGTGATTTTATTTTGTCATTTTGTCAGTGTCATGATTTTTATATTATTATGTATGATAATGCCACTCTTTATTATGTTCTCAATTTAACTAATGTACTCTTGGTAGTGAAGATATGTTGGGACCTTTTAAAGCCTAACCAGGGACAGGAGTTATAAATTAGCCTTGGCTACAAATCCTGCATGCAACAACACATACAGATACAGATTAGACATACATGTAGCTGATGATGAAGAATGTATACTTAATTAAGAATTATTATTATTATTATTATTATTAGTATTATTATTATTTAAAACCATGTCAATGTTCTAAGCTTCGGGGTGGGTGATGGGTGAACAGCAGAGCTCCCTGCACTTTATAGACGCTCTTTATTTGGGTAGCGGTATGGAATAGGGGCAACAGTTTCCACAATATCAATTACTGTAATACCACTCAACTAAAATATCATCACTATATATATATCCCACTAACTCAGTTCATTCGTAAAGTGCTGTCACACATTTCACTTTTATTTTGATGGTTTAATTTGATCCTCTCCATTGATGTCATACACCTGTGGTCAATGTGTGCTCAATTCACAAGGAAAAATGAAAATTACACCAAACCAAAAAAGAAGTCATTTTTTACACTTCGTTTCACTTGATTTCCAGTGTTCATGGACATTGGAAAAACGATTTTCTCATTTTTTCGTTTTTGTTTTTGATAGGATAACAGATCATACTTTAATACCCTGACCAACAATGCTCCTCGATTCCATGTACATATCTTTTATACAGAATGGCAAGGCAGAATAAAGGCGCAACATTCCCGCCTTGAACATGCTGTTTAAAAGGGGGGCTGCATTTACAGACACACTCAAAAAGTAAATACACACACACACCTTCATCCTGGGAACTTTCTTGTCACTGCCTTCCAGGTCCTTGGCTGGTAGAAAGGGAATCCTACTTATCTTTTTGTTCTGCTCACGGACCACATTTGAATACAGCTTCTGTCGTTTTATTTTTTCAGCATGATGATGGTGAAAGAGTGAGAGGGAGTGAGAGAGAAGGGGGGGGGGGGGGGGGGGGGGGGGGGGGGGGACAGAAGCAGATTATAAAAGGGGGTTTAATTAACTGAGCCATTTCTCCCTTAAGGCCCTTCCCTTTGTGCATCCCCTCGGCAGAGCCTCTCCACCTAGCCCAACAAAACCAAACACAGCTAGCCATTCAGCGGGCCTATCCACATTTACACATATCATTCACTAATAGGTTTGGCCCTGGAGATGCACAGGACTCAATCTAGTGTAAATTGGCCAAACATGCTCACTTTTTACAACTGGGGATTAACAAAAGATATATCAAAGCACAAAGAGCACTTAACTTCTTTGGGGTACTCTCATTTGCTTTGTATTTGCAATTTTATCGGTGGAACAGCACGGGGGCCTTTAAATGATGAACTCAGACAGAGGGTCAGTGGATACACAATGACAGTAGTGGACATCAGGATTTAGGCACAGGAGACTAAAAAACAGCTAATCATGTTTGTCCGAAAAGAATTCTAATCACATTTTTTTTCCATACGAGTCCCTCCTTATAGCTTATATTGCCTAACAGCAAATCAATATAACATCCTGCTATGTAGGGAAACATGTTCTTCTCTATCATCCTCTCTTTTATGGCTAGAAAAGGCAGCGAGGTTCTCAAATATAGAAAGCAGAAAAATGTAGTTGCTACATACCAAAGTCAACACTGGGATTTCATCCTCATATTAGCGAAAAGCTCTATAATTCATTTTTAAATGCATGGAAAAAATACAAGACGGCTAACATGGAAGTTACAGGGGTTGATGTGGCTTCTTTCTGCCCAGTGGGAACAAATTCCACATCCACTTCATTCTGTCTCTCTCTCAATCGGTAGTTTGTTTCAGTTTTCTGTTTTGAACTTATTCATCTCCTGGCAGTAAGATTACCCACACCTTTCTACATGTGTTCAGAATAAGAAGACTTTAGAGAGCATAAGATGTGCTGCCAAATGCAGAAGCACCTTTCCGTGGCCAAACACAGATGTGGCTGTGTGTGAATTTGTGTTTGCATCTGTTTTTGGAGGTCTGTCTGTGGGGGCTTAGTTTTACCAATAGCCCTTTTAAATGTTCAGATATATTTATTCTTTCGTAATTTTTACATCTTGCTTATAATGATTTTTCAGTTTACATACCCTAAATTGCCCTTTTTATGATAAATTAGCCACTCAGCATCATCCATCTTCAAGATCCTGAAGTTTGATTGGATCTGTATTTTTTGAATGCAATCAATTATACACTTGATGTCTGTGTAAAAACCCTGACCTCAGTTGTTTCCAATATAATTTTCTGATCATATTCCACACATCTTGTCTCCATGTTCTCCACATTCTTTACATCACAGTAACATGAATACATTTTCAAGGAAAATACAACCAAGTCTGACATATCAGCAGCTGTAATCCAAAATACAGGAAGTGGTACCACCCTCCAAACACCAAGGGCAGTCTAACCAGCTTACAGCCATGTTGATCATGCATTTTGTGTACGCAATTTTTGGATCTGTGTGCAGAGTTTTTAAAAAAAAAAAATAGACCTAGTTTTGAAAATGTTTGAAAAACCGGTTGTAAAAAACTGTACTTGTAAATTCGCACAATATAATTGCTGTAGGTGAGTAAATAAAAAATTATAAACATGGAACTATGCATAATAAAAATAGACAAAGAAAAATATGCAATCAAACTTAGAACATAGTATATTTATTTATTTATTTACTATAGAAACTGTAACATAACATATAATTTTTTATTCATTTTACTTGTTTTATTCTTATTTATTTTACTTATTGCTGCCTGTTGTTCCTTGTATTGACCAAAGTATGCTGACGTGTTGCTTCTGACATATAATTACTTTTTACTGTAAGTTGTGTGTATGGACTGGGTAAGCTATAAAAGAATTGTCCTTCTTGGGATAAATAAAGCTGTCTTAATCAGAAACTGAATCTGAATAGCACCAATTATAGTACAGTAAATTCACACTACTTACAGTATATATGTATATACTATATATTGTGTGTGTGACTAGCCTTGCTCTTTCATACATGATTGAAGAAAGATTAAAGTGATTTGTTTGAGAACACGAGTGCAATGCATGACTGTATCAAAGTGAGTGAGAGATTTGTTTTTCTATCTGACAAATGTACGATGACAAATTAATCGACACAATGAGAAAACATCTTTGGCAGTGAAATATGTGTGGATACAACGGCAGATTGCACAAAAGCAATGAGAAAATCAATTTGTGTGAGGAAATGATGAACTGTTTTCAGAACTGCATTAAGAGTGGTGACAATGATGTTTCTGAATTGAGAATTGCATCAAAGCGATTGAGAAAAACTGTCTTGATAAATGAAGCCACATAAGTCAAAGAGTTACTGATAATTCTTGCTGATATGGTAGTGACTGGTGCTGCAGTTCAGTACTCACTGTCTTTTCAATGGCTGTGTAGTCAGGATGCAGGCCTCGCAGATCCATGGCTGTCTTCAGCTTCTTGTATGCCAGATAGATAGATAGATAGATAGATAGATAGATAGATAGATAGATAGATGGATAGATAGATAGATAGATAGATAGATAGAGGGGGGTTAAAATGGTACATTGCTGCACTAAATACAGTGATAGAAAAATGCCTGGCAGATGACATGAAAAGAGAGACAGAGGCTCTAAGTGAGTGACACTGTCTTCACCAAACATTTTGTAACACTCCTTTCTCTCCTCAGCTATTTGAGGAAGACTTTTTCACAGTGACCTTACATGCATCTAATTGGGGTGTTACTGACCTGATCAAGCCTGATTGTATTTCATGTGTAGCCACACACAGAAACTGATTTTATGTTTTTAGCTATGCTAGTGACATGGCTCCAGGGATAGCAATGGCAATGCCAAGAAATTTTGTAAGGATGCCTAGAGGATGTATCCTAATGACTTTGATAATCTTCTGTCTTTTCATCTAGCACCACCAGTTTTCTCTTATTCAGTGAATATCTCAAAAATTACTTGATGGATTGGCTCAAAAGTCTGTCAAGACATTCATGGTTCTTTCCCAGGCAACGCATCATAATGACTTTTCTAGTGTCAGCATGTCACTTATTACCATGTCTATGGTATTGAGTCAACTGTCTCAACAACTATCAGATGATTTGCCTGGAAATTTGGTTTAGATATACTGATATGTTCCCCTCAATAACTAAGTGATCTTAATGCTACTACTATTAACATTCCCATCAGCCGCATCTGTACTTTGTATTTAATGCTAATCATCAAATTTTAGCACAATAACAGACTAAATGAAGATGTTGATTGTGGTGAACCTGCAAACTGTTAACATCAACAGGTTGACACTGTCATTGTGAGCATAATAGAATTAGCATTTAGCTCAAAGCACCACAAAACCAAACTGCAGCCTCACAGAGACATGACATGGCTGTAGACTATTGGTATTCTTTAATGATACTTTTACATTAAAGTGATTATACACATGATCCTTGATTGTGCACTGCAGTTCAATGAGATCACCTCTCAATCAAACAATATGTTTACTATTGTTATTTAGATGGTAAATTTGTGTCACTGTAAAGGGTGCTCCTTTTATGTCTGCTCAACCATACTGGCTGTCTGAGTCATGCTAGTTATCCAATTTATTCAAAATAAAGCAGGACCCTATTATACTACTATACATTAGTTTATATGCACCAGTGTTTTTTCCTTAGGAAACCAAAAAATAAAAAAATAAAATGAAACAAATAGTGTATAGAGTGCACACAGTGCATGAGCTTTTAAAGGACTTTGCCACCATATACTGCATCACATACAATATTTCCTTATTAGGCTCCAATATGATACTGGGGTGCTTTTCTCAGGAACACTGATGGTGAGATGAATTGAACATGAATGAATTGATACAAGTCTTATGGGCAAAGAAATGATGACGGATGACAGATGTACTATATAGCGTTCCTTCACAGGTGCTGGAGATGATTTGTGTGTGACCATGTGTACATGGGTGCATTCAATCCACAAGCTGTCCCAGACAAAAGGGAGCTAATCATTCCAGATTGCACTGGCTCCTTTTAGGAAGGAGGATTTCAGTTTGCTGGACACAACAGGGTACCTTTCTTTCCAAGCCCGCTCCCCTCTCTCCCCAACCCCTAAGTCATGCTCATCTGCTTTCACGCAGCCAGACTGCTTTACAAATTGAGCCTGTAATCTTGTCAGACATGATGGCTAACATGGTGGGAGAGATGGAAGGTCAAGGGGTGTTCCTGTGGTGTTAGGCACCACAGGAGGACTATATGAAGGCTCCAGTGTGAATGCAACCCTAAGCATTTAATCATATGTTCTAGCCTTTCTTGGGTCCACCTATCTGAACTGTTCGTTGGTAGGTGATGTAAAAATGATACAGCAATGTTATTGTTAACATTATTGGTTTTGTTGTCATAGTAAGGAACAATAAATAGGATGCATTATACATATAATCAATCAATGTCTCTGTTCATGCCAGAATTGCCTGCAGTTGGTGTCCTAATGCTGTTGGGAATCATTTGGAAAGTTTGTCCTCCAACCTAAACAAACATATGGTGGTTTTTTCAACAACCATATAATTTGTTTTTTCATCCCTCTGATACGACCAATAGGAGTATCTCCTGAAATAGCACCCCTATGGCAGCATGTGTACCGGACCTCAGTTGTCATGGTTACCATAATAAACAAGGCTGTACCGAGAGTGGCGTACCCAATGTTGCCGTGGTTACTATGATAACGGTCATGGCTTGGTTAGGTTGAGGCACAAAAATTTCTTGGTTAGGTTTAAGCATTAAAACTATTTGGTTAGGGTTAAGAAACAATCATGATTTGGGTTAAAATAAGTAGTTCCTCAACATCAGATGATCTTTGCTGTCATGGTTACAATAATAACAACGAAGGGTCATGGATAATAAAAACAGTATAAACTACTGGTTTCACATGGGAATCAAACACCAATCTCCTGTGTCATATTCCTGTGTTTTGTTGACCCATCCATCCACCCCAACTTCAGCCTATGTGGATTTTGTCACTCTTTATACTATGTAACCGCACTTTTCCCTTTGCTCCTGTCATAATTACTACGACCACTAGATGTTGCCTGACAACAAAATGTAACTATGGAATATGATAAGCTGCTGCACAAATGACCTGCGGGCTCGTTTTTCACAGGAGGACAGCCTCGAGATCCCATAATTTACTTGTGTTATGGCAATTAAAGCACAGCAGTGAAAATGCTATGTTTTAAATATCATATATATGTTTGTATGTAGTCCGTTTACAGCAGTGCTGTGGTTGATTTCACCTGTAACACTTCACTAGAACAACATTAATTATATTTGCAGTAGTTAACTTGCACTTTAATTTAATAACTGCTAACGAGAACTAAATTTGTCGACCCAGGAAAAGGCAGGTTTGCTGAGTCACTTTCCACTCACTACTGCACAGTTCAGTCCCATAAACCAGAGAGGGGAGAAAACAACAGCAGCCAAATCATTAAATGCAAATGGGCTTCTTTAGTGGCCCTGCACCTCACAGACTCTCTCCCCTCTAATCACCTTATCCTCTAACACATCTTCAAATGGCTTTCAGAGCCTGTAGCTCTGTGGTTTATATAGTCATCATCTTATAGCAATTAAGTGTATCTTAGTGGCGCTAGACAATTAACCTGATGTTTTATGCCCTCTGTTACCAGAGCACTCCTGCTGGATTATGCAGTCCCTGCATGGACACAGCTGAGGGGATTATTTGGGACTTCAAAGGGGAATTTATTTGTGTAACCTCTCGTGTATGTGGGGATTAAAGGTGAATGCCACTCAACTGAAGAATTCATGTCACTTTTGTTAAATGAAACTGCATAATGTGTTCTTATTTTTCTAACTTGAACATGATTATTCAGTATGTGCTGAATGAGTTTTCCGGCCCTGTTTAAAACACAGTTTAAAAATGCTAATGAATTAAGTACATCACAGTATCTTTACACAGCAGCAAAACAAAGTTATTCCAAGTCATTGAGCGTTTGTGACGCAGCATTAAGAACCAGAGTGCAGTCTAAATAACTGTCACCACTGAAGGTCACATAAAGGATTTATTTGTTAATGATGGGAGTAAACATTTTTTATGGTGTTTTTGGACAACACATTTTCATTGAGACTAGTGCCAACCACTCTATAGCCCAGTGGTTCGCAAACTTTTTCACATCAAGGACACCTAACGTGACACAAATTAGACAACGGACCCCCATTTTGTACCAGGGTCCCGAATCCAATAAGATTTTTGCTTTTAGGTGTTTTATTCCAGAAAGTGTTTGAAACCCATGACTAAAATAGTCTCACATTCTGTCATTGTATGTATGTATTGCTTATGGAAGGAATTATAGTGAAAACAAATCATTCACCTTTTTTATGAGGAGCTCCCTCAAGTACCGCTGGGGGTCCCTGGACCCCACTTTGAGAACCACTGGTATAGACAATGTATGCAATGCACCCTAATCGTGAGCACATCTAGTGCAGGAATGACAACAGGTATGCTTTCTGAATACTCAGTGAAGGATATTTTGGTTTTTATCTGATTAGATGTCAGACACAGAGACGGTTTCAGACACACAATAATAAGCACAAACATGTTGACAAACTCACAGAGAGCACATACCTTGTTAGTAACTCTTGCCCTCAGCTGCTTCAGCTTCTCCATCTGAACCAGGTAGCTGTCGGAGCTGTTTCCATGGATGGGGTTGACCGTATTCACACTTTGACAAGGGCTCATCTTAGGCTCTTTTCTTGTCATTGGCTTCCCTATAGGTGGAAGAACTCTGCACGAGCCCAGGCCCTGTGACGAGGCAGTAGTTGGTGTCCTGGTAAGGTTTTGTGGAAACTGTTTGGTGTGAACCTCATTTAAACTCCAAGTCTGGTCATCACCTTCACAGGATGGCCACTGTAATGCAGTTGTCCTGAAACACAACTTACTGGTTACTGGTGGATTGGTGAATGAAGGGCACCATTATAATAGATAATGATCATGATAACATTTTCATACAGTTTTTTAACTCATTTTCTTTGTGTCAGTGCTAGTGCTGTCATTTTACATAGACTACAAGTTTAGTGTCATTTCAATGTTACTTGAAATGTTATTCGATGCTGTAGTCATCCAGTTTTTTCTACAGGATCCTCAACATGTAAAATCTTTCTCACCTCTGGTCAATAACAAACAGTATAAGCGGTTTACCTTTGCCATTGGTTAGGGCCACTCTCCAGGTTTCGGGGATGAAGCTGTGCATTTAGCCCTTCCCGAGACATGTGGGAGGACTTTCCTGGATTTGTTAGTTGACACCCTGGGTACAAGGCAAGTTGAACATCAGATGTGGGGCTCCAATGAGGACGACCATGAAGAGATGCTAAGTTGATGAAGGCATCCTGGCCCTTCTGCTGGAGTAATGAAAGAAGATTGGATGATGTGTTGAGGTTGACGTTGAGGTGGATGGTGGGGGGCAAAGGCTGTGATGAGGCCATCTTTTGAGGTTTTGGCTGCGTTACATCAGCTGGCCTTGCTAAAAGGGAACTCAAACAGTCTCCCAGCTCAGCTTTGACCACCACGGCAGGGGATGGCTGCTGTCGAGAGAGGTTGGGGTATTCTTTCCGCTGGGCTTTTTTCTCCTTGTTGATCTGGGTGATCTGAGGTAGTAGTAGAGTAGGATTAACAGTTTGAGGATAACATTTGTTCATTAATGTAGTGCATATAGAGTGCACAGGGGTGTTAATTCACAAAACCCAAACATATGTCCATATGTCCACTGTTTCTGAACATTTACTCCTCTGCATTTCTGTGAAATGTGTTAAAGTTTAACACTACCTATTTCTGAAGGTGGTGTGAAGCACAAAGCTCCAACTCTAAATTTACCCATATTTACAACACAAACAAAGCAACAACAGACAAACAAGAGCTCTGAGTGAAAGGCACAATTCTTTCCTAAGAATAAGAAGGGCTGGCACTCTTCTTTGCATGAACTGAGCAAATTATGTTGCACAAGGTCTATGAGCATGTATCTCATGCATCTAATGCCGCTGATTTGGCAAACGCCAGCTTTTCCCATTCCACTGAGAAAACATTAACACTCCTCTGCTTGGCAGTGTTAAGGTGGCTGCTCAAGTGCTCAAAATAATAATGCTTCTCCAACCCTCTCCTTTTTCACTCCGACTCCTCTTTTTGTTTTGTTTTTTTTGTTTTTTTAACCGTCTCTGTCAAGCTCCAGTGAAACAATGCCATCAGTGACTGAGTCCACATTCCCTAAAGGAAACTAAAAGCCAGGGTACTGTGCAGCAGCTAGATGATGTTTGTTAGAACGTAGGCAACCAAGCTTCCACACCCACAATACTGCAAAACAAATTAGATTTTATTTGATTTTTGTGGTGTTGTTTGGGATGACAGTGTCAACCAAGTGAAAAGAATAGAGGAGGGGTCCTACCCATAACTGCTGTGTTTTCTGGAGCCACACCAGCTCGGGGGCTGAGCTGTCCTCCTGATTTTCTGCAGTGGCCGTGTCCTTAAGAGTTTCATGCACCTTTAAACAGAACACAAAGGTAAAGCGACATGCTGATACAGAAGCAACAAAACAAAAACAAGTCCTTCATATTTTTCCTGTCTATACACCGGAACAAATATTTTCATTAAGACCAGTGCCAGCCTATTGACACCTATACAGGGGCATCAATATTGCATCCATAACTATCAATGCCTGTCTTCTTCATTTCAATTTAATATTACATTAATATACTATTGTAGTTGTTCCTAATGTATCTATTTCTGGCATGGAATATGTTGTGTTAATGCTGTAATGAAAAATCATTTTGTTAACTCCAGGACTTCCCCCAGGGGCAGAGGACCATCTGAGTGGATCGATGGTATTGACAGGCTGAAGACTTTTCACTGAATACCTCTAATTCTGTGTGGTTGAATAGGTGAAGGTCAGGAGGAACAAGTGGATCCAGGTGTAACACATCTATCAAGTGTGTTTGCAATTTCATCTAACAGGCTGAAATGTTACGATTATTCTGAGAACAGAAAGATTCTGGGCTCTAATGGACAAACCACCCAAACCTAACAATGTTTCAATAAGTTAGCTGTATGATCCTTTGTCTACAGCTTTCAGGCTAATTTTGATGTTTGTTCAGTAATTGAACTATACATTAATTCACAAACAAAACAGATGGATCTTTTGTTTTCCAAATGACTTTTAGAAATTTGGATGCTGTTACAGATGAACGAGGACAGAGCAGCTGTTTGAAGATCAGGAGCAGGTGTCAGTGACTACTGTATGTCCACCAGTATATACACACACACACACACACATACACACAAACACACAAACACACACACACACACACACACACACACACACACACACACACAAACACTTTGTACCTCTCACCTTTACCCATTCCCCCTGCCATTGCCTTTTGTCACCCATTATAAAAATCCCAATCAGTTGAGAGCAAATGATAGGCCTGTATTGCATTTAGAGCATGGTAAGCTGTGTAATATCTTTTCTACTAAATTGGGAGGCCCGTAATTGCTTCTCTGCGAGACGATGTCACAACAAAGTCTGGCAATTGCAGCTAGTGTATTACCTCCTGTACCCGGGAAACATCTGCTTTTCGCAATGAAGACTTCAAAGAGACTGTGGATCTTGAATTGCATTTAGCTGCTATTGTGGCCTGCCCAGGTAATCTTGATTAGGTGTTTAGGCCGAGGCAGGGTATACAGTGGCAGAGAGCTCCCCAGAGCTTTGGTCTAAAGCTATTAAAAGATTGTACATTATGTTCCCCTGGCTTTGAAGTGAGGGCCTGCAAGAGGAGAAGGGACTCTGAGGGCTGAGTGCAATAGCAGAAGATTGATCTGCTACTTCTGTCTTTATCAAAGGAGGCCTATGCCCCGTTGGATCCAATCATTGCTACCGCCACTCTGCCACTTGTCCGGGCTAAACATTTGCTGCATTAGGAAGTTGTGTACATTTAATAACACGTCTAATTATAACAAGTTGCCTTCAGATGGCCACTCTCTTCAAAAGACCAAATGGGTTATTTTAAAAGGGCCTTGTAACAACTGGCTCGTCTGGACTCATATTGATTTGTGAAACTGATGCGATTTGTACATGTGGAGTGTTGCTATCTTTTGCAAGTGGAAACAGACAAGGAAGAGCTGGAGGACGCAAAGGACGCTCTGTGATAAAAGTGATGTGTGGTTATCCTAATTACGAATGAATATTGTTTTTGGCTTTTAAGATGTCTTTCTCTAACCTTCACTATTAAGATTTTTCAAAAATCTAACATATGTATTATTTCTTTGATCTTCAAATATTTAATTTAGTGTGTGTGAAAATAAACTGCCCTATTTCAAAACAAGAGACCAGAGAACAAAACGTCAATCTCACCGAGAGACATAAACAGAGGAGGCTGCCTTAATAACAAACTAGAAACTGTTACTCTGTAGACAGTTTGTGTATTTAATTTCAGGTTAACAAATTTCACCTTGAGCTATTGCCACTAATCACTTAATTCAGTGTCCTATTCAATAATTATCCAAGGAGAGGTTCCATGATGTTGGTTTCTAAAGAGTCTTGGATCTTGAACTGTCCAAGTTCATACAACTTTCATGTGTTAATTCAGTTTTAGGGTGGATTGTTTCTGTAAGCACGCTAATCACAGTGCTACAGTAAAAAACAGACTTTAAGGAGATTTGTTCTTATTACAAAATATGGTTTTAAAAAATGACTTTGTTTTGAGCCGATTTCTGATAAGCTTTGTTGATATGTTACATTTTTGCCGTAACACATCGGATCAATTCATAAATTAATCCTGTAATGAAACAAGAAACAGACCAAATGCAAATTGGTGCCCCCTTCTTTTATGCCCTATGTCCCTCATTAAGTAAGAGACGTCTTTGGGGAGACGGAGAAATGGAAAACTAACAAGCGAATTCAGAGGGAAAACGACAAAACACAAGGGTTGAGGAGAGGGAAAGGCTCTGGCTCTGTTTACCATTGCACAAAGCTAACGGCTCTTGACTATGTAAATGGTGATGATATGAGACATTGTAGAGGGCTGGGGCTCAGATGGGTGAACAAGGTTGTTGGTATTATAGCCAGCAAACAGTCTTGTGGCCCAACAAATGGGGAATGCGGGCCATCCTGACCAATTATGCCACTGTGCCAGGTGCAGGGATGTCTAAGAGCCTATTGGTAACCATGCGTCTCTGATGTTCTTGTTGTACACATCAGCTCATAATAAGCACTGCATAGCCAGACATGGCCCTTTTCATAAGGTGGAGGAGAAGGCAGATGAAAACAGCTATGCTCCTTTGCCAAATTAATTTTCCAGACTGGGTCAGAGAAAATATCATAGAATATAGGCATAAGCATAAGCTCGGCTGATGAAGAAGCAAGGAAAGAAGGAAAAATAGAAGAAAAAAAACGAAGGAGCTTGTGCTATATTCTGCTCATGAGACAAGCTGCATTCAAGCAACTGCCCATTAATAGTGTCCAAGATTAGAATAAGCTTTCAAGAGTAAATATACTGACACTTGGCTACGTGCATAGTAAATACAGATATAAAAAATACATAGCATATATTCAGCATGTGCACTCACAAGCCCCACAACTGACCTCTATGTTTAAAACATCTTAACATTGTTAGAATGTAGCCAGGGTGCAATGGATTAAAGTCCCTGCAAAACACACCACACCACTATCATCAGGATCACCATCATTTAATAATACTACAAAAACTATAGTTACTGCGTAAAATGCAAAACATCTCAATCATAACTACAACCTCATCTCCTCTGTGCATTTCTGAAACAAAAACAACCTAAATTGTAAAACGAAAAAGCTCCTTCAAAGAGGCCAGTACATTAAATAGATATAGTTAATCTGTCCATCACAAAACAATGACCTGTAAGGATGTTACCAAACAGATCACAAAAACACAATGTAAACTGTCACAGTTTAAACTGGGATTTGAAGCACTTATATATTCTATCCCAGTATTCCCAGTGGTCTGTCCCCAGTCAAACTTAATCGTCAGTCATGCAACTGTAACAATAGCGCAGCAGTCCAAGATTCATTATCAATACTAGTGCAGCTCCTGGTGTCTGTTTCTGTAATTGCAACCTGTTTGAAGAGAATGCCTGTTTGAGGGTGACCAGTACTGTGCTGTTGTCACATTTCAAAGGTCAAATTCTTATTCTGTGATTAATAAGCACAAGCTGTTGGTTGAGAAAACTACATTCTGTATGCACCTCACTCACATTAATGGGCATCTGCTGTTTAAGTGAATACACCCTCACATAGGAGCCACGTTTGGATGTGCTGCGCCCCAGGGTTATCTTGTTGCGTTCCACTATGTCCTCCATGGGTCTTTCTAGCTTCTTGTTCGATAAAACATCATGACTTGTAAATTTGGGTGTGTTCGTTTTCTGGATGGGTCTTCCTTGTGCACATCTCGGTTCTTCCTGGTAGTGGGTCTGAAATTCTGTAGTATCAGTTTCTGGTGATCTGCATTGTAAAGCACGGTTGTGACATTGGGTGGATGTTACAGAGTTAGTCTGACCATCTTGTGGGTGTAGGAAATACGGCTGGTCAGACTCACTGCCAGCCATTTGAGGTGTCACCATAACAGCTTGACTTGTGTCTACACTGTATCTGTATCCTCCTTTTATTTCCAATCCCCGTCTGTCACCACACGACTGACTAGAAATCTCCTCAGGGACTTGGTAATATTTCTCAACAGAAATCTGTGGACGCTCATTGAAGTGGCTGTTTCCCTTCAGCTTGGTCCTCCAGTTCGGGTCATAGCGCAGGTCAGAATATGCATCATCAGAGAGCGGCCAGCTGCGAGGTTAGAGAAAGACAATAGAATAAAGATTATTTGCTCAATACAACCAGCCTAACACTGATATTTGCATCAGTAAGTCATAGCTCTATTACTAAGCTTAATTAACTATACAAATAAAAAAATAAGAAACTTAATGCAGTTATAAAACAATATATTCATGTATTTATAGTATAATTTTAATTTCATTATTAATAATTGATTTAATTGTTGGTAAGCAGCTTTATCAATGATATTTCCATATCCAAAGGAAGTTTTACAGACACCTGAATGCCACATAATCCTGTACCGAGAGGTCAAAGGAACAAGAGGCATTATACCATTATTAGAATGATGATGTCCTCAAACAAAGTATTAGGCCTTATCAGAGACTTCTGAAATTGAAACAGATGAGGGGGATTATGAGCCTGTATTTACAGATAATTTTCGTATTTTCACCTCCAGGCTCACTAATGAGAGTGTATTTGAGAGCTACTAGCGGGGGAATGGTTCACAAACGGCAATTTTCAGCTTATGAAATGGCTTGAAAATTGCAGGCTAAAATGCTCTTTCTGATGGTGATGAAAAGATCTCATTAAACTAAATAGCAGAGAGCCTCTTTGTTGTGCTTACTGGGAGGACGAGGGGAGTCTAATTCTCCTGCCGTGATGTTGTGCATGGGGGGGGGCGGGTTGCCTAGGTGTAGGGCCCTTCACTTCGATGAGGCCAAAAGGGTAAGGGATGTCTCTCTAATGGCTAAGACTCAAACAAGTTGTAGAATGCATTATAGACAACATTCAGCTAGGCGTGATGCCTCTAACACATGGCAAAATACCACAGCCCATTATTTCTTGCCCAAGATACAGAAGCCTAAATACAAAAGCTAGTGAAATGTAGTGACAAACACTGAATGGGAAAACGAAAAACTGGTCATGCAGACTATACTCAAATATCCTTTTGCAATTTTGGAGTGAGATATGAGTAAAATATAGTGAGGAGGGATGAATGGAGTTGCTTAAATAGGAATCTTTTGCTTGAATAAGGAATGCCCATTGGGTTTGTAAACTATGCAATGGCTTTGTGTGAAAAGGCTTACCCGCTTTGAGGAGGCAGTAGAGGACTATGAGAACATGATAATGGAAATGAGACTGTGTCCACTGCCTTAGTTCTATGAAATGGAACCTTTTGTGAGAAAATGTCATGTTCATTTTCCTCTGAAACAATGTACTTTGGAAGCGAACCCACACTTGGTGGGCATCAATCTGCACAGGTTAATGACGGGAAAATGGAGAATGGCCTTTTTCTATTTTGGAGGGAGATGACTATCAGACGGGGTCTGAAGGAAAGAGAAGAGGAAACAACGGTACGAGTTGACAAGATTGCAAAAACAGATGAGGTGTTGTCCCCACCATAGATGCCTACCTCACTCCCTCAAAAGAGTGAAAGAGAGATCTCCTTTACAGCAACAATGATCCACGTTAATGGACCACGAGTGACCACTTATTGTGATTCACCCAAACAAAACAAAAATCTCATTTCCCTCAAATGAAAGCTGTTATTCTGAAAGCACCATTCTCACTAAAATGTATGATTGGTGCCTGCATCTCATTAAATCACTGACACAGTTTCATTGTTAAGTGGTGAATGAATGCTATTTATCTTTTATCATCCATGTGCTGTTTAAAAGTAAAGGGTTTGATTGCTGCTGCATTCTCCTCGTTGTACTCCATCTAAGCAGCACTATTATCAGCTTAATTTTAATTAATTTGCCACAGACAGTGAAAGTGACAGTCCAGTTCAATAGGCAAACTGAACAAGGTCAGGCACAAATCTAACTGTGGTGAACATCTTATATTATGTTACATGTTTATAGAATTATTGTAATAGACAAGGCTACACAGCCAATGATGTGATCAGTTAGATTGTCTCTACAACAGTGTCTATACCCTAATCATCTCGACAACCATCCAAAGTGAAATTAAGATTTAATCACAAAATAACAAATAATTCAGTCATTTTTTTCACTATTTTCACCAAGAAATAAAGCAAACGCTGCAGATTCTATTTTAACAGTCAGCCCTTACACGCCACTAACATCAATTACTGCCATCTACTGACCAAACTGCAGAACTCCATATCAGAATTAGCAATACATATAGAGTCAGTTAATGGATATGTCTCTGTGATGTCTGGTGATGCCAAAAGGAACATGTATTGTGTGTGTGTGTGTATCCAAAGCCTGGTATATCTCACTCTCCCATTGCGTGGAGCTCAATGAGCCAGACTGCTGCACTGAATGACATGCTCCTTCATTACCATGAACACACACAGTGTAGCTTGATTAGATTCAATCCCACACACTCTGTCCTGTTGCCATATATGCCTATCATTGCACCAAATGCACTATATACTCATGTTTTTAATTGCAGCTTAGCTGTTTTAGAGAATAACCAAATTGTTTTTAAGGTACAAATCTATGACTCATTTTTAAAGATTTATCTCCTCAGTAGGAACCAATGGGTTTCAAGCTCAGAGCCATGGACATGGTTGGGAAGCCAGAAAGTACTGAGAGACTGACTTCACTCTGATTGAACTTTGACCTGCAAAATCAGGAGCCTCTGCAGTTAGTTTGAGAGAGAGAGGTGAAACCGGCACTCTTCAGGAAATATAGATTGTTTATATTCTCGTTTTATCACTGCACTGCAAAATAACAATAGCAAGCATATAGGAGATGCTTTCAGACAGATAACCAATGGAAGTTGGAAGTTTTTTGTATTGTCTGGTGTGTAAAGAAATAAAGAGGAAAACTCATTTAAACTAACTTATAAACAAAGTTAGTGAGGGTGTCTGATTTTTCCATTTACATGACTGAATGAGTCAACCTCAAACAAAAATATATATATTCATGATCTGATTATATTCTGATTTTTGTAACTCTTGTACAATCATGGAAAATGTTTAACATTTTGCCTATAGTTTTGTTATTACACTTAGTATCACTGATAGCCATTTACCCAATTTGTAAATCTGGAAGTATGTACAGTGGGGTCCAATAGTCTCAGACCATTTTCCCATTCAAGTGAATGGGAAAGTGGTCTCAGATTTTTTTTAATCTGTTTTTGTCATACCAGTTTTGATAATAAGGTTTTCCTGTTCATTGTAACTGTTCTGTTGTTCCACTAGGTGGAGCCACATGAAATAAAATCATGAGTAAGAATCACCTTCCAACAGGGTAGCATTTGTTTATGAAATGCTAAAATCTCATTTTTACAAAGATTTAAACCTCCAGTTTTCTTGAATATGTTTCTGGGGATGTGAAACCATGTAGATTTAGTCTGTGGCATAAAAGTGTTCCATTTTAGTTTAAACACTCCAATAATAGATTCAAAATTTATTTTGAAGATAATACATTTGCTTCTCCATCTAAAATTGTAGTTTACAAAGTTGGCCTTTTAGATATTTTGAGAAGCAATATATGAAGAGTGATATGGATTAGCTAGTTATGATACACCCGGAGATTTGGCCAATAAACTTCAACCAGAACTGAATACAGTGCAATCAGAAAATACTCAGACCCCTTCAAGTGTTTCACATTGTTATGTTGCAGCTTTATGCTAAAATTAAAAAAAAAATAAAATAAAATTCCCTCATCTACCATCAGGTGCCTCCCATTTTTCTTGATCATCTTTAAGATTTCTACACCTTGTTTGGAAAGGCACACACCTGTCTATATAAGGTCTCACAGCTGGCGCTGTCTGAAAAAGCAAGCAAAAACCAGGCCAGGATTTCACGTTAATATACAAATTATTGTTAAGCAATACACAAATCTTTCTTTCATACAGACACATTTCTGAAATATCTGTCATATGTTGCTTGTTTTAAGATAACAGTGAGTAAAACTGCCTTTAATATAGTATTAAGTATTGTCGTCTTGCAAGGCACCACTGGACACCTCACTGTCACTGTAATTGTCATTTAACCTCAAGCCAAGAGAAATAAGAGTGAAAAATTAAGTAAATTCCTCTATAGAAGCTCGAAATTAAAGGAGAATGCGATATAAACAATGCATATCGCTTGGCATCATGTTTTGCCAAACGACGAGCAGAGGCTACAATAGGCTGGAATAGGCTATGAACTAAGAAGAAACTACCAACTGCATTTCTTGTGTTTACAATGATCATTAAAACATCGTTAATCTGTTATTCATTTCATTAACTGTGCAGATAATAAAGCAAATAATTTTTGTTCAAATACTTACCTATTTCCCTCTGTCACTAGTCTACGCAGCACTGCAACCATGGAAACATGATGCAAACATGCTTGTACACATGTTGCCGACATGATTTCCGAGACTCGCGAGGAGGCGGAGATAAGTGGTTGGGGTTGGGATCAGTTGGGGTCAGGTTAAGCATCGGAAAACATGACTGGGGAGAAGTATGGGCAAGATTAACTTCGTATTAAGGTAAAGATAAACACCTGAAGACGAAGACTTTACCCTGAATCTGCTGTCGAGTTTATATGGAATCAGATTTGTGCCAGTATTATCAAACAAAACTAGGAATTTGAGAGAATAAAACTCAATCAAACAGAAAAAAAAAAATATCTCAAAGTAAAACGTATAACTTTTAAACAAATGATATCGTGTAATTGTGTAAACTATTAGTCTTTTACTTTTTTGATAATAAGTCCTTTTGCTTACAGTTCCATTTACTTCTTTCTCACTGATCACACAGACTTTTGCTCTCACTGCCGGATTTACGGTTGCTCTGCCAGCTCTCTCCTCTGCGTTGCCTGACTTTTTAGTTCTCACCAAACGTATGGTTCTGACACAAACCACTCGTCTGGGCGGGGTTTTCGGAGGTGCGTCCCCATTGGCTAATGACTTTCTGAGTGACAGCTGAGCTCAGTGACCCGGATATTATTCAGTAGGAGCAAACATCCAACCAAAGATCCTACTGTCTCTGGTGGATGGTAGATGTGTACACTGTGGACATTCAGAATCGGTTCAGCATTTGCTGTTACAATATAGGGGATATGAGGAGGAAAGAAAGGCTGTAAGAGCAGCATTAAAGAGGGCTATGCCAAAACTCGATGTTGACTTTGGCTGACTGCGCATGACTTGACGGTCAATGTGAGAGACCAGTGACTTCGGAGACGGAGTATCAAACAACTGCAATCAAGTCGGACAACAGTCTACTTCTCATAGCGCGAGTTCACCTGTGTCACAGCAGCAGGTTGTTTACACTGAAGAGCTGTTCTGTTTCTTGATTTAAAAATGATGAGTGTTACCCTCAATATGACAAACATGACTGTTGTGCAAAACACTGTTTACTCCCCCAAAGACATGTTCCTAAACATGTTCAGATCAGACACAAGATTACATTAGACTTTTGACACATGAAATTAAAAATCAAAAATGTTTTATGAAAACATGGATGGTGATGGATCAAGGTGTGTGGGGGAAAGGTCACACATTAAATACTTGCTAGAGCAACACTTAAAGAGAGATAACAATTTTATTTCTTTCTGTTTTATTGAGAACCATAGACTTTAGAATAAAAAACAAGGGCCACCATGTGAAAAGAGAAGAAATCTAAAGAATAAAAAATATGACCTATAAAAACATTACTTCTTTTACAATAACAAACCCTGATCTAAACTGTTTTACACATTCCTGCTGGAAATGGAACTATAGTGTTGGTGCCCCTATGTTAAAAAAAGGGGAAAAAAGCTGTCAGAAGGAAGAGATCAAACAAACTGCTTACCCTGAGACAGAGATAACCATAAAAGAGCAGGGGTGGACAGTAACTAAGTACATTAACTTGACTCCCGTACTTGGCGTACTTGGTACTTGTACAATGGCGACCTTAGATAAAGATGAGGCAGAAGATTCTTCACCAGAGACCATGGTCTTATTTATTTAGTTTGAAATGTACCCTGAGTTCATCAGTGACTTAAAAAAATATGAAAACAAAGGCTCCTTTTGTTGATTCAGTTGTTTTTATGTCCATGTCACAGTCTTTGTATCAGACAAGCTTTTATTCTCCAGATTATACAGTCAGTTCAGTCAGTAGGTTGTTTCAGAGTCATCAGGTTCAGTAAATGTTGAACAATGCAACAATATGTTGATAGAAAAAAAACATTTACTTTTGAACACTCTAGTATTTTAAAATCAAGTACTCCAGTTCTTTATCTCAAGTAAACACTTAACTGAACAACTTTCACTTGCATTAGAGTAATATTTGACCAGCAGGATCTACGATCTGACAAAAGTAATGGAGCTGTGTACTATGTTCATCTCTGTAAAAGAGGATCTGAAGTTCTTAGAATAAAAACGTAGAGCACGTCATGTGTGTCAGTGAGTCCTTCAGCCAATCAGGATAAAGTGCTGTCGTCACAGAGGTGGTTCCCAGTCGGTGAAGCCAGTGGAGAGAAACTGCAGCCACCTGACCATGAATGTATTAATACATCCATGCGCCTGACTCGGAAACTGAAGGCGCCTTGTTCCTAACCAGCATGCATCACGTCAAGTCGGCGCTGCGCAGCCAAAGATCCTCTATACTCTACTGCCTCTGGCGCAGCGCTAACATGGATTTATTACATCCATTAGCGCCACATAAAGTCGAACGCACCTAATAAACCATGGATGTATTGTAAGACCATGGTATGCGTCAGGCGAGCAATTCCTATAGAACTGAACTGGCGCCATTTTTAGATCCGGCATCCTGGTCTTATAATACATACGTGTATTAAACACAGCGTTACCGTGGTTACCAGGGGACGCCCGGAAGTGTAAAAGAAAAAACGGTAAATAACGGCCATAAAACAGAAGAAATAATAAGAAAGAAGAAGAACGGTTAACAAACTCAAACATGAGAGGAACGAACATTAGTGTTACAAGAAAAAAGACAGTACGTGACTATTCAATTTGAGCCTAAGATGACCATTGAAGTAGCTTAATATTTTAATTTAAAAAAAGGTCTCAGAAAACATCCTGAGGCTGATCCTGGCTTCTGGCCTTGGTGTATTGTTTTTTGTATTGCAGTAGTTGTAACAGTAACATTGGAAGTAGTAGGCAGTGATAGGTAAAACTTCAAAAGCATAGCGGTAAAAAGTTTAGGTGAAAGAACAAATAACAGGTGCATGAACTGTGAACTGAGCATTGTCATTTAAATAAGAGTTTATGAGTCCTTTGCTAAAGTACACTTACACCTCTTTCCTCAACTCCAAGGATCTTCTGTATTTTACTGTAGTCTTCATACAAATGTTTATATACTGCAAGTCTCAGCAAGAACAGATTTATCTCCCAGTTTCTGGTTATGGTATTAAAAACATATACCCTCAAGCTCTTGAAGGAAATCCTGATAGTTGTTTAGAATTTGTGCCTCTCTTCTCTGTACTACTTTTGCTCATTGTTGTGGCCAAGTACAACACATTATAGTATGAATCCACCTGGAAAACACATCAAAGAAAAGGAAAAATATTAGTCCAAGATTACTATTTATGATTTTGATCACAAATTTCACATGTATCACCCTCATTTTATTTCTCTAAAATATAAAATATACATTAATAATGAAAATCAGTTAAAAAATATGATTTTTCTGATAGCTGTTAAAATAATACAATGTTATACTCTAGAGTCATGGTTTTACATACATAGTGTTCATTAATCATGATTTCAAATGTTAGACCTGGGTATTTCTTGATATATGCTTGGGTGCTGCCCTGAATTGTCCCTGACCCTTATCTGTGCTGTCCTTATCCAATGACCTATTCAAAAATTTAAATATGTTCTGTACAGCTGCTGAGAGGTAAAACCTTGCTGGAGAATTAAGATGAACCAGTTTAGCTGTGATAACATTGCATTTCTTTTTTTATTTTGCTTATTTTTTTTCAGTTCTCAACTCGGATCATTGATGCAAACTTACAGTGTTAGTGACATTGTTGTTGATCTATTTACTGAATCATAATCCATTATAATAGACCATATACTGGCCTACCTGGGGTGTGTCTGTTCAGGGTTCCCTTCAGGATCCACTGTTACATACAGTAGCTCTATTGAGAGAAGATGAAAGTTTGGAGAATACTGGGACCAGCCTCCACTGATTCCAATATTAGCATGTTCTTTTAAAAAAAGCTATCATGACATACTCTCACATATCCAACCAGAATTGAAAACAGGTACACGCATCCGTTTGCATGTGAGCCTGAGCGCACACATAGCTACACACGCACGCACACACACATCACACATCATGAGGACCCTGGAATGGCTGCTTCTCCGCCTTCTGAGGCCACAAGTTAAACATCCGCTAGACCCCCATACAGTTCACCTACAGGGAACATATTGGAGTGGATGAGTGGAGTGGCCGTCCTTTACATGCTCCACCTGACGATGGTCTTCAGTTAATGAAACAACAAGAACTGCCTCCTTCTGAACACCTCCAAGACCAAGGAGAGGTCTTCGACTTTCGGAGGTCTAGGCCCTTCAGCCAGTCAACATTGGAGGGAAGGACATTGAGGTGGTGCACAGTTATAAATACCTAGGTGTGCACCTGGACAGTAAACTGGACTGGTCCCTGAGCACGGATGCCATCTACCAAAAGGGGCAGAGCTGGCTCTTTTTCCTCAGGAGGCTCAGGTTCTTTACCGTCTGCAGTGAAATGCTGCACATGTTTTGTCAGTCAGTGGTGGCCAGTGTATTCTTTTATGCTGCAGTCTGCTGGGGCAGCAGCATAAAATACATGAACACATGTAGACAGGACAAGCTGGTCAAAAAGGCTGGGTCTGTGCTTAGCAGGAGTCTGTACTCACTCAGGACTGTTGTGGAGAGATGCATGCAATGTAAGATGGAGGCCATCTTGGACAATACCAACAATCCTCTCCACAACAGCAAACATCTCATCTCACTGCGCTGCAGAACAAAGAGGTTCAGGAGAATTATTGTTGTTTAATTATTATTAACTGTTATTATCATCAACAATGTATGGAATTTCATTTTAATAAAAATTAAATACATAAATAACTAAATACAGCTATGAAATGAATTCTGAAATAAATAAATTAGGTAATAAATGTAGAAATATATAAATATATGTAAATATAAATATATGTGTTTATTTCAAATTCCACATTTATTTATTTCTGGAGACTTATTTCCTAATGCCACATTTATTCCCAAGTCCCTTTATTATTCCATCTTGTACATATTCAAATGAGGGGGCATGGTTATTCATTTTCAGACCAAAGAGCGTTGAATTAGGCTGAAAGCTTTAGCTAACTAGCTTTAGCTGCGGTTGAATGAACCGCTGAATACGTTTTTAAAGAACAATTTTAAAAACAAACCACGAAGCCTAAATAAATTGTGGCATTAGGCAAAAGTCTCTGGAAGTTAAAAAACAAAATAAAAAAAAAAAAAGTCTGAAAATAAAAAGCTATGTATTTATTGACTTATGTTTAAATTTACATATTTCCACATTTATTACCTAATCTATCCATTTATTCACACACAGTACACTAACTGGCTACTTATTATGTTGCAAGTTAACGCTTAGCTTGATTATAACTTAACAAAAACAACAAACCTATCATTCAGCACCGACTTACACTTCATTTAACTTGTAGAAATCCAGTTAAGTTGGTGAGTGGTAGAGGCACAGACCGGTCACAACATGTCAAAACTGCAAACATGTTTGATAATATTGGCTCAAATCTAATTCCATAAGTTTCAGAAACCAGTCCACACATGCCTTCAAACGGCCCTCGTAAGAGCTCTGACTTTCAACAACGGGTGTCACACATACGATACAAATACACTATGGCTGCACTGGGCAGAAGACATTTTCTCACAGTCGAAAACATTAGTCTAACTTAAAATTAATGGTTGATAAAGCTGTTGAAAAGCAATAGACATTCACAGTACTACAACTATAACAGCAACTTGAATTGCACAGTTGTTCCATTTTTAAACAGCTGCTGAGCAAAATATAAAGCCTTTAAGTTGAAGCACTCTTATGAGCAGGAAAGAGATGGACCAACACAAGCAGAGGGTTACAAGACTTTTATTGTCAAGGCAGTGACATCTCAGAATACAAAACACTTGAAATGTGAACGAACCATCAATTTACCAACTACAAGCTGTTCCCAGTTGTCACAAATGATGCAAATATGATCCCTGAACCCTATTTTTACTTTGTTAAATTGCACTCTTTAGCTTGTTGTAACTTGTGCTATAAGAGGGTTACCTTCTTAAAAAAACAAAAAAAAAACCAACAACATCTCAGAGGTAGCTGAAATGATTAAATGATGAAATGTTTAGTCAACCTCCTCAATAGTTGGTCCAGAGGATCCACCACCAGGAGCAGCACCACCAGCTCCAGGGAAGCCACCAGGCATGCCCTCTGGCATACCGCCAGGCATGCCACCAGCACTCTGGTACAGTTTGGTGATGATGGGGTTGCACACCTTCTCCAGCTCCTTCTGTTGATGCTCATACTCATCCTTCTCGGCAGTCTGCAAAACAAGAAAATTTCAGTGTTCATACAAATGTGAGTGAATGAGTGAGTGAGTGAGTGTGTGTGTCTGTGTGAGTGAGAGTGTGTGTATACACACACACACACACACACACACACATTCACTGATCANCACCACCAGGAGCAGCACCACCAGCTCCAGGGAAGCCACCAGGCATGCCCTCTGGCATACCGCCAGGCATGCCACCAGCACTCTGGTACAGTTTGGTGATGATGGGGTTGCACACCTTCTCCAGCTCCTTCTGTTGATGCTCATACTCATCCTTCTCGGCAGTCTGCAAAACAAGAAAATTTCAGTGTTCATACAAATGTGAGTGAGTGAGTGAGTGTGTGCGTGTCTGTGTGAGTGAGAGTGTGTGTGTATACACACACACACATTCACTGATCAACACCAATCCTCACCTGGTTCTTGTCAAGCCAGCTGATGACCTCATTGCACTTGTCCAAGATCTTCTGCTTGTCATCATCACCGATCTTGCCAGCAAGCTTCTCATCCTCCACAGTTGACTTCATGTTGAAAGCATACGACTCCAGGCCATTCTTAGCAGACACCTTGTCACGCTGAACGTCATCCTCTGCCTTGTACTTCTCAGCTTCCTGGACCATGCGTTCAATGTCCTCCTTGCTCAGACGACCTGTCAAAAGAGGCAAGATTAGCATTTAATCACCTGCTGTTTGGACAACACTGCAGCTATATTTGGGTTAAGCTGAATTTGTATCCTGTTTATACCCTTGTCGTTGGTGATGGTGATCTTGTTCTCCTTTCCAGTGCTCTTGTCGACAGCAGAGACATTCATAATGCCATTGGCATCAATATCGAATGTCACCTCGATCTGGGGAACACCACGAGGAGCAGGAGGGATGCCTGTAAGCTCAAATTTGCCCAGCAGGTTGTTGTCCCTGGTCATAGCACGCTCACCCTCATAAACCTGTTGGAAGTATGCAGGGTTGGCAGACCATTATTAAATTATATGTCTATAGTTCTGGCAACTTTATATTGCTCAGACATCCAAGGGAGGTCTGGGCCATCATTGGTCTTGTAATCTCTGGTGGAAACTACAAATGGCAAGAATAAATGTCACTGTGAAACAATGAGACAGGCATGATGTGCCTACCTGGATGAGCACACCAGGCTGGTTGTCAGAGTAGGTGGTGAAGGTCTGGGTCTGCTTGGTAGGAATGGTGGTGTTACGTTTGATCAAGACAGTCATGACACCTCCAGCTGTCTCAATACCCAGGGACAGAGGGGTGACATCCAGAAGCAGCAGGTCCTGCACATTTTCTGACTTGTCACCAGACAGGATGGCAGCCTGGACAGCTGTTAAGACAAAATAAGCAACAGTTAGACTTCAAGTTAGAAACTCATGTCTAGGTCATAAGCAGAAGTGATCGCCAGATACTAAAGATTTGTTGATCTAACTCTGAGCAGTTGGGAGACAAGAATAAAATTATGTGTGCATCATTTGGCTGACAGCACTTACCAGCTCCATAGGCCACAGCTTCATCTGGATTGATACTCCTGTTGAGCTCCTTTCCATTGAAGAAGTCCTGGAGCAACTTCTGGATCTTGGGGATACGGGTGGAGCCACCAACCAACACAATGTCATGAATCTGCCCTTTATCCATCTTGGCATCACGGAGTGACTTCTCCACGGGGTCCAAAGTGCCACGGAAGAGGTCTGCATTGAGCTCCTCAAAACGAGCCCTGGTGATGGAGGTGTAGAAGTCAACTCCCTCATACAGAGAGTCAATTTCAATGCTGGCCTGGGTGCTGGAAGACAGTGTGCGCTTTGCCCTCTCACAAGCGGTGCGCAGACGGCGGACAGCTCTCTTATTGTCACTGATGTCCTTCTTGTACTTGCGTTTGAACTCGGCGATGAAATGGTTGACCATGCGGTTGTCGAAATCTTCCCCGCCAAGATGAGTGTCTCCAGCAGTAGACTTGACCTCAAAGATACCATCCTCGATGGTCAAGATGGACACGTCAAAAGTGCCACCACCAAGATCAAAGATGAGGACGTTCCTCTCTGACCCAACCTGAAATAAAATTAGGGTTAACATTTTTCAAAGCTACTAAATTATGATGAACTACCCAAATTTACATATATTTATATACAATGAAGATCATTCAAGTATAATTGCAGTTGTTTCAAGTTTGATTTACCTTTTTGTCCAACCCGTAGGCAATGGCAGCGGCAGTTGGTTCATTGATGATCCGCAAAACGTTGAGACCAGAGATTGTGCCAGCATCCTTAGTGGCCTGGCGCTGGGAGTCATTGAAGTAGGCTGGCACTGTAATTACAGCATTGTTGACAGTCTGAAAAGAAATGACAAGTCAAAGATTACTAGAATTCATAGCAAAGCTTGAAGGTTTTGTACTTTTGTTTTCAAAGCTGTGCCACATAACGTACTTTTCCGAGGTAGGCTTCAGCAATCTCCTTCATCTTTGTCAGCACCATGGAAGAGATCTCTTCTGGGTAGAAGGACTTGGTCTCACCCTTGTACTCAACCTGAACCTTGGGACGAGTGTTGTCATTGATGACATTAAATGGCCAGTGCTTCATATCTGACTGCACAACTGTGTCGTCAAACCTGCGGCCAATCAGTCTTTTGGCATCTGCAAAGACAGATTTTGTTTGTTAATACTGTTAAGAAATCTGCTACAATGTGGGCTTCCATTAAGAAGATCACTCAGACATCCAAGGAAGGATTTGGGCCATCTTTGGTTTTTCAACCTCTGGTGGAAACTACGAATGGCAGGAAAATCGTCATCACAGTGATAAATTCTTCATTTGGGTCACTTAGGACCACTAGACATTATGTCAGTCTTGTATCATTCTTGCCTCAAGTGCACAGGAAAAACTGTCCTTTGAGAGAGGTGCCAGTCACTTTGTGATAAGATGGTTGGATTGAATTTTGAGGTTCTTCCCTCAGCAGATGAGAGAGACAAGAATGACCCAAGACCACAAGCTCATTATAGATCAATACTAAAAATAAATAAATAAAAAAACAAACAACTTTATTCTTACCAAAAACTGTGTTGGTGGGGTTCATGGCAACCTGATTCTTGGCTGCATCTCCAATTAGCCTCTCAGTATCTGTGAAGGCCACGTAGCTGGGTGTGGTCCTGTTACCCTGGTCATTGGCAATGATTTCAACTTTGCCATGCTGGAACACACCAACACAGGAGTAGGTGGTCCCAAGATCGATACCAACTGCTGGTCCCTTAGACATGTTTCCTTTAAGAAAAAAAAACCCCAAAAAAAACAAGCAAAGGAAGTATTAGTTTGTTAATCTCATGGATTACATCTGAAAATCTGAACCTGCCAAAACGATTTCTGTCCACAACAGTGAAGGAGAAAAACAATTTAATACTTAAATATGAAGAAAAAAAAAAAGTTAAGTAGCTTTATAGCTATAGGGAAGTAGTTTGTTTTAAAACTAGTGTTCCAACACCCAGTAGTGACAAGTTCAAACAAAGAGTTAGTTGTTAAGAGCTACAGTTAAGCAACAGCCTTGGCACCATTGGTAATAGAAATAAAGTCCAGTAATGTTAACCAATTTAGCACAGTTCAAACTGTATAGTGGATCTAAACAATTCTTCTGCATTTCAACATATATTTAAGACACTGTCTAGATTATGTAATTTATTTGCCAAACAGCCATAACTTAGCTGTGTCAATTTATGTATGTATATATTTATATTTAAAAGTCATTTAAACTTCTACACTTACTAGCAAACAAGCCTTTATTGAGCTAATTAACTTATGGGAAAAAATCCGCATTGTGAAGCATAGCGCTAGTTCCGGCCGTGTGAGAATGACGAGTCAAGTTTCCCAAAGACTGATTTCACACCGGAAATTGGCGAACAAATAAAATGTAAAAATCATTACCCTGGATGTGCTAAAAATCATACAAAACAGACCAAACTGCAACAGACCCCATCAGTAAATGAAATTAAGGCGCTTGGCGACGAACAAAGGTTTTGTTCTGAAAAACAACCGGAAGTCTGTTCATTCACACTACCTTGACACTAGCTGTTCAAGAACATTCTCGAACGTCCCTTCCCCCACCCTCTCAGCTCGGCTAAGTTGCTAACGTTAGCTAATGCAACCACTGAACTCATGACTACAGCCCTAGTGCAAGCAAACGAATCATAATCCTCTGCATCGTTAATAATTTAAGTTCAGCACCGGTAATTTAATGATTAATATATTTTCTGTAAAAAAAAAAAAGAAAAAAAAAAGGCGATAGTGAATGAGCAAAATGTCAAGGCTACTGCCGTCCTCGACAGGAATGAATTAAGGAAGTTTAACTAGACTGTATGTTATTTAAGATTTATTCAAGAATAACTTACCGAATTGTTGAACCGTGGATGACTGTAGGTGTTGTGTTGGGATGGACAGCGGCGAGGTTGACTTGTCCTTGCCGGTATGAGAAGGAAAAGGAAGACAGAGGGATCGCTGAACCTTATATATGACCGGCAAAGCAGCCAATCACAGGTCTCGTCCTTGAGCCTTTCCTCAACGTCCCACCAATGGGTCTTGGCTGACGCTTTGACGGTCCAACCTACTTCCTGTTTTATTATCTGTATTTCATAATCACTGTGAATGACCGCATGGCTCAAGACAGTAACCCGAAGATATGAGATAGAGATTATTAAGTTAGAGAAACAATCCTGAGATTGTATATCCATAAAATGCATTTATTTTTTTATATTTATATAGCTTATACTCTTAATCTATTATGAGAATTGGTGAGAAATCAAAAGTAAAACTCATGAGTGGTTGGACAGGATGTAGCGACCGATTATTGAAAACTGAAAGAAAAAAATGGAAAGAATATGTAGAAATTATTGTTTTCTCCTTCTTAGTAGTGAATATTTCCTGACATTATGATTAGTGTTTTTTCAACCACTGTATTTTATTAGGGATAGCTTTTATACCCAGTCTCAATATATGTAGCTAATAGGCCTTTAGTGTGACACAACATCTGATAAATCCCTAGAGTATGTTACACTATATGTTATCTCTATGAATGATTCTTGGGATGTCACATCACATGATACCACTGTATGAAAAAAAGTCACCAAAGATACAGATTATATGGAAAAACAATATTTCCATCAAACATCATCCATGTTCAAACAGTATGTTGTAGCAAAATATAATTTATTGATTAATGTAAAATGTATACAGTATTTATATGTTACAGTACAGTTATAAATAATGTTACCACATTCCTTACTGTGTAAACACTCTTTTACAAGTACAGTAAAAAACTCATTAGCTAGATATTATATATAATATCTACCACCATAATCATCTTCACAGATTACGCTAATGAAAAATACAATATATATATATATATATATATATATATATAATAAATTTTTCTGATTATTATAGCTCTGTCTCCTTGATATCACATTTGGCTGAAGTTTGAGGTTGAGAAGTCTGCTCTTTATTTACATTCTCTGATGCTGCCATTGCTCCTGTGTTTATCACCGAAGTTATCCCTGTTGGTTCTTCAACAACATACTTTGTGAATGCCATGTTGAAGAGCCCTGAGAGAGAGAGAGAGAGAGTATGTCACAATCAGTGATTCATTGCGGAAACAGGTCACTTCTTTATACACCAACCCAGTTTCTGAGGAGTCAGCAGAGATTGTGTTTGAGCTACATGAAGCTGAATTTGTCATGTTAAATTCAGTGCCTGGTTTGAAATTATTTGCAGTGGTTTGAAAATGAATGATAGGTCATTACATGTCAACTCAAATACTACAGTAAAGAGCCCATATTCCCCAAGGCACCACTGTACTTTACTGTGTGTTAATTATAAGTTTTATAATATAGGCTTTTTTAATAGAATTAAATGTTTGAATTTAGGTTATTGAATTATGTTGGATAAGACTTATAATTCCTGATTGGTTTCCTTAATTCAGCTTTCGCATATGTAAATCTGGGCACAAGGGACCTATATTCCTAGAGTGGCAAGTAAAGAACATGTCTTTTCCCAGCAGTGAGTAAACACTCTCCACCTAGTCATGTTTTAAGAGCTAATTATCACATTCATTTTCAAACCAGCACAAGATTTCTGTAAATTACCCATATTTTAATTCACAACACATGTAATTGGAGCAGGAGGAATTCAAATCTTTGCAGTTACAGTCTCTGCCAGCACAAATTTCTGCATTTCTGTTCAGAAGTTTTAAACATAGTGCTGAGTACCTCTTCGTCTCTGTCCTTGGGAGTTCCTCTCCTCCTGGCTAGATTTTGACTTACTGCTCTCCTCTGATGGATCCGATTCTTCATTCTCTGTGACAATAAAAACTATCATATATTTCTTAAAATTACATTTCAAAAGAAAATTGCAAGGCTTTATGGTGTAACTACATGCCCACAATAAGTATAATTTATATTAGATTATATTTTATTAATATTTCTGGACACACACAAAGCAGAAGCTAGAATAAAACTGGGACAAAGGACTTGCCTCATACATTTATGGCCCTGCCCTGACTAAAGTTCAAATTAACAGTAGCTTCAGTCTGATATTGTTGGTGTGATTACAGAAACAGGGAATATGATCTGCTTACCTCTCTTCCAGGTGATGTGTGCTCTCCTCAGCTTGATGGCAAAAAAAATGACCACCACCAGAAGACCGAAGATCAGGCATGTCACCAGGAAGATGAGTAATGATGAACTTTCTTCAACCTCTGTCTGCATCCTTGTGTCATTAATGGTCCCTGGAATTGGACAGAATGTTGGTAGTTGTTCACCAAAACCTTAATCACATTTAAAACCTATTACATATGTTTACTATTTGTATGAGAGAAGAAAGTTTTCTCATATTCAGTTTCCCATCAGAGGCACTGAATGTTAGTGTTAAACATGCAGACACCAGTGCTGTTAACAGTGTGTAATTACCTGTTCTGTTTCTCTCCGTACTGTTACTGGATATGATCTCCTCTATTGTCTCAGACACAGATGTCCAGCCTTTAAGCAATAATGAAGAAGGAAGACAGAATAATTAAAACAGACTTAAATAAGCTGCTGCAGCCTCAGTCAACCCTGTTTTCTAAATGCGAACAACCCAGTTGTAGTTGTTCAGAATTACCACTAGATGGCATCACAGTAGTCAAATATAATTTTATATATATGTATTATAATACATTTATAATTTTAATATATGACCTTACAATACACTGGATATTTGTACACTAAATTACACTGTTGAGCTTGAGCATTACTAATGGTGTTACTCCCCACCCTTATTGAGCACAAATAAACACATTTTAATAAATAAACCTCAAGAAAAAATAGGAGGCAGAAAAGGATTTTCTTTTGAAGAAAATAGTTTCTGTTTTGCATTAAGCCAAGCAGATGAATAACTGAATGTCATTTCAGAAGTTGGGAGCTGTAGAGTCCTGTGTAATTTTTTCTATCAAAATCGGTTTATCTCTAACAAACTGTTCTTTGGGTTCAAATATTTAAGAAAACACAAACTGTTTTTTTGAGCTGGGATATGAAATCTTTGCTAATGCTCTGTATGTATTACAGAAAAGCTCATCACCTACACAGAGACTCGCAGTTCCATCTTCAGAATATATTAATACATCTACTGCAACTGAATGTCACACTACAGTCTTAGACTTCCGTCACAGGAACTTAGTGGTATCACAACTGCAGTGGGGGTTAAGCAACCAATGAAAAAACACTGTGAAAGAGATATCTGTAGTTTCCATCCCACAGGCCGACAGTTTGTGAAAGGTGCTATACATTTAAAGCAATAAATAACGGCTGTAGGATGAGTTAGACCCTTTTAAGGTTAATTTATCCACGGCATTACTCACAGTGTAGAGGCTACTTTCATTTTTTCAGTACTGTACATCTTAATAAATTCAATACAATTTGAACAGATGTGACATTTATTTTGTCACATGACATGAAAAGAACTTTTTTATACTGTTTCTTCGTGGGTGTTTCCTTTGTGTTCCTCACATCTCTGCATATGTCATCTGATATGGAATATTCTTCACTTAAATATACAATATACAAATGAAAACAGTCTCACTCACCACTAGCACTGAGATGTGAGTTTGTGGATGTAACAGGGTCCACAGGAAACCTAGTGGAGGCTGTAACTGTCTTTGGCTCATTGGAGGAAAAAGGGTGATTGGAGGGAACAGCTGATAACTTGGTAGAGCTCTCTGGTGAAGCCCCATTCACACCTCTGGTTGTGAGGTACACTGTCGTTCTGCCATGTCTGAACCAGCTGGTTGTTGTTCCCAGCACCCCTTTTGACACTTGAGGCTGAGTTGTGGGCGAACTGGTCGTAGTTGTGCGGTGGAATTTTGCTGCTGTCACAGAGACAAGGTTTACATAATTAATAAGCAGAAACAGCATTCAAATTAATTCAAGGAAAATCAAGTGAAAAGTCATGCTGACATTATAATCTGTAAAGAACACATCTGTTTTTTTCAATAAGAATACAGGAAACCAGACTATTTACAACACACAGAAAGAGGAAATGACATGGGGTTGTTTTCTGGGGTCGGTCAACTTTCACAGTCTAGTGATGTGGACAGTGTCATGGAGATTCACATGAGAAAAAACCCTCACCAGTGCTTTCCCTGTTTTGTGACGACACAACTACTCTTTTACTGTTCCGCAATATCTCTCTTTATGCAGAAGTACTTTAAAGTAAACAAATCTCATTCATTTAGTATTATTATTCATTCAGACTAATCATTTTCTCTGGTTGTGAATATTTGAAATAGACTGTCGATACAATATGCTTCTCTAAAGTTATAGTCGCTAAAATAGGAGCAGGTAAGTTTCTGTTTATACTCACTGTCGCGTCCAATTTTGACAAAGTTCATCAGAGGATGTGAGAGCAGGGCTGGATGGCGAACAAGGCATTTCACAGTGACTCTGTTCTCCACTGACTGAACATGTAACATATCTGTAGTGATGTATTTTTTATCTTCATGATGGATCTGGGCATTTGCTGTGGAATGGACAGTTATCATTAGTACTCACTGATAAGCAGGTATACCAATCCACCTCACAAATCCATCTTAATATGACATGGTTGGGACCTATGATCAAAATAAAGGCTTATACTTTCCAAAGAGCTTTAATTACTCACCTATGGCATTCAAAATGAAACAAAAAAGATGAATAGGAATAGGTTTACATGTTTGTAAGAGTATGAAGTTATACCATTAAAGCACATTTAAAAAGGAATTTATATTTAATTTATCAGGGCTTGAAATAACATCTGCCACCCCACCAATGATTCATGTTACCGGTAGGTAGTGTCATCAAGAGATGAGCCCACTCTGTGGATGCTGAGTCTACTTTTGCTACAACTACAAAAGTGCAGTGACCAGTATAAAGTGTTCAAGTACACCTGCTATTTCTGTTCATATATGTGCATCAAATTATAAACAAAAATATTTGATAAAATGAAATATAAAGGGTCACACTGTCCGTTTCTTATCTCGCAACAGTTGTGCTATTCACAGTGCTACATGGAAAAAATGTCGAAGCACAGCAGAGTGCAGACCCCTCAGAATAACAATGCACAAGCTGCAGCACCACAAATATGCAGCTAAAGCTGGCAGGTGATCATGTTGTGTTACCTTCTATGGTCCACTTTGGTTCACTTCTTAATTGCAATGTAGTCATTTTTCTATTTATTGTGAGCTCACAATTTAAGTTATTAACAACATACCAAGAATTTCAGGCCCATGGTCAAGTTTCCAGGAGATCTGGGACGGATGGTGGTTCGCCTCAGCAGTGCATTTTATGATAAACATTCCTTCATGCCTTGTTACTGTCATTTTGGGAAGACCTTTAAAAGAATCAACAGCCGATGTTATTAGAGCGTATTGCACTGAACTGCTCACCCAGCCAACAATATAATAGCCATGGTGAGTCATGGTTAAGGTTGCAAATTTACTAAACTATTGTCAAAGTCCTACTGTTTCTTTGGTGGCTTCAGCAATAATATAATCTGTAATTGTAACATTATACTCACCCAACACTGTCACCTCCACTTGCTTCTCTGTTGTGTGGTGGCCATACTGAGAGCATGTGTAGTTCCCTCCATCCTTGAAGGTGACATTGGAAATACTGATGGCAAATTCTGAGACAGACAGTTTGTTGATTCTGTAGCGCTTGTCCTTCAAAGCTGGAAACAAGTGAGAGAAAATAAAAAGATGTTTAATATCTTTAATGCAAAATTCTGAGAGATTCTTGCAATTTTGGCCCAAACAGCAGCTAGTTTATATTGCTAATACATTTCTTGCTGTGATTGGAGCTCAGGATTTGCTCACCTTTATTGTGATTGAAGAACATAAGGAATCCATGTGGGTTTTTCCAGTCCACATTGGTCTTGTGAGCATTAGTAAGTGGACAGCTTAAGTTGAGTGTCTGACCTTTCTTCACAGTCAAACGCTGCCATTGCGCAAGAGAAACTGTAATTAAATAAACAGGGAACATGTTCTTGAAAATTTACAGTGACAGCGCAGAGTAATTTTCACACCATCACAGTTTGATAATACATGTAAAATTTCATAAAATAATGAACAACAGTCTGCTGGATTTAAAAAAGCAAGTGAAGAGCAGTGAAAGTTTCTTTCCCCCGCACACAGAGGTGTCTGGACCCTGATCCTGTTTCTCACAGTTTGACTCATCTATTTCTCTCTGGCCTGGGACTGTGTGTGTGTGTTTTTCAGTGTGAATGTATGTGCATATGTGTGTTTGTGTGTGTGTGGAGGTGGTGTGACCTGTTCTTCACTGTATTGCAGCTGCAAAAGAACCAGCCCCCCGCAACAAATACCCACCCCCACCCCCCACCCCCGTTCTACATCTAATGTATTTCTGTTATGACAGGAAGTGATGTGGTCAGTCTTTTCATGCTGAGGGAAAAAAAAATTGTTGTGGGTTGTTCACAGGGGCTTCAGATGCTTTTTCTTTCCTATGACAAGGTGTTTGGAAAACACATTTGTGGGGGCATGCTGACACCAGCCACAAGGGCAGTGGGCTTGAAGAATCTGAGGTCATCTAGACTTTTATCACCCACTTAGGTGGTGTGTTAGAAATTACAGTATCTTAACTGAACATTAGAAAAAAATGAGTGAAAATTACATATATTTATACATAATCTTTAATGTACAGCCACATGATTTTAAAAGTTTTCTCTAGATTCTAGTCAATGAGTTTTAGATTTCTTTTTCATTTTTAACAGCCTGATTTATGAAGAACATTTCATTCCACAGACAATACAATGTAAAATATAAGCATCACATAAAAGGATGGTGATATGTGATATATATCCATATATAAACATGCACACATAGACACATATTGTACTAGAATGGGGCATAAAATATAATAAAATGATACAAGAGAACACTGAATGAGAGCCATAGGTTGGCTACTAATGACTAAATCAAAATCTTTACAGATGAAGTTTACAAATATTATGTCTTAGAGAGCCTGAGCTCAGATAACCATGCTTTTACTGTTGATACATGCAACCATTTGATTTGTCAGAAGTTTCACAATTTCTATTTACCAGTAACCACCAAAATTTAAAATATCACACACTATCATAGAAAGATGATGATTGTAACTGCCATATGTGAAGAATTCAGAAGCCAAATCATCACTTCCAGTGAGTTCATCTGCCGTTTTTAAAAGGTCAGTTTTCAGATTTCAGCATTTACTACTTTTCATTTTAACGTATGCTGGTCAACAAGCATTGAAAGTAAATGACTCACCCTGTATAAGTAGCACAGAGACGATGAATTGCAGCTTTAGTTCCATCTCTGTCGCTCAGTAGCAATCACAGTTTCGTACTGTTGCATTTCCTCATTACTTGATCTACTTATACTCTACTGAGGGACCTTCCATGACATCACAGCTCTGTGGTTTCCACAGAGTTTTCAGTTTAAGGTTTTCTCACAAAATACCTCCAGTAAAAGTAGAAGCAAAAGTTTAATAGATCAGGATTCATACACATATAAATTCCTGTTTCAAAGAATTAAGTATTTCATCCCACTGAATGTTCTATTTATACCACCCAACAATCATTTTTAGTGATTTAATGAAAAAGATAATTTAATAGTTCAATATTCAGTGTCTGTAATTAACAATTTTCATGACAAAAATCATTCACCACCACTGTCATTTTCCACTGCTGGACTATGGGACATAACAGCAGGCTCTGTCATTTCCAATTTTTAATCTCTCTGTACAAATGTTACATTAAAGTTTTACCTTGTATTGGCTACATACTGTAACATGGAAGTAAACCTTGAAAACTCCATCTATCGTCTGTCCTTTGGTATTGTCATATAACCTATGCAGCTGTTCACTTTCAGGCTGAATATGTAACTGGTAAGAGAAAATGACAGAATTACTTTAGAGAATCATTATGTGACATGTGACACGTATTTTAACAATACTGTAGGTGTAAGGATGACTGCGCTTCAGAATAAACATTAGTGTGTTTTGCAACTGGAAGATAAATTCACCTAAATTCAATTTTTCATTTCTTTATTTATAGAATAAAGCTTAGCCACTTTTGCATACATGTGATGTGATCTATAGCAGGATGTAGTAAATATGATTCTGAGACAATTTGACTAATTACTGTTTATAGTATATTGGTTAGTTTGCCTAATGATGATGCTCATACAGTATAGTTTAGTATTTAAACTGCATTACTGTTAAATTTGTTAATTTGATTAGAAGCAGCGATGTATTCATCAATTTTTCAAGCAAACACTGGTAGTTAGATAATCATTTTCTCTCTTGAAGAGATTGGTGCCTCTATTTCTTCACTACAACTACACCAGTCCTTGAAGAAAACCCTGAAACTTTCTTCTGCTTTATTCTTTCTGCTATTTCATCTCCCTTTATTCAGGGACTTTTTTTAGGCTACAGCTGTCCAGATTTTAGCCAATCAGATGAATAAGACTCAAAGGGAACGTGAAGACTGAGCCAGAATGTACTGGAAGCTCACTGTTGTTCTGCAAGCTGATTGGCTCACAGACCACTAGGAAGCTTGTACAGGAGAAGTGAGGCCGACAACAGCTGCTTGTGTTCATCTGCTGGAGGAGAGACAGACTGCAGCAGTCCGAGGCCACAACATCAGCCAGGTAGGACAGGAATGTCTTTCAACAGGATTATGCTTATGCATGGTCACACCTAATATGTGCAGTTATGCCAAATATCACCAACAGTACATTCTATCACATGTCTGTGGTACTAAGTTTATAGTGAGAATATTCATGTTTATCTTTCTTTCTGTCACAATAACATATTTATAACATTCATTAAGACACATATAGGGTGATTAAGTTTATTTCATATTATTTCATTTGCTTTATTCCTGTGATATAATCTTAACACAGAAATATTGAATTAAAAAAAGTCGAACATTTGTTATTTAAGGTGTTAATATGCTACTATGGCGTTAGTCTGAGAATAGTCTTATTACCAATCCATAAAACTTGGCACACAGATGCAGGACCAGCTGGATACTGCAGCAGGGCAACTTCGTCCTACAGTTACAAGCAGTGGGGGGAGGAGATGTGAGTGCCTGTCCCTCCCAGATGATCCAGAGATCAGCAGTTTGAATAGAGCTCCAGCTTTATGCTGCTGAATGCACTTTGGTCCTGGTCCTGGTCCTGTCTGCCGCACAATCCCACACTTTAAAAACTCAGATGCAAACAAACGTAGATCCCACGATGTGCTGTGCGCCTAAACACAAAACAGCCTTTTTAACCAGTTGCCCAGAGCCACTCTATACTTCTTCAGTTCTGAGTATATTGTGTTTCCACCTCCTAAGATGGCTGCCTTCCACTAACATCTGATCCATGGCAAATACCAAGCTATTGCATAACAGTTTACAGTATCCCTCACCTGAAAGGTTACAGAGGCTGTTAAAGTACCCATACACAAATGTAATATATGCACATATATTGAATTTCTATATATGAGCACATATGTAAAAATTATATGAAACCTATTAGAAATTGGAACAATTGTATATATTGACATACAAATATGTCTAGCCCATACAAATATGTATGTTTGCTTATACTGTAGACATATGTTATGAAAATATATCCATCCCAAAGCCTATCAGTATTATAAACAGTAGAGACCAAAAGTCTGAGACCACTTTCTTAGAATGGAAAGATACACAAGGCAAAGCAAGGCAAGGCAAGGTAAGGCACATTTATTTGTATAGCACATTATCATATGCAGAGGCCATGTGCTTAACAATATAAAAGAAGCATACAAATAGAAGTAAAAAGCACAATAAGAAAACAGTATAAAAACAATATAAAAACACAGATCATAAATAGGCAAAGTGCAAGATTAAAATTTAGATGAAAGCAGAGGAGAACAGAACAGTTTTCAGCTTGTTTTTAAAGCTAGGTCAAAATTAATGAGCTATTAATAAGAAAAACGTATAAAAGCAGTGACAGGTGACATATATGGCAACATCACTCTTGATATAGGGACATATATGTCATATATTACATTTCTGTATGGGTAATGTTGAATTAGGTATATTTTGTTTCCATCACATATGGAATATATGGAACACAAATTACTTTCTTACATTGATAAAGATTGTGTCTTTATTCGTGTTATCACAGTATTCGCACTTGTAATAGATATGACTAAACCCTATACTCAGTGAGTGATATTGCCCTCTGCTGGAATTACATTAACTATGAATTGTTTTACTTTCTCACAGCAATCATGTCCAAAGGGGCAGCAGTTGGTATCGATCTTGGGACCACCTACTCCTGTGTTGGTGTGTTCCAGCATGGCAAAGTTGAAATCATTGCCAATGACCAGGGTAACAGGACCACACCCAGCTACGTGGCCTTCACAGATACTGAGAGGCTAATTGGAGATGCAGCCAAGAATCAGGTTGCCATGAACCCCACCAACACAGTCTTTGGTAAGAATAAAGTTGTTTTTAGTATTGAACAATAATGAGCTTGTGGTCTTGTGTCATTCTTGTCACTCTCAACTGCTGAGGGAAGAACCTCAAAGTTCAGTCCAACCCAACCAGCTTATTATAAAGTGAATGGCACCTCTATCAATGGACAAAGTTTTTCCTCTGAACTTGAGGCAAGAATGATACAAGACTGACATAATGTCTAATGGTCCTAAGTGACCCAGTTTTATTTCAATTTTTCCTGGGGATTGCAGATGCTAAACGTTTGATTGGCAGACGATTTGAGGATCCAGTAGTTCAGTCTGACATGAAGCATTGGCCATTTAATATTATCAGTGATAGTGGTCGCCCCAAAGTGGAGGTTGAATACAAAGGCGAAACCAAAAGCTTCTACCCAGAAGAGATCTCTTCCATGGTGCTGACAAAAATGAAGGAGATTGCTGAGGCCTACCTTGGGGTGGTGAGTTTACACAATAATAACATGTTAAGCAATGATCTTAAGTACTGTCACAATATTGCTTAAAACTTATCTCTTAATTTCTTCAGTCTGTGTCAAATGCTGTTATCACAGTACCTGCATACTTTAATGACTCTCAACGTCAAGCAACCAAGGATGCTGGAACCATATCTGGTCTAAATGTGTTGAGAATCATTAATGAACCCACTGCAGCAGCTATCGCTTATGGTTTGGATGAGAAGGTGAGATATAGGTCATGTACTATGATTTATGTCCACCTACACCGGCAGAGTTGTGCTCATATTTATCTTTTTCTCCAGGTTGGGTCAGAGAGGAACGTTCTCATCTTTGATCTTGGTGGTGGCACTTTTGACGTGTCCATCTTGACCATCGAGGATGGTATCTTTGAGGTCAAGTCTACTGCTGGAGACACTCATCTTGGCGGGGAAGATTTCGACAACCGCATGGTCAACCATTTCATCGCTGAGTTCAAACGCAAGTACAAGAAGGACATCAGTGACAATAAGAGAGCTGTCCGTCGTCTGCGCACCGCTTGTGAGAGGGCAAAGCGCACACTGTCTTCCAGCACCCAGGCCAGCATTGAAATTGACTCTCTGTATGAGGGAGTTGACTTCTACACCTCCATCACCAGGGCTCGTTTTGAGGAGCTCAATGGAGACCTCTTCCGTGGCACTTTGGACCCCGTGGAGAAGTCACTCCGTGATGCCAAAATGGACAAGTCCCAGATTCATGACATTGTGTTGGTTGGTGGCTCCACCCGTATCCCCAAGATCCAGAAGTTGCTCCAGGACTTCTTCAATGGAAAGGAGCTCAACAGGAGTATCAATCCAGATGAAGCTGTGGCCTATGGAGCTGGTACATGTCAAGCTTCTTTACCAAGCGGATCCACCAAATTATAACTTGAGACGTAGTTTTCAACTGAGCAATATTTTTATTGAATGTTTAATAAAAAAATGTCTACTGTCTTTCCCTATCAAAATCTAACCAGTTAGCCTTATTTACAGCTGTCCAGGCTGCTATTCTGTGCGGTGACAAGTCAGAAAATGTGCAGGACCTGCTGCTTCTGGATGTCACCCCTCTGTCCCTGGGTATTGAGACAGCTGGAGGTGTCATGACTGTCTTGATCAAACGTAACACCACCATTCCTACCAAGCAGACCCAGACCTTCACCACCTACTCTGACAACCAGCCTGGTGTGCTCATCCAGGTAGGCACATCATGCCTGTCTCATTGTTTCACAGTGACATTTATTGTTGCCATTTGTAGTTTCCACCAGAGATCAAAAAACCAATGATGGCCCAGACCTCCCTTGGATGTCTGAGCAATATAAAGTTGCCAGAACTATAGACATATAATTTAATAATGGTCTGCCAACCCTGCATACTTCCAACAGGTTTATGAGGGTGAGCGCGCTATGACCAGGGACAACAACCTGCTGGGCAAATTTGAGCTTACAGGCATCCCTCCTGCTCCTCGTGGTGTTCCCCAGATCGAGGTGACATTCGATATTGATGCCAATGGCATTATGAATGTCTCTGCTGTCGACAAGAGCACTGGAAAGGAGAACAAGATCACCATCACCAACGACAAGGGTATAAAAAGGATAAAACTGCGGCTTAACCCAAATATAGCTGCAGTGTTGTCCAAACAGCAGGTGATTAAATGCTAATCTTGCCTCTTTTGACAGGTCGTCTGAGCAAGGAGGACATTGAACGCATGGTCCAGGAAGCTGAGAAGTACAAGGCAGAGGATGACGTTCAGCGTGACAAGGTGTCTGCTAAGAACGGCCTGGAGTCGTATGCTTTCAACATGAAGTCAACTGTGGAGGATGAGAAGCTTGCTGGCAAGATCGGTGATGATGACAAGCAGAAGATCTTGGACAAGTGCAATGAGGTCATCAGCTGGCTTGACAAGAACCAGGTGAGGATTGGTGTTGATCAGTGAAAGCAAGATAGAATTTGGATTACGAACATGAATATCAGTTTTTTTATCCACTCAGATGTTTTCAACATCAACAAGATTATTTACCAGGACATAGGCTGCACAGATTGAATTGTAATTCCAAATTTCAGTGTGTCTAGAATCTTGTAGGAATATACATCTGCTAAACCACTGATATTTTATGCATGTCACCAGAGAATAGTGATTCCATGTGTTACCACTAGTGTGGTGTAGGGTTACATTATCCTCATCTCTGTTTTAACAACTGCAGAGCTCAGACTGAACTAAACATTTAACCTGTCAAGTAATTCCTACTGAATATGAGAATATGTGGTTTGATTTTTGTGTGCCAGACTGCAGAAAAGGATGAATATGAACATCAGCAACAGGAGCTGGAGAAAGAGTGTAACCCCATCATCACCAAGCTGTACCACAGTGCTGGTGACATGCCAGGTGGGATGCCCAGTGGAATGCCAGGCAGCTTCCCTGGAGCTGGTGGCGCTCCTAGTGGCGGTGGATCCACTGGACCAACCATCGAGGAAGTGGATTAATCCGTGTTTGTGGCTCTTTCATACCCATGATTAAACATGTAAACAAGCATGAACATCACCAGCGACCTAATGCATAAAGTCAGACTCACGGTGATAAGTGATATTACTGTGTGAACACATAAAGATCTTCAAGCAAACAGTGTGTGCATTTTCTGCCAATTTTGTGCCCAGAGTAATAAAATATGACTGAAGCATGTTCTTGACACGTGTTGTGTGTTTTGTTTTTTTTGGTGCACGTTGTGAACACATACTGATTTAGTGGACTTAAAGTTTAATAAGATTCTTATGTCAGTGATATAAATCCTAAGCTGGAAAATATTGTGAAATTTGAGACTATAATTTGAAATATTTTACATTAATATTGATAGTTAATACGCACTCCTAATGAAAATGACTCAGATCTCAGAAGATGACAATGTGACTGCAGTATCATGTCCCTGAGGTTCTTGTGAGTCTGTGCAGCACAAGATGTTGCTATATAAAACAGAACAGCGTACTTTACAAAGATAAATGTAATTATCAATATTAATTGAATCATATATTAATATATATTAGCAATGATGTTAAAGTTGTCTATAGCCTCATACATATCCTTATAATTCATAAATGTAATGTTTTTCTTACTCACTATTTTTTTGTAGCCACAGTATTTGTTAATGATTAAATGTTTCTTCTTTTATATAATATTTGAAATTGAGGTATAGATAAATTTCATCTAGATAAGTGAGTAGATATTTAATAATGTCTTCTTAGCTCTGATAGTCAGCTGAAAATAACTATGCTGAGTTTCCTATTGCCTCCAGCTGACCCTGACAGGAGGTCTGTGAAGTGCATAGCTTATGAAATATCTTGAAATGGTCATACAGTTTCTACAGTGGCCACTGAAAAACTGTGAACTTTAGCATTTGTATTTCACTTCATCTGCTTTTCTATGGGTTTCAATTTGTTTCAAATCAATTCTGAGGTATAACAGCATGGAACAGACCTGTGTAGAAAATAAGTGTTGAGATTTTCCAAAGCAGGAGATAGTGAAGATGTTTCAGGACAATAGAAACGTATTTAACACAGTATTTTCATTCTATGATTATGACAAACAATGTAGTGGAAAATTTTCTGGTAATGCAAGATACATTTGATCAATAAGGCCCAAGTTTGCATCCCAACTCATGTTTGACCCTACATTTCCCCACTTAATCCAGACCAGATTTCAACAGGATCAATTCTCAGGTTGAAAATTATGAACATGTGAGACTATTATAAATTCCCATGCTAACAAGAAATGTTTAAAAATTCCCATACACAGAATGAATCATCGTCCTTAGGGCTCCAGTCATCATAACATAATCATGTGTTATCTTGAGCAAAACATTCATTACCATTGTGTCCCTGAAAGAAGAAACCCCCTGTATAGTGGATGAACTCGTACTTAGGTGTAAAATGAAATGGGAGAACACTCACTGCTGATATCGGCTGAGTGTTCAACTGGCTGAGTAACTGTAAAAGCCCAGAAAAGCTGCAGCTCCTTCATGTGCCTCTCTCACAAAGACCAAGTCCCCCGATGACAACAACATAAAGACTTGATGTATTCGCCCTGTGCCAAAAGGCTGCAGGACATTTATTGAAACATGACAAACAATACAACAATTTAGCACGTTTTGTAGCAGCATTGCAAAACTAAAACCCCTCCCATCAAAACTGGTCCAGAACATGTTTTTTTCCGCGGCCTTCATCATCCCCAGCCTTCAGTAAGCGACTCCATTTTCGAAACCAAGAACAACAGTGGCGACTGAGCAGTCTATGAATAGTCGAATAGTATGAATAAATGACAAGCGAGCGAATGTTTTCAATGTAGAAACAGCAACACCAAACACTGCCCCCTATTTGCAAGGTTGTTTATCCAGAAAAATGAACACTGATATGAAAAAGTGGCCGGCTCCGAGGTGAACCCTTTGTCCCGACTGAATCCGGGCCTGCGGAGAGTCTTTTATTTGCTCTTGGCCGGTTTCTCCGTCTTCTTGGGGAGGAGGACAGCCTGTATGTTGGGCAGCACTCCTCCCTGGGCGATGGTCACACCTCCCAGCAGCTTGTTGAGCTCCTCGTCGTTGCGCACGGCCAGCTGGAGGTGCCGTGGGATGATCCTGGTCTTCTTGTTATCCCTGGCCGCGTTGCCTGCCAGCTCCAGGATCTCAGCGGTCAAATACTCCAGCACGGCCGCCAAATACACCGGGGCCCCGGCGCCGACGCGCTCCGCATAGTTGCCCTTGCGCAGTAGCCTGTGGACTCGACCCACCGGGAACTGGAGTCCGGCACGGGAGGAGCGAGACTTGGCCTTTGCTCGGGCTTTGCCACCGGTTTTACCTCTTCCAGACATGTTCCTCTAAAATGTGGTTATTAATCAAAAAGTGATACCAAGGAAACGGAGCTTGCGCGAGCCCGAATTTCTACGTAACGAAGTAGTGAGTAAAGGAATATAAACCGCATGAGCTTCTCTGATTGGCCGAGTGAAACTGAAACACACGAGCCAATGGCATAGCGCGTGCTGCGGTAATGCCTGTCCTCTGATGAAGGGTGCTCCAATCACAAAGAAGGAATGGCACACAGTCATTTGCACAGCCATATTATAAATAAGGGACGAGTGATAGGGCGGCATCCTTAATTGTGTCCCTTCCTGTTCCACTGACGTTTCCACGGAAGAGAAAATGCCAGACCCTGCAAAATCAGCCCCTGCGCCCAAGAAGGGCTCCAAAAAGGCTGTGACCAAAACCCAGAAGAAAGGAGACAAGAAGCGCCGCAAGAGCAGGAAGGAAAGCTACGCCATTTACGTGTATAAGGTGCTGAAGCAAGTGCACCCAGACACGGGGATCTCCTCCAAGGCTATGGGCATCATGAACTCGTTCGTCAACGATATCTTCGAGCGTATCGCCGGGGAAGCGTCACGGCTGGCGCACTACAACAAGAGATCCACCATCACCTCCAGGGAGATCCAGACCGCCGTCCGCCTGCTGCTGCCCGGCGAGCTGGCCAAGCACGCCGTGTCCGAGGGCACCAAGGCCGTGACCAAGTACACCAGCTCCAAATAGAAGCGGACAGAAGCCGGACACAAGGGGGGACGACAGTCACCAAATCGCTCCCGAAATGATCTTTAAACCCCCTTCACTGTGTCGGAAAACTGCGTTTGTGATTTTGCACCATTGTCGTTTTCGGAGAGAGAGACTGGATGCCAGTTGAATCCAGGCCTTACGCTTGAATGTGTTGAGATATAGTGGAACTGTAGCCTGCCATTTTGTTTTAAATCATTGTTTCGTGTTTTGTTTTTGTTTGTTTTTTGAGCTGTGTAACGTTTTTAACAAATCATTGAATAAATTCAAATGGAATGTATGTCGGTGCTCTTTAACTGTGGAAGTCTCTTTTGCTTTGCACCATTTTAATACTGATTTATACATGCACCTTAGAAAATGACCAACTTAATTGTTTGTAATGGCACAGTCGAAACAAACATTTTGAGATTAAAACTGTGACTTACTTCTACCACTGAGTAGTTTTTGTTTCTGCCTTGTGGTGATGTCCATTTTCAAAAATAGTTTGCCTGCAAGTGCTGGAAAAGAGCGACACCAAATGGAAGCTGGAGTGGCGGTGGGGAAAGGATGCAGGTGTGCACTCAACAGGGCTTTTGTGAGGTTTGGGCTCATAAAGTTTGCAAATTAAACTCCAATCAAGCATCAGTACAATGTGGTTCAACAGGCTGTAAATATCTTTCCAAATTGACTTTTAAAGTCAGGAATAAACTCATGAACTGAACTTTATTGTGGAAATAAATGTCAACATACTATCTTTTTATCAGGTAAACATTTGAATCTAAGTAGCAGTATTACAGAGTGCAAATACTGCATTCAAAGTCTTTCATTATACACAAGTTCATCATCATACAGCTGAATGTAGCCTACCAGTGTCAAATTATATTATTTTAATAATAGGCTGTGATGTCTAAGCATGTACTGTAAACAGCATGTTGATGATGTAAGTGGAGAAGGAAGAGCTAACATGAACTATATGTCTGAGTAAACCAATCTGTAGGTGCGTTGCGTCATGTTTCATGAGGTGATCTTTAGTTCCCTTCCACCAAAGAAGAGCAGATACTCTGACATGTCGGAGCAGAAAAATCTCAGGTGTGTAATTATGTAAGTGACTGTTGTTAATATTGTTAAAGTTATTTGTTAATTTGTGCATTTCCTGCTTTGACAAGTCAAAACGTCTTCCATGAAAAAAAAAAAAGGCCTTTTTGTTTACCTGTGACATACTGAAGCACCGAGGCAAGAATACATTTACCTTCACTGCAACCTTGTGTTTGTATGTGATGAAGTTTGGTAACTATAGTGACAATATTAGGACTCAGTGGAGTGGTGAGGAGTGTTTTAAGTTTTATGTAGAAGTTAATTCCAGAATATATAATGAAAAATGTCATTCCCCAGCTCAGAATACATGGAAAGCTCCACAGATATAACAAATCACAAAATGGAGGATAAATCAACACAGAGAACATTTAGCAAATTGAACTAGTTCTGGAAACAGCTATCGGAAGTGATAAAGTGGACGAAGATTAGAAAGGCTACGATAAAGTGAGGTAGACCCTTCAGACACACCAGTAACCTTAACTGACAGCATTGTGCTCATATCAAACCCACAGAGGGAAAACTAGTCCTAAACTAATCAGATAAAGAGGGTCAGTGTCTGATCAAACATTTATGTTCACTGGAGATCTGTTTGAAACTGTTTGTGGTTTTCCCACAGTTTGACAGATGATATTGGTAGCATTACACATAATGATGCACTGAATTAGATTTCTAGAAGGGATGGCCACAAACAAACAAAGAAAAAATATTGACTAACTATTTTTGAATTTGACTACTTTTAGTAATAAATAAATAATAAATGTAATAAAGGGTCAGATTCAGTTTTTTTCTGTGTGGGCAGGGCTTTACTATAAAATAGCAATCATATTGGCATGTAGGGAAATAAAATGATAAAGCTTTCTTGTTAAGTTATGAGACCAATATTTTAGTGAGAGTTTAGTAAGTTATGTTTATTTTGTGATTTCCAGAGGAAACTTGCAGAAAATTTGACGAATAAATGAAAACTCCAAATACTCAATTAAATGTGTTGACATCTTATATCCTTATTAATGTCCTCACTTGGCCAGTGGAATAAAGTGAATGGATTTGATTTCAAGTTTTGTTGACTGCATTCAGTAGATCTTGGCTGCATGATTAATGTGGATGTGGGTGACATTAATTGATGGCTAATATTCAACAAAAGCAGAACAGGATTCATTGTGATATCAGGCAGATCCAGTTACTGTGGCGGACAATGAGAGGAGCAGCTTCACTCAGGAGTTAATGGATGTTAAGGTTATTGTGCCCTCAGATAATGGGGGCAGAAGAGTGTGGATGAAGAATGGGACCTTAACTTATTCCATGAATACAGCTGATGTATGTAACACTTGTTTCCTGGTCAACGTATGTGTCAGATGGTAATAAAAAAGTTGCAATACAAACATATGAATCAGTTGGTAAGAAAGGTGTTCACAGTAAAAAATCACAGCTGCTCCAGAGCTGAATGAAACAAATATGATTCAGGAGAGAAGAATTTCATATCATGCAGAAACATCCATACCTTGTGCAAACATCATTCCCCCTTAAGATTTAACACCCAGGATTAAGAAAAAGTAGATCTCAGAGGTTCCCTCTGGGTAATAACACACTCAGATACACTTATGGCTACTAAATGGGAAAATGGACAGACAGGATACCCTCTTTACGCTAAGCTTTGTGTAAGCTCATCTCTACTCCATTGTTCAGGTCAGGGTTCCTGGAGGGGATCTGAGGGGATTTGTGGTTCAGGTGACAGCTGTAGGAGGCAGGGTGTGCCTTTCTCTCCATGTCTGAGATGATGTGAAGGAGACCTAATTTCTTAACAAAGAGTGGTGTCCCCTGGCAGAAGTGGGGGAATGTGACAAAAACATATTGCTTTTGTGAATAGAATTATCGTGGCTTTTTTAGACGCTCTTGCATAAAATGGCTGAAACAATTCAGCAGGTGTTAACATTTTGGTTGTGTAATGTCTTCATAGTTGCCATAAGTTCTTGCTGATATAGGGGTTTTTTTTTTAATATAGTTTCCTGTGGACTTATATTCTAATCAATCTAAAATAATAATCAGTCCAAACAAAAGAGCAGCGATATGATCTTGTTTAAAGTCAACTATAGTGGCAGTTTCCCTGCAAATTTTCTTTAAGTAGAATCCATAGGGATGTGACTCAGGGAAAATTTGGACACTTGCCTACGAATGATGGCAGTTGAGGTCACTGCTGAAATGACAAGTTAAATTTATATCTATTTGACATGATGTTCCACCGGACCAGAGACACTCCATATAGGATCACCTATTGTTCCATGTCTGTCAAATGATCTGGTTATTGGATCCAACCAGCTTGTGTTCCGCTCTTACTTTTCCCTTTCTTCTCTGTGGGCTTCCTGTCAGCCCGTTTTAGCCAGAAAAGGGGGCCAGTATAAATGTGCGTCATGGAGGAGGGGTGGCACTCTATGGCCATCCACGCAAGGTAAGGAATAACTTTTCCAATCTCATAGTTTGTTTTGGTTTTTTTTTTTGTTTGTTTTTTTGGGGGGTTTTTTTTATTTAGGTGACATGAGAAATTGATTAAATTGTTTTAGATGATTAACTCTAACTTCAGTTGGAATTTGATTTATTACACAACCATCCTACAAACATTTGTACTGTTGCCAAATGCTATTACTACATTTTAGTTCTTAGCACTTTCTTACATTTCTCATCTTACTGCAACACTTTGTACCAAATATAAACGTAAAAATGTATTTTTGATTCCTCTGAAGATTCATTAGATCAGACTGTCTGAGCAATGAAAACAAAATATGCCCAGTAGATGTGCACTATCTAATGATACTAGGGATTCAGAGAAATCATCATAAGTCTACAGATAGAATATTCAAATCACTTGCCAAGCTCATTCAGACATAATTGAAGCTGCCACTGATGTACATCATATTTATTCATAAGGCTGCTACTTTCTTCACTATCGTCTATGTGAGGACTTGATTTAGTTGAATCTCCACACACAGAACTTTGTATAGTTTTTAAAAGGTTTTCCTGATGTATCATATTGGCACTCATGTCTCAAATAGAGCGTTTCTACGTTTCTGCAGTGGTAGTGAGGACATAACTAGATTCTCTCAAGTACAGCACCAAAGTACAGTTTTGAGGTACATGCACTTTAATTATTTCCATTTCATTCCACTTCAGTATACTCCAGTACTACATTCCAGACAGACAAAAAACTTTTTACTTCACTACATTTATCTGACAGCTTCATTAGCTAATTTTCAGAGTAAGATTTTACATAAAATCTTAATTTTACGTAAAAGCTTAATCTGAAAAGCATTCTATAAAATACAGTATAATGTAATGTTAGAAATTAAATCAGTGGTTCCCAATCTTTGGCTTGTGATCTATATAAAAAAATCTATATATAAAACAATAGTAATTTCATTAAAGACACATTTCCCTTCTAAACAGTTTGAAGCCCAGACTGCAGGACAAGTACTATTACTTTTACTGGTTGTTATTACTTCCGCATTTATGAATGTAGGACGTTTACTTGTAATGGAGTATTTTTCTTGTATTGGTATGTTTACTTCAATAAAAGATTTGAGAACTTATTGAGTACATTTCATTTGGAGCTTCTTTTCCTGCACTTTAACATGATCCACCTGGGTGGAGATTAAGTGCACGTCTGATTTCTGTCATCTATTTTTTTCCAGCAGTTTGAAGACAATGAGGCTGGTCCCCCTTATATATCAACTCGCCACACTCCTTCTTGTCCATGCTCAAAATGCTTGCATCGGACGATCCACGTTCAGGAGTCCAGGTCAGTGAAACGAGTAGCACTCACACTCACACATCCTTTGCACCTCAGCTGCTGTTGCTATGGAGAGGAAGCCAGGGAATCATGGTGATTTCTAGGGTAAATTCAAAATCCTATACTGTTGAATTTATAAACCAGGCACGTCAACCATCCAAAACGGATTAAAGTTAAATGATGTTAACTGCTGTATTGTCAAGTTTTTTTTTTTGTTTAATCTTCAGCAGTTAGTGCCATACATTAAATGTCTTTTAAGATCAGTCAAAGGATATTTCATAATGAAATGCACCTTTGAAGTTAAAGTTACCTTCTACCCATAAGTCTTTGTGTCCTATAACCTTTTCCCAAAGAACCACCACTATTTTGATGATTTAACCAGGAGAGTTTTATGTCCAACCAAGCTGTAGAAATGTTCCAGCTGTGAATCACATTAATGATGTCTGAATGGATGAATGAATGGGACTTAGCAACTCCAATTTCTTCACTCTATTAGACCATCTCTGTGTCCAACTGCCAAACTCCACATTTCCACTTTGTAGCACAGGCTTCCTTTTCTTTAGTGGTTCTTTTGAAGTGGCCCTTTAAGAAGTCAGTTTTAGTGTTATCTGTCCCTCAGGAGCAGATCGAGTTGATTCTGGTCTCATCCTTGCTCTTCGCAGCTAACTCAGACATCCAGGTCCTCTGTGGCTCTCGAACAGTGGACCTTCAAATCTTGTTGTGTCCCATCTATTTCAATGGATATAATGAGTCCCTGCTGGCCCTCAACTCAGAGCACACCAAACAGCAGTGTAAAGGGACTCCTGACTGGACGGCCGACCCACCTGTTGTCAAATTCAACTTCTCCATCACAGAGGACGCGATCACTGCCTGCTCCAGCAAGCTGACAGTAGGTCACCTAAGCCTGAAAACACTCAGCAGAAGCCACTCACACACAACAACAACAAACTTAAACTCTGTTTCCTCAAAGGTCACTCAGGAGATGGGAACTGGACTGTTGGCAGACTTCTCCCATGTCCAGTACATCAACATCTCAGGCATGGTCTGCTCGAAGGACCCCAGCACAGGAGCCATTACCTATCACCAAGAGGTGATGTACAGGTTCTCCTGCCGCTACCCTCTTCAGTACCTGGTCAACAATACTCAGATGAGCGTGTAAGTGCACACCAGGAGTAAATGTTATATTTCAGTTGCTGCTGTTTGAAAATACATGGCACTGTGCTCTCGCTTTGCTCCTCAAAGATAGCCCAAATTGTGTTTTGATGTCGTGGTTGTTGTTGTAATCTAACTTTTTATCTTATCTGTATTGCAGTTTTTCTCAATCGTTTTGATGCAATTCATTCATCAGAAACATCATTCTCACAACTCTCTAAAATAATCAAAACCTTTTTCACGTGTTGAAACATGCAGAGTCAGTTAATCACTTCAACATTGTCACTAATGAATTAAAGCTTTTCACCAGCGCTTCAAGACTTAGACGACAAATGTTTTGATGTTTTGATAAAAAACCTGACTTACTTTAGAAAAAGAGAACTGCAAAAATATAGAGAAAAAATGTTCAGACACAACACTGTACTACAGTTACAACAGCAAAAATGTTGGAAAAATAACTATATTCTCTTTCAACATTGCATTGGTGTTTATTGTACCAACCTCTCAACAGATCACTGTCTATCTCTAAATTCACACAATATCAGAACAGAACAGCTTTAGATTTAGAACATGGTGAATCCAAAAAATGATGAAAAAAGTAAAGTTTTAATGTAAAGTTTTAATGTAAATACTTGATTTTGAGATGTTTTTACTGTATGATATTTTGAATGGGGTGTTTCATTTTGCAGCAGAATTTTGGCACTTTGCATTATTGTGTGCAATTTTTGGATTTGTGTGTACAGTTGAAAAAAACTGTATCTCTAAATTCACACAATATAACTGCTTTAACTGATGGAAGCAAAATGATACACGTGGAACTATGCATTCAAAAATCGAAAAATATGCAATCAAACTTATAACATAGCATCAATTATAGCATAGTAAATTCACACAACATACAGTATATATGTACGTGTTTGCGTGCGTGTGTGTGGCCTTGCTCTTTCGCGTGTGTGCGTGTTTGCGTGCGTGTGTGTGGCCTTGCTCTTTTATGCATATTTGAAGAAAGTTTACAGTGATTTGATTGAAAACACTAATGCAATGCACTGCTGTATCAAAGTGAGTGGGAGGTCTGTTATTCTATCTGTTTAAAAACAGTTTTAATGATGAGAGTTTGAGTCTGATGAGAAATGCATCAACACAATGAGAAAACGTCTTTAGTAGTGAACTATGTGTGGATACAAAGGAAGCTTGTACAAATACAATGAGAAACGTTAATTTGTGCGGGGAAATAATGAACTGTTTTGAGAACTGCACTAAGAGTTGTGAGAATGACGTTTCTGATGTTAGAACTGCATCAAAGCGACCCGGTACTAGCAAGGTTTACCTAATAAAGTGGCGGGTGAGTGTATGTCAGCCCTAAACTGGCGATCTGTCAGGGTGTATCCTGCCCTTGCCAATTGTCAGCTCATTCCTAATAAAGTATGGATGATGATGTATGCAAGAGTTATCCCAGAAAAATATTCTCTCTGAATAAATAGAAGAAGAGCTGGCTGGTTAACCTGGGCAGTGATTGCCACCCTGACTCAGTTCCATGTTTGTGTAAGCCATTACTTTTTCTTTTACCACCCAGTTTTACAGTCACTCAGCAAGTGACAAGAACAGGCTACATGACAGAGTTAATGTGACCAGAGACCATAGGCCTGATCTGTCTCAAAGGATCTCTTATGATCCAGCTGTTAACCTGTTTATTGTTATATGTGACACTGTCATTGATGTTTATTGAGCTTGTTATATGTGAGCGCCAGAGACCATGCACGCATTAGGCACATACGTAGCACTGTAAGAGACCACACAATTAAAATATCATGTAAATCAAATGACTTTCATTAAAGAGTTACTTCCTGTTTTCAGTAGGTGGCGCGGTGACAATGGCTTAATATTATTATTTAGATATCTTCAGAGTGAGACTGTCATCAAACGTGAAATTTGGGGAAGATTGGAAAATATATAATAGAGTTAAAGCCACTGAAGATATTGTATGTTTGTTTGCATTCTTAACTTTTTCCACCAGATGAAGCCAGAGACCAGGAAATAAGCACACCTGGCTTAATATCAGAAAACACAATGGAACACAGAAATTCACTGTACTACATAAGCCGTTCAACAGAAACAATTTTTACAGTCCAGCATCATCTAGGTGTAAAGCATACTCTGACCATGTTTGGAGAAGATTGGAGAAAGTATATTAGAGTTATAGCGACTTCGGATTTCAGAATTCACCGCACCACTACAGCCACGCCCGCAAATGAAAAGCCACAATTTTCACAATTTAGAATCAGCAAGGAAAGAAAAGTATTTTCTGACCACCTTTGATGAGGGTCTGGTCCACCTGCTATGAGTAGTACATGAAATTGTAGAAAAAAATAGCATTTCCTGTTACCACAAGGTGGTGCTATGACTGTAACTGAATATGAGCATGTTGATGTGTTCAGGTAGGCACTCTTATCAACCACACAAAGTTTGGACAATGTGTGCTTGAGTGAGAGCGAGTTGATTTCTTCATGGCGAAACATTGAAAGCCGTGCCACCACAGACGTGTTGTCTCTCAAAAACTTTGCATTTTTTACATTGCTAAGGTCTCAAGCTGAGATTAAACCAATAATGATATTGGAATTGGACAATATGTCATGGACATATAGCCACTTCCTGTTTCATGGTCACATCGCCGCCAGAGCCACACCCTTGAATGAAAACTTACAATTTTCACAATAAAGCATCAATAGGGTCTAAGGGCATATTTTCTGACCCTGATGATGAGGGCCAGGTCAACCTCCTAGGAAGAGTAAATTAAACAGTGTAGATGTGTTCATGCCAGGACTCTTATCGCACATCTAAAGTTTGGGGCAGTTTGGACGATGCAACATAAGTTATAGTGAGTTGATTGTTCATGGCGAAGGATCGAAATTCGCCATGCCATCACAGACAGGCTGTTTCACGAAAACTCACAGTTTTCATTATAACGCCCATTCCTCAGTTGGAAACCATAGTCCGGTAATTGTATCCAAGTCCAAGCTTAACTTTCCAAGCCATTAAGAATAGCCTATCCAATACGCCTATCTTTCAAACTTTTCAACGCTTGTTTCTCTGTTGGTCTTTAAACAGCATGCGGCATGTAATAGGCCGACTATTCTCAAAAGATTGCGATGATGATATGAAAACAAAACAAAAAGCCTATTCATTGCAGTGCTTTTTCAAAGTAGCGCGGTCATGTGCATTATTGAGCTGACAATTCACAGAGCCAAAGTCTTTTTTGAAGATTTTTTATTAATCAAGTAGGTCTACTTGATTAATACAAAATATAGGGTTCCTTATGGCTGTATATATATATATATATATAGCCATATTCTTGCTACATGACAGTTAAAAAAATACGCAAGAATATTTTCCATAGACATAATTATCCACACCGGAATTCCAGCACAGTGCCAGAGAACTGCCGTGTTCTTATGTTTAATATATTTTTATTACATTTTATTTGTAATAAATGTTTATGTTTATGAATTTTTAAGTTCAAGTCCATTTTTCACTTGAGCGCAAGAAGACTTTACCTTCAGGGACAATAAAGTTAAAGTCGAAAATTTAAGAAATCTAAGTGAAGTTGATGAATGAACCTCACACTGGCTCGTACATAAGAAAGTATCATGTTACCATATTTACTTTTGCCTCATGGAGCAGCCTGTGTCCTCAGAGAATGATGACCTGATTTTTATTTCTGTAATGAATTCAAGGTCGCTGACAGAACTTTTTTTTTTGACCAACAGGTCTGGGGTCAGTCTGGCAGTCAAAGACAATAATGGGAGTTTCATCAGCACGCTGAGCATGCGACTGTATTCGGTGAGAAGAGTGAGGTTTTGTCAGAAAAACTGGCACCATCTTACACTCATGATGTCTAAGTACAACACATTTCTTTAAATCAGGGAAAACAAGAAAAAGGTGCTCCTTTAACTCTGGGTTTAGTTCAGTTCAGTTGACAATACAAGAAGGACATCAAATCACACAACTCAACCACAAAAATGTCAGGCATGACACAGTTAAGTCCAACAAACCAACTCAATACATAGCTACAGTATATAATCATCAATAAAATGACATTGAAAAATTTTATTTAAAAAATGTAGCTAGGATACTAAGCCATCTATTGACCGACTTTTTCTAGTTCCTGGCGCCACAGAACCTAAAGAATGTTGTACCCATGTTTGCACACAATCTCAGCAAGCACAAGTCAGTAGATCCAGTCTGGTGGGTGCAAGTCCACCTGCCCAATGAAGGTGTTGTAGTCTTCACTGCTACAGGAAAGCAGTCATTTGAGGATTTACAGCAATCGTCATCACATGGCACACACACAGTGGGCCTTTTTCATCATTCATAGTAAATAATAAATAATAATTAATTCCATTCAGCTGCTTCCGTTTCAGGGTCCTCGTATTGTGTATGCCTGGCTCACTGTTACACTGTCATGACTTACTGAGACACTTGAGGTGAACAGTGATGGTTTTACAGGGGTTATGCGCTACAGTATAACTTGGGTGGATGCAGCAACTTCCTTGAGTCTCCCCCTTTAATCTCAGAGTATAGGATAGGTTACTTTGTTCGTAGAAGGTAAGAGGGATAACATAATTTTATGCTCCTGTGTTTAATTTCTGAAAATTTCTGAAAGTTACAGTGATTTTGAACCAACTAACACCTATAATTTCAGGCAAATAAATGATGATGAAATGATTTCTTATCTTTATAATATTATTATCTTTATCATTTTATTACAACATCCTTCCCTCTCTTCTGTTATTGGGCTTTAAGGACAATGACTACTCCTTCATGCTGCGGATCCCCCCGGGAGGCCTTGAGCTAAAGACCAGGATCTTTGTAGAAGTGAAGGCGTCCAACCTCACCAACAGGTTATGTTTCAGCAACTCAAGTGTACTGATTGTGTGGTTTGTTCTCCCTAAACATTAGACTTATTTGCTCAATAAAGAGCATATTGACATTTTGATCCTAAATATCAGGCAAAAGTGTCAGTGTTGTTTGTTGTCCATGTTAACTCAGGGACACAAGTTTAGGGGAGACTGGTGACCGTTGCAACATATTTTGCATTTCTCTCAGTAACTTAGAGGCTATTTGGACAAGACCAACCAAACTTATAGCCTATATTATTTTATTTTAGTGAACTTATATGCACTGTTTTACAACAATAATATTTATTATTCATTTATTATAAATAATATCTTATTCATTTATTTATCTTAATATTTATCAAAGAACAGTTGCGTTTTGTTTTGCATAGAACATAGGCGTACTTATTTTTTATTGCATATGATGAACAGAACGAGCAAATACTGTACATTATAAGACCATGAGAGACTGATGAAATAATTTCTTAAATAACTTGTTTCTATTCACTTACAAGTGAGCAAAAAATTAGCAATTTTTGTTGCATCTGCTGTGCTATGGGACAAAATTAGCTGCATATTTTGCCTATTTTGAAGGAAAAGGTTAAAAAAAAAAACTCCTGTTGCGTGGTCTGTTTTGATTTGGCTGCTTAGCTTGAGGACAGTTACAACAATTTGTTGCAACCGTCCCCACCCATCAGCCGTGACAGAACATCATGTGCTAGCTAGACACATGCTAACCACATCACTTAGAAGTCAACAAAACAATTATTCAAACTATGTTTTGACTCATTCATACCAAAGATCAGGACAATTTGACAACAATACAGCTCATGCAAAAACATTTACTTTCACACAGCCAAAAGTTTTTTCTTTCACTAAATGTGAAGATGCTGAATGTGTCTTCTGTCTTCCTGGTGTGAGAACAGTTTAACTGAGCATGTGTAGTGTGAGTGTCATCACTGTTGCATGTTTCTGATTGGAGCAATAAGACTTGTCGCAACCATCTCCAGTCTCCCCGAACTAATCAAATAGTAAATAGACTTGCACTTATATGACGCTTTTCTCGTCTTACTGACTGCTCAAAGTGCTTTACAATACTTGCCACATGTACTCACATTCATACAATGATGGAACATCATGGGGTTCAGTATCTTCCCCAAGAATACTTTGACATACTTCGGCCTGGAGTAGCCAGGAATCAAACCAACAACCTTGTAATTAGTGAACAACCTGCGCTACCTCCTGAGCCACAGGCTGAGTACAAAAACTCTACCCCTTCCAAGATCCACAGCAAAACTTCTACAGTCCCAGTAGACATACAGTGGCTTCAGAAAGTATTCCGACCCCTTTGTTACGTGCACATTTTAATATGTTGCAGATTTAATTTTAAATCAAACTATCTAACTAAAAACTGAAAGAATTTGTCTTTTTGTCTGCCCTTCAATTTTTTTAACAACCGCTCATCTGATCGACTTCAAACTTTGTGGGTGGATTGCTGTGGACCCACAGAGATTCAGTGTCAATGAGTGGTGGGCAAGAAACAAAAAGAACACATGTCAAACAACAGTCATGACTACGTTAGGGCAGGGGCAAAATGAGATATCAGTTTTTGATTTTCAATAAATTTGCACAAAATTCTAACATGTTTTTATTTTGTAGTTATGTGTTATTGAGTGGGGACTGATGCGCAAATTTTGAACCATTTCTAATTGAATCTATAACAAAATAAAGTGCAAAAAGTGAAGGGGTCTGGAGACTTTCTGAAGCCATTATAATTTCACCTGAAAATGGTAAAACTCTTCTTTGCAGATTCAACGTGCTCCTGGACCGATGTTATGCCACGACCTCACCTTTCCCCATCAACACCACATCTCACAATCTCTTTGTTGGGTGAGTCACCAGACTACAGAGATGGAAAGAAAAGAGAAAAACACAAAGCATTTTGACCAGAGCTAATGTTTAGAAATAAAGGTTACACTAACTTTTCTGGAGCATTCAACATGTACATGAACATGACTCACTTGGTAAGTGTTTGACTTTTTCATCCACAGGGATTAAAATTTTACAATTTACCACATACAATATAATATGTCTACCTTCCAGGTACATCACCAATGTATACATGAAATGTTTCCCAATGTTAATTGGACTATGCGTGAATAACCTTTAAAGGGTCAAGGGTCACGTTATTTGTTTTAGTGGTAAAATCACCTGGTGACCAGGTTAAACCGAAAGGGGTCCCGTCCGTTAGTCGGAATTTCATAATTTTGTCAGATTCAAACCTGGTAGAAAACTCTGATCATTATCTGTCCTCCTCAAGGTGTGACCGAGATGGCCAGACTGTAATGGGAGTCAACGGGCAACAGCAGGAAGCTCGCTTCTCCTTCGAGGCTTTCCGCTTTGTCCAAAGCACAGATGAGACTTTCTCCACTTATTATGTACACTGTGCCACCCGGCTTTGTATGAACTCCTTCTGCCACAACCTGATTCAGGTCAGACTCTGCCTCCACACACACATATCACAAATGCAAACCTTTTGCAAGTAAAGAACTTTTAATTTTGGACAAATATTTACATCTCTGTATTATGTTCAGTTATGTTCAGACACTGAACTGAATGCTTTCTACGATATCTACACATTGCAACTACAGTGAAAAGAAAAACTAGATGAATCCCTGTCTTTTGTTAATTGATTAGAAAATGTGATCTGATCTTCATCAAGTCACAAGTATTGACACAATGTCCTTAAGCTGATTTCACACAAATAACTATAATCGTTTGTGTCTTTATTGAACACATCCATTAAAGATTCACAGTGCTGGTGGAAACAGTAAGTGAAACCTTGGATTTAAGAAATGGTCAAACTTCATTTGGTACCAATAACCTCAGACAAGCTCTTCCAGATAATATCCAAAGGGTTCACTTGGAAAAGATTTGACAAAAACTCCAGGCCTCCTACATGAAAGTCAGACATGCTACACCCCCCGAATTCTATACCCTTACTTTCTACATATAGAGCACACTACTTCGTTCCATCCAATGGCATTGGTTGTAAGTTGTAGGTGCAGATAAATTCAATATGGGCATAATTGCTTTGGATACTCGGCTACTCAAATGAGATGCTATGAACCTAGAGATATAGTTTTAATGCACAGTGGTTTGTGTGTATATATATAAATTACCTAATTCACCTGTAGAACTGCACCAGCAGCACCAACTCAAGAACACGCCGCAGCATCAGCGACCACCAGGGCACCATAGTGAGTGACATGGCCACCATCAGTTCAGGCCCCATCACCACCCGCTCAGATAACGGTGAGAACCTGAATGGTCTGTTAGCATTCAAAGACACTACTATAATGAAGGCACAGTTGCATGTTTGTTGAATCATATCGGTCTGCATAAGTTGATTGGAGGTTTCTTTTGTCTTCTCACAGGCTATTTGCTGGCATCTGGAGGTATGCATACACTGTCAGCATGAGTTCACGTCCTGTAATCCTGTAATTTTATCAACCGAAACAGATGCAACAACAATGCCATTTTGGTTTTCCTGATAATTTAGACACAACTTATTAAAGCCCCCAGGGAATAGTGGGTGTAGAAGTAATGAATGTGTCCAAAATGAAAGGCCAGACAGAGTCCTCACCTGGAAAAGGTAAACCCTGTTTTGGAGCCTGTCTTGAGAGGGGAAGTTGCTGGTGAGTTCCTTAATAGTGGGCTTTGATCCAAGAGGATTTTCAAGCAGTCTCAGCTGGAGGGATTTCATAGTTTTGCTCTCAGTTGTTCACATGATGGAAATAGTTGAGTATTTTTTTTCCCCATACTTTGTTTATTGCCTTTTTGTTCATTTCAAATAAACAGCAAACTTTTATAAAAAATCATCCCTCCAGCCCTCAATACAACATTCTCAGTAAAAAGAAAGACTTAAACACGACATTAAATATAATGAGTAAGTGATTATAAAGCTATGTATACACCTGGGTCTGCTGCCAAAAATAAATGAATAGATGGATCTTTAACTGCAGATGAATGATCAGGGGAAACAATTAGCTTGACAGTTAGATACTTAAATGTTGTATATACAGTAAATATAATGTGCAGTCACGCTCATCAGTATAGAAAGTGTGCTCAGCTCTATATGGTCTAATCTTGCGTGTTTCTTTCCTTCCCAGGAACTGTGCAGACTGATATGAATAGCACCATGCTGGCTGTTTCAGTCGTAGCGGGCGTTGTCGGAGCCATCTGCCTTACTCTGGTGGTTTTCATTGTTTACCACATGTACAAGTCCAAAATCATTTCCAGCGAGACAATTCTGTGCCCACAGAAGTGACAATGGGGGAAGACAGCTTGAAAAGGATTGTGCCGTATTTCATTCATTCATAGAGTACAACAGAGTACAATACTGTAAATGAGTGAAAGCAAAAGTCAGAGGTCATTCAATAACCTGACTTTTGCATTGTTGGTATTATCATATACAACAGCTTTCTTGAAACAAGCATAAAATAGGAATAATTCAGATAGGTGTATCTTCTAATCTTTTCATCTTCATTTACTTTAAATGAAAAAAATCAGTAAACACAGCAAACGAAAGTCATTTTAACAGTTGGGTATGTTTTAGTGATATTAGGTTAATCATCTCCTGACAAGTCAGGAGAGGCAACTGCACTGTCCATGCACTGACAACAATACAATATAAGCTTTGTACACTGCTTTAGGCTTTGGTTTTCATCTTATACTCTGATGTTGGGTAATGGATTTGTGTGCTGTGTTACTAGAGCATGGTGATAGGTACTGTAGTTCACATTAAGGATTTTTTTTCTATTAAAAAAAGGTTCATATGTTTTTGTATTTCTATTTCTAATAAAAAGGTGTTTGATAAGATCTTTATATTTGTTATTTTATTCATGGTTGAATCTCTTGCGATTTTTTGGAAGATGTAACAAAACTGATATATACTCACCGAGCATTTTAGGTCTTGGATTCCACAAGATGTTGGAAATGTTACTGAGATTTTGTTCCATTTGACATGATTGCATCACATCATTGGTGCAGATTTGTCAGCTCCACATTCATGCTGCCTATCTCCTGCTCCACTAAATCCCAAAGGTACTCTACTGGATTCAGACCTGGAGACTGGGGAGGCCACTGAAATTCACTGAACTCACTGTCATGTTTAACCTCCTGAGGCCCTGCATCCTCATATGAGGACATGCTTCACCTCCACATTACTGCACCTTATACTTCATTCTGCTTAACGTAGACCTGTTGTCCTCATAGACACCTTTGCCACCAACTAGTGGTAGCAAACGCACAATACACCTAATGTAAAAACAAGATGGCGGCCATCTCAGCCAAGTCACCCTACAGCCGATCCCAACACAAAAGTGGACAGGGTACAAAACCTCAACAAATTTTATGGCTAAAACTTGATTATTTATACTCTAATGTTTGTAGTTTGATATGGCATGCAAATAGTAATAAGTATAAATATGAATTATATTATTATCATTTGAGGACATTGGGACTTTATTACTGTTCATTCAGAAAAGAAGATGTAAAGGCACATAGTTTCTTCACAAATCTTCTCAAACTATCAGTTTACAAGAGTATTGAGGAAGAATATACACAATCTTCAGTGTAGACTTGCCTACCTGGTCCTACCTACCTACGAACAACTCTATAACCCTACTGAGTTGGCCCCTTGATCCTTTCATCAAGGAGAACACCCCTTCTTCCTTCTTACATCACCAACGCTTCATTGTCTTAACACCCTACCTGTGCAGATGTTGATTCAGTCTAGGGGCCCCGCCTACCCTAACCATGCATATGCTGATTCAGTCTAAGGGCCCTTCCTGCCCCCTGATAACCTGAACCTAGGTGCTACACTACAAGACCTCTTGATAAACATTACCTTGTGTTTCTAACCTCCTTTCCTGTCTGACCAAATGTCTGTAACCCCAGGTATATGCAAATACAGTTGTCCATCCCTTTGTCTGCATCTGTATAACTGTCCCCCTGCCCTACACTCTGGGTCAGTCTACTGCCTCAGACCCGCTGTGTCAGTTGGCTCACCGTATCCTGGGATACCAATAAACTTACTTCACTACAGCAAACTTGAATCTAAGGACTTGAGTGAATTTTCTTCAACAGTATAAATAGTTCTTGTGTTTGTGACAGAACACAGTTTGAGACCAATATGGTATCTATATAACCCAATAGGTCATGAAAGGCCCCAACTTCATACGTGTCGACACAATACACATTTACAGGTTCAAGGAGAGCAGAAACGTGTGTTCAGTTAACTACTAGAAATATTTATTTAAAAATTTGATATTGCAGCTGCAGCCCTGGAGAGCAAAAGAGAACAAAGTTAAATCCAGAAAAAGTTTTATTCAACAAATCTAATCTAAAACAGTAACAGCTAAAAAGTTACAGACTCCAGTATGGGTTAACAGTGGTATTTATGAGTCACAATAAATCAGACAACGTACTCACTGTGGGGAGATTCTATCGTATACCCCTATAGATACCACAACGTGATCACCTGGTGCTCGCTAACACTGCAACTCACTGCAAGCAGAAACAAAACTACAAGACACGCAAATGACCACCACCACTAAGCTTACCACACTGCATGCAAGGTGGAGCCCACACGTACTCCCCACAGCTCATTCTATTGCCTGAAAGCAAATAAAACAAAATAAAAGCGTGAATTTCGGTTGGTTCGGGTTCACAAAGGTGAGAAAGAATCCCATGGATGGTATAGCAGTAAATCAAATCAACACTATAGAAATCATGGGCAATCCACACACAAAAACTATGGTCTAGTCACCCTTAGGGGATAGGCCAGTGAAACCAGGCAATATGGGTGTACTGGCTCCAACAAAGCAAAGCAAGCGAGGCCAGACCATGTAGATGAATTGGCACAGGCAAGCAAAGCAAGGGGGCCATGCAGGCAAAGCAGCAGTCTGGCGCTCCTCTGCTTGGCCCTGCAGCTCCGCTGGATCACGGTCTGCCGTTGACGCTTTACTTAACGTGTAGTGGGCGATGAACCAAGTCTATTCACTTCCGTCTGGCTCGTCCTGCAGTGGTTCGTCTGGTACCTCGTCCCGGCCAAACCCTCGCTCTGTCGGCCCGTGTTCCTGCAGCAGAACGTACCGATCGAGCAGCCTCCGTCCTATACTCCAAACCTGTCTCCAGCCCCGCGTCCTCGTTCCTCCGATTGTCTTTCTTCACCGCCTCCTCGCGCACCTGTCCATAATCAATTTAAAAGCACAGCGTCTGTCTGCCAATCCAGAGCCGCCAAGGTGTGTGAGGCAGTTCATCACGGCTGTTTCTCATTAGTTCATCAACCTTATCCATAGTCAAACCACACACAATTCACACATGGAATATAAAATATGTACAAACGATAAAACCACAATAATAAACAAACGTGCAATACTGAATAAAAGGATTAACACAACTAATATTGGATCTAGCAATTAAAACACTGTCTCACTGTGACATACGCTTTTCCAGTCAACTGTCCTGCGTTGGTGCAGCTGTGTCCACTGTAGCCTCAGCTCTCTGTTCTTGGCTGACAGGAGCGGACATAACGTGGTCTTCTGCTGTTGTAGTTTTATGAGTTGTTCATTCTGAATCTTTTCTGCTCACCACAGTAAAGAGTGGTTATCTGAGGTACTGTAGTCTTTCTGTCAGCTCGAACCAGTCTGGTTATTCTCCTCTGACCTCTCTCATCAACACGGTGTTCCTTCTCAAGAGCTGCTGCTCACTAGATGTTTTTGCTTTTGGCTCCATTCTGAGTAAAACCTCTAGAGACCATTGTGTGTGAAAATCCAGGAGCTCAGCATTTGCAGAAATGCTCAAACCAGCCTGTATGGTACCAACAGTCATGTCATGGTCAAAGTCACTGAGATCACATTTTTTTCCTCATTCTGAAGCTCCTGACCTGTGTCTGCATGAGTTTAGGCACTGCACTGCCACCACATGATTGTCTGATTGGATAATTGCATGAATAAGCAGGTGTTTCTAATGAAGTGCCCAGAGAGTGTATAAATCTACAGTGCTCCACTTTCATATTGGTATTTTTGATGAAAGCATATTATTTAGTCTGCACATGTCAACTTAAAGCTCTTTTTGACATTACAATCATTTTTTAATTCCTTTAATGTTTGAGGTCTGTGAGGCCTGAGGAACACGTGACGTGACCTGGAAAGGGACGTGTTTACTGCCCCCCCCCGCTGCTTGTTCATGGCAAAGTGAGTGAAAAGTGGATCTTTGCTGATTATTGGACACAAGATGACGTTAGGCCTCATTCTCTGACAGGACTGCAGGTCACTGGATTGCATTTTCCCTGTGATGGAACAATAGCTTCAGTCCCCTCTATTTTAATTGGATAAATCTGCATTTTTTTCTGCACACTAAATAACCCATTATAACAAAGAGAAAACATGCCCCCCCCCATTTTTGCAAATTTATTAATCAAAAACTGAAATATCACATTGACATAAGTATTCAGACCCTTCATCCTCAAGTCTTCTTGGTTATGATGCAACAAGCTTTGCATACTTGGATTTGGGGACTTTCTTCTCTCTCACTTCTCTTTTCTTTCATCCTCTCAGGCCCTGTCAGGCTGGAGGGGTACCATAGCCATTTTCAGGTCTTCAGAGATGCCCTGTGCTCTGGCCCAGGTTTTCATTAAGGATATCTCTGTACTCTGCTCCATTTTCCTCAACCATGACCAGTCTCCCTATCCTCGCTGCTGAAAAACACTCCCACACCCTGATGCCGCCACCACGGTGCTTCACGGAGCAGCACCCGGTTTCCTCCAGACACGATGCTTAGAACTGACGCCAAACACTTCAAATCACCACACCAGCCCAATCTTGTTTCTCACAGTCAGAGTCCTTTAGGTGCTTTTTTTTTTTTTTTTTGCAACTTTCACTCAGGAGACACTTCCGTCTGGCCACTCTGCCATAAAGCCCAGATCAGTGGAGTGCTGCAGTGATGGTTATCCTTCTTCAAGTTCCTCCTTCGCCACACAGACTCTTTGGAGCTCAGCCAGTGACCATCAGGTTCTTGGTCACCTCTGTTACCAAGGCCCTTCTCCCCCCATTGCTCATTTAGTCCAGGTGGCCGGCTCTAGGAAGAGCTCTGGTTGTTCCAAATGTCTTACATTTAGGAATGATGGAGGCCACTGTGCTCTTGGGAACCTTCAATACAGCCTTCTATCTATCTAGCTATCTATCTATTTATTTATTTCTGTAGGCAGCTCCTTCCTCCTCATGGTTTGGTTTTTTGCTCTGATGTACATTGTCAGCTGTGAGACCTTATATAGAGACAGGTGTGTGTCTTTCCAAATCATGTCCAATCAGCTGAATTTGCCACAGGTGGACTCCAATCGATGTGTAGAAACATTTCAGAGATGATCAAGAGAAATAAGTCATAGCGAAGTGTCTGCATACTTATGTCAATGTGTGTTATTGAGTGAAGATTGATGAGGGAAAAAAATGAATTTAAACTGTGTGAATGGGACTGAAGACTTTGAGTGCACTGTATGTCTAAAGAACAGCAGTATTTTTTAACAAGAACAGTGTCTTGCTCAACAGCACTTCAACAGGACAGATGTGTGCAGGCACAATTGCTGACCCTGAGTTGTGTGCTTCAATGAAACAACAACAACCCCAAAGTAAAAATGTAAGCATATTAACAAAATAACAACTTAAAAACAAAAAAAAAGGATTTTTTATTAACAGTTTAGAAACACAACATTTTTTGTGTCTTCCTTTCTTGGCTTTGTTTGTATTTTTCTGTTCCATCTCCAAATAATCCAGAGTGCTACAAACACAGTAGCACAAAACTCACCCACCCTTCTAATCCAGAGTCCATAACCCCTTCCTGTTCTGATGGGAAGAAAAAAATGGAGCCAACATCTCAGCAAGAATCGGCACCACAGGGCATGTCGAGGTCAAGAACAGTGACAACGCTAACGCACCACCTCTTCTGTGATGTTTAGCATATATGTATAGCTATTGGGCAATTCAGTTTTATAACTAGTTCTCAGTCTGCACGGGAGAACCTGAGCAGTCAATCACAGACACTAATGGCTACATTATGGACCCAAGCATGTGCTTCTTTTTTGAGGTAAGCATGATTCTGTTCAGTCAGGAAGTAAAAGAAAACTCTAAATGCTGGTGGGGAGTATGAACTTCTGGGACTGTGTAATATTGGACGTTCACCAGAAAACAACCTCCATCAAGGGAGCAAAGTAAAAAATAGAAATGTAAGTGACATCAATGAAGGACACATCTTCAGTAGTTGTGTTATCAACCAAGTAGATCCACCTTCAGCATTTCTGGTCATGTATATTATCCTATCCTTCTTGTAGTAGAATTTAATCTGATTTGACACAATGATTTTGAGTTATCCAGTCAGTAATTATAGTACAACTTCCATTAGTGTATCATGCTGCCCCAGCAATAATTGTGAGGACAGATTTATAGTCAGGAGTCACCAGATTAAAGATTCTTACCAACTGACTCTAGTCACAATACAGTTTTAAATAAACTGTACATATGAGATTTGCTTCCACTTTTTCAACAAATTTCCCTACAATGTATATGGCATATTAAACGTTAGAGGCTGGAAAAAAAAAAAAAAAAAACCTATGAATCTATCATCTATCATCTATCAATGGAGATTCCTCCTGAAGTTTCCAGTGCACATTACTCAGTTCCCATGAAATGTGAGTAAAAGGGAGGGCAGGTGTTGCGACAAATACTAACTTCACAACTACACACCATGGTTGAGGATACAGGGCAGAGGACAAAGCAGGAGATGAAAAATTTATGAATGACAAGTTGAATGATGAGTATAACAACACTCACCCTTGTCAAATGTCTATAGTTATTTCAATATGGCCATGCACAGCTTACACCTCCTTCTGTATCGGCGTCAATCAGATCATTTGTTGGATCGAGAGGGTTATTTTGGTTCTTTCTCCATTTAAGACAGAAGAGATGAACGGCACAGGAGACAGAGGGGGAACAAGGTGAGTGGTCTCCTATCCTTTTCCATTTAGCTTCCAGCAGTTCAACAAACGGGGCATCATAAACAAAATAAAACAAAAAGAAAGAGAAAAGAAAACCCAAATGGAAAAAAAAAAAAAAACAGAGCGAGAATGAACTTGAACATTTATACACTGTCAATAAATAGAGTGATTTTTTTCCCCCAGTTCCAGCTGTTATAATTCATCCTCTATGTGGTTTTCTTGTTGGGCCTTCTCCACAGGTCCTGCAAATGAGGACAGAGATGGAAAAAATGAAGTGAATGTATGTGACATAACATCACATCTGTTCATTAGGACAGAAAAGCATATACTTTGCCGAGTAACTCAAGCACACGTTTACCGACGCTTGAAAAAGCCTTAGCTGAGAGTAAGAGGGAAAGACGCAGACCTGGTTTGTCGTCTCATCATGTTCAAACACTCCTATCATGTCACAGCAAGTAGCAGACTGCTGCCTTTTTAACCCAGTGAAACCAAATTATCTAGTAACTTGCAAGAATGTAAAAGAAATGCTCCTTTGGATGAGACGAGACTGTAATGCAACCTTTTAATAAATGACATTACATTATTATGCAGGATTCATTACTTTTTAACAGGTATCACCACAGAAACATTCCATCACATTCTGGCTTTCCAGTTTCATGATATTTTAGTTTTTGTTAAAATGTTATTATTTGGACCTGATCAAATTTCACTTTCTACAATGATTACAAACTAACTTGTATTAAAATGTTATGCTCCCTATTTGAGGAAAAAAAAAAAAAAAGCTTTCTTCATGTGCACATCTCCAAAGTTGCTGTACAAATCAACATAGTTTGTGCATGACCAAAAACACATTGTGACGTCCACAGGCTTGCTCAGAACACGATCAGCGAGAGGTGTAAGGCTTTTAAAGCTTATTGCAGCAGCAGCTGGAGTTAATTACAAATCATGTGACCAAAATAGACATATTTTTGTTGGCACACTGTACACTATGAATGAAGTACTACTACGAAGTAGGATTTATGGTTATCGAGGTAACTTCTGGTATAACCCTGGGTTTTCAGTCCTACAACAGTGGTTCACTTGTTACCGGGATAAATCACCGTGGTAACTTACACTGAACTCTTAACCTGCTCTGGCACAGGTTAACTTCAGGGGATCAGATCAAAACCTGTCAACAGCCAAACTACTGACAAATAAGATACCTGGAAAAACTGAGTCATCATTCCTACAGGATCCCGAAGGGAACAAAAGACTGACTGGCAAGACTACAATTAAGTGATAAATAATAACGAGCAGTAAACATTTTTATAAATCAGGGGAATCATTTTGCTGTTCCACACCTTGCATGTGTCCATTCTGGTTGTAAAACAGAGCTTGCATGGAAGGTTTGTCACACTAAATAAATATATCATAACTATTATAATTCCATTTTAATTGAAAGATTCTTTAACCTGAGGGCAGGTTATATCATATTAAGTACATTATACGTGGTTCTGATGATGTTGCTTATAATTAACAACTCCGCCTCTTTCACATGAACGCACTCATTGCTGGATGGGTAAACCCAGGGTTAACTGAGCCAGTTGATAACCAGCTTTGTAGTACAGGCTATCCAGGATGGTCAATGTTAGGTTCAGTTAGCCCAGATAAGTAAAAGTTATCCTGGGTATGTTGAACTTGCTTTGTGGTACAGGCCTCAGGACTTGGACTTCTATTATTACTCTGCAGTGATACGATGGTCCATTTGTGTTGACAGTGTGTGTGTCGGTGGGGAGTTCATTCAGCTCAGTGGTGTTTCCTGAGCCTGTAGTTTAGTGTTGCACTAGACCACATTTAATGTGTTCCAATTATTTTACCACCCCCTAAAGTTCTCCGGCATTATCAGCAACAGGTGTGGCAGACCGACCTGTGGTTGTCCTTTCTTCTGTGGGCTGTGATTGGCTGTCTGAGTCTATGTGACCAGTGCTCTCCTCGGTGGGCGGGGCATCGCCCGGCTGCACCTCCTCTGGGCTTTCTGTGTTTGAATGAAAAGATGCTTGTTATTTTCCTATTACAGCTGCAATAATAATAATAATAATAATAATAATAATAATATAATTGCCATGCGTGTGTCATGTTTTATCGACTCACCACTCTTTGTGTCTGTGCTCTCCTCTGTGGGAAGGATAACTTTCTCCTCAGCAGTGCTGTTGGCCTTGCTGCTTTTATCTGAACTGGTGCTGTTCTTGGCTTTGGCTTTAGCCTTTGGCTTGGCAAACTTGGCCTTGTTCAGCAAGTAGTTGACCTCACGATCCAGCAGAGCCAGCTTTGACTCGATGTCTTTGGACAGTAGGATTGGCCGTTCTTTTGGAGAGCGTTTCTCCTGCTCTGCCATTGTCTCATTCTTCCACATCTGGAGCAGACAGAGATTCGAAACACGAGGATCAGTTTACTAGATACAAGCAGAGCTAACCAGCCTGTAAAAACAGTCTCATGATGTCATCAGGGTTATCTCAGCTTCTAAGATCTGGGTACATGAGGTTTGAGAGAAGCGTGTATTTACCAGGCAAAGAGGGTCTAAAGAAAGATGCCATCGAGTTGCATTACGGAAAATCTGGGATCCAGCATTTTCAGAATTTGACCCATACTAAAAGACCAGAAGTCAGGATCTCTCACTCTATGCTGATTTAATTTCTATTTTCAATCTGTTACTGAGTTGTAAGACTAAGAACATCATAACTTTCAGGAAACCAAATGAACACGGTGACACTTGTCCAGTAGTGCTCAGAGTAGTGTGAAGACAGTGTGACAGCATTAATGCTAACACGACCTACCGTTGTTTCATTGATGACTTTTTCCAACATATTCAGCTCAACCTCAGTGAAGATCTGGTCATCTTCTGGAATCAGTTTGGCACTCCTGTAAAAGAAAAAAAACTATTACTACTATTGCGCTACATCGTGTTAGGCTGCTTAAAGTTTTAAATTGTTTTTGTGAGAAAGACTTGAATCCATGCAGCATTTCTTGGTCATTTATGTAAAAACCTCTGTCCACAGTGAAATGTGTTCAATACTTGAACAGCTACAGCATCAGCTTTATCGACATTTGAAATGAGAGAGAAAGCCACACAGTCAACTGTGAGTGCGCAGCTACACACACACACACACACACACACACACACATGGCCAGTTACTCTGTCTGGTCCGGTCTGTGATCATTTATACTATGTTGTAATACAGGCAAATTCACAATATCTTTTTTCTTGTTTACATGTTTTTGTGTTTCTGTTGTTACACAACGGATTGAGAATGAAACAGCAGGTCATTTCATTGTCTCTTACAAAACACTACATGTTGACCAGCATTCGTGCTACAGTAATAAAAACCATTGTCTGACAAAAATCATACAACATAAATCCAAGCTCATGACAGCAGCTCTGCTCCGTGTTAGTCTATTCTGACATTTAAAATGATGGAAAAGTTAGAGGTGACAGAAAGCCCTCCTCAACTGAACTAACATACAGCCCCAGTTTTAAAGCTCAGTGTCTTGGTTTGGCATATTCACAAATTTAACCTGCTTAACGTGGACATACACACCAAGTCCTCACGTCTCCAGCTTCTTCACACTCACCTTAGAAAGAAGCTGGAGGTGTTGAGCATGCTCTCCAGAGCGGCCAGGCGGTCCGGCCACTTGCGTCTCTCCTCCACCCTGAAAAACATGTCCTTGCATAGGCTCTTCAACTGAGACAGCTTCTCTCTCAGCTGCTTGGTGGTGGCTGTGTAACCGTCCTCATCCATCCACTCCGATGCCTCTGTCAGCTTAGCAGAGATCTGCTCCTTCTCCTCCTCCGACACCACCAGCTGGTAATCGTCCTGGTACAGCTTGTCCTGGAGAAATCATATTGTGAAGTAAAGTATTGCGTGTTTATGGGAGGGGGCATTGGTGACATGTTATTTTTCATCATAGGTTTTTCTCTTGCGTTCCAATTTCTGATTACACTGGTTGCACCTTTATGTTAAATGACCAGTCGCCAACCTTTTTTACACCATGGAGTGTTTTCAGGAAGACAAACTTATCACGGGCCAGTTGCCGTAATAATTCGCTATTATTACAAGGCTATATCAATTCGCGACTAGCTTAACCAGTGTGATGTTGTTGTGCAAAAGATACCGTGAGACAGCAGACAAATAGATGAAAATATCTCTTTTCTGTTTGTTGCTTGTTGTTTGATAAAGTTCTTATTGGCCTTTTACCTTTTATGGCACTTACAGTAAAGTTCATTGATAGTTGTCCTCAACTCCAGCAATCTTCAGTTATCTTTACTTCACCTGGTTCTATGTCCAGCGTAGCCTCTCTGCTTGGCTGTTTGCTCTGTGTGTGTGTGTGTGTCTGCGTGTGTGTGTGTGTGTGTGTGTGTGTGTGTGTGTGCCTGTGTACTGAGTGCAGCCCCACCTCACTCAGAGAGTAGAGGACAGAGAAACAGTGCAACCATAAATGATAAATAGAAAATAAACACATGGTGGTCAATAGTGCCCGGCCACATGACAACTAACCACGGCAGCCCTAAATAGGCAACTGTAGTATTTTACCGGTTAAAAACAAAATTTAATTAATTTGTCCTTCTCTGTGGCCCGGTAGTGAATATGCCGTGGTCCGGTACACGACCCAGTGGATGGGGACCACTGTGTTAAATGATTTAATATCTAGGAATAATGTTGGCTTTTATGCCCTCTAAGTGTCAACAGCAAATCCAATGTCCTTATTTAAAAACAAGGTCAGATAAAAAAAAAATTCTAAAAAAAGCTTCTGTTGCTTACCTGTGTCTCAAAGATAAAAGCCTCCAGACTGTTAAGTGTCTTTTCCCTCTCCTGTTTGGCCAGGTCTCTGTCTGTCAAATCCTGCAGCCTGAAAAGATACAAAGCCCAAAGTTTTAGTGATCACAACGGATAATCAATAAAACAACACAAAAGCTGAAAAGAAATGAAAATTGCTGCTTCACTTCTTTTGAGAGGAAGTGACATCATCTGCGGTGGGATCAGAGATGTCATTGATGACAAGTTCCACTGTGATGTCTTCAGAAATCTTGGTCTTTTTCTGAGGTTTTGCCTTCTTCTCCAACTCCTTCTCTGGCTCCACACTTCCAGATTTCTCTCCATCATTTTCCTCCTTCAACAGCAGGGATATCATTACTTTCAATACCAAATAGACACTTGTCTCATTCATACATAGATTTTCAAATTCACCAAATTCTGTGCAAAATTTAGAATCACAGACAGACAGTGTATGTGAGCTCTGCAAGTGTTTCTCAGAGAGATTACGTGTGACAAATCTTACTTTGGCATCAGTCTTGCTGCCTGACTCCTCTGTCTTCTCCTGGTTTTTCTCTTCACTTGCACTTTTCTCTGAATTGTCCTGCTTCTCCTTGGCAGCCTCATCCTTTTGGGCCTCGTCCTTGTCGTCCTTTCCTGACTCTGGAGGCACTTCCTCCTCATCCTGGACATGACAAATCAGGGAACAATGTTGGCTACAGTCTCAGGCCATGTGCGAGCAATGCCACCGACAGTTAGTTGTAAAACTGTTAATAAACAGCCATCGTATGGAGACAAAGCAATGTATCCCAAATGTAAAATCTGGAGTTCATACTGGCTTTACTGTATTTTCTTAAAAACATATTAATTCATTGGGACACTGTGTTGTTCCAGGGATATAGCTGCAATTACCTGGACAGGTTCAGTAACATTTGGGGCAGGTTCTGCGGATCCTCCTCCAAACAAGGTGGAAATTGTGTTACCCAGTTCTGAAAAACAGATGCAACAAGTGTCGGCTCAGTTATGTAATGATAAGTCATTTATACTATAACAGGTTTTAGTGTGGCACGAATCAGCAGGAAGGCAACAAGATTAATGAGCCCAGTACTCTCATGTCTCCCACATGAACAAGGAGAATACAAGTGTGTATGGTTTCAGTTTTCAGGTGATTTAATTTAATCGAGGTAATGGCACCGTGTGTAATTACACAGCACTCTGGATGCTGAAATCAGAGGCTGTAGATTTATCAACATATGTGCCCTGCAGCCGTCAGGTGGCTGCAGGGGCTTAATGAACTGAAAGAGAGAAGAATTTCACTATTAATCAGCTGTAGACAACTGACACTATAAGAATCACTTAACAGATCAATGCAGAAAGCCATAACAACATTCCTGCTTTAAACACATTATCAATACATACATATTATTTTATACTAATTTAAAAAACACATTTACCAGTTTTCAGTTGAACTATTATTCAATAATTGTTTAGCATTTTCTCCAAGTATTTAGTTTACGATTGTTGTTTGTTGTCACAAACAGATGTTTCACAACCACGTCTAAAATCTAATTTCCAACAAAATACCAAAACCTCGCTTTGCACTTCCTCATTTAAAAAAGGGAATATTTGTAAGTTTTCTCTGCCGCTGAACGCAGTTTCTTGCCGGCAGCGGGTCGTGGTGATTGTCATTCAACAAGAACTTCAGACCTTTGTCACGTCAACAAGACAGGAGGTTATAATACGTCCTCTGAGCAGCGCTATGTATTCAGGGCAGATTGGAGACTACAGTGAGTTGCTATTAGAAAACTGGTTAGCGTGCCATCTTCAGTAGAAGAAAAAGACGTCATAGAATCAAGGGTTAAAATTGGCACTGCTTTCCACCCGCTGGAGACAGCTCTTGGCGAGGAAAGGAATAAAGTTTGATGCTAAATTTTCAACATTTCCTCTAGACTGGTAAGATTACAGCAGTTAATGCTAACGTTTGCTATGTAGCATTAGCAAAAACTTACAAATAACTTCCTTAGTGAACTACCCGTTTGCTCTCTCTCCTCCCACCTGTGCACAGTGCGCTCTGGACTGGGAACCCAATATCACACAGATGGACAAAGCAAATTTCAAGGTCAGAAAAATACCACACAGTCGCCTCCACAAAAAAAAAAAAAAAAAAAAAAAAAAAAAAAAAGAGCCTGAAGTGCCACTCTTCTCACACTGGGCTAAGCTTACAATTGTGTGTTTGCAAAACCTACTAGTTAATGTTGACTCCTCTTCTATCTCCTCCACTATTGTTTCAAAGACAGACTCCACCTGTGAATGAAAATTAGAGTATTTGATTGATTGGTACAAATGAAAACATTTTGATTCTGTGATTATTCAAGGAATTTAATAAAACAAGAAACAGTTTGTTTGAAATGTATGCCATGGAAGTTGTGCATGTTATTATTTGATTCATAAATCCTCAGATGTTTGGTTTTCACTGTTATTAATCTCCTTTGAGTAAAGCACATTTACTTGGAGTCAATTTTTTTTGGCTTTGGTTGAATAAGCATCACTGACCTCCATGGCAACCAGGAAAGACCCACTCAAAGTGTCAACCAGTATGTCTTACATAACAGAAAGGAATTTAATCCATTATCCTTATACAATGTCTTTCATTTTACAGCTGAGGCAACAAACATTAAACAGACGAGATGTGCTGTTGTTTAGCCACTCTGACACTTTCATTGGTTTGACTGCGAGTGTTCAATAAAGAAGCTGCATCAATGGAAAAGTGGAACTGACCCGATCCAGCAGGAGCACTCCACTTTCATCCATGTTGAAATGGGCTTTGATGCCTTTTGACTCTGCGTCTGTGTGTTTCTGAAAGCTGCTGCCCACTCCAGACAGTTTAACTGTGGTCAGGTTCAGAGAGCCAAACACACTACAAAACACGACCGACAGGGAAAAGGGAAAACAGGTCTTACATTCAAATATATCTAAATCACGAGGGAATGTGGGTCAAAGCAACAACTGGGGAGGATCACACATTCAACCTTAACAGAAATGTCATAAACACAGTTGAACTGACTAAATCTTTGTTCTGAAAAACACTTTTTCAAGAGCGCCAGGAGGAAAGGAAGCAGCCATCCAACCTGAGATCATCCTGACTCAGGAAGCTGAGGTCGCCGTAGTTGATGTCGAAAGCAAAATCATCACTGTAACGGTTGAATGTGATGACCTTGCGCTGGGGGTAGGGCGCCATCCTCTGGAAGAGGATACGCTTGTTGTGTTTCAGGGTTTTGACCCCCTCCTCCTCCGTCTCTCGGGTGAACTCCACCTGATGGAATATATTACATGTGGTCAGTGTTCATTTTTATATAATTTTGCAACAGCAAACAATGCATTGATTTTAGTACTGCACAAATATTCTTCATAACAGTGTACAAATGAGGGATTAATATAGTTCATCTATGAGCAAAGCCAAAACTTTCATCTATGATTTTCTACAGTGATGTCATTTAAATTCATCTCCAGCAGCATGAATCAGCAGTGAACAACCTGCACTGACCTGAATGGGGAAGACAGCTGCGTCTCGGACCAGGAAAGGTTTGACCTTGAAGGCCTTGCTGAGGGCAGCAGCCTGGTACACAGCACCCATTGCTGCTGCCTCATCTGCATTGATGTTCTTCCCCAGCTCCTCTCTGCAAGGAAAAACACACAATTACAGCTGCAAGTCTTCTCGATCCAACCACAACTGCAGAACTAAAACTCAATTTTCTCCAAGTCAGTGACAAAGTAATGTGGAATCAAAGTTGTGGAAGAATGTTATTCTTTTTGTGTATTTGCATCAAAAGTGAAAGTTATTCAAATCAGAGCAGCATCTCTGTATTGACACTTACTTCGCCACAGCTTTGAGCAGCACTTCTTGGACTTTGGGGACACGAGTGGAGCCACCTACTAAAATCACCTGCTCTATTTCATCCTGTTGGCAGAAGGATAAGAACTCAGCATCACAGCAGTGATACAGACGAATACTAATTGACACTTACAAAAATGATTTTGCCCGACAATAGCACTTCATCAGTCTACACCTTTAGATGGGAAATGACCTCAATTTGCTTCATCATGAATATGGTTTTTGAAACATTTTTCACTTCAGTGGGTGAAATGGGTTCAGCTGATGGGTGTATTTGTATTTAAAGACACAGATAATCAAAAAGCCCACTTCTACTAATAATGGCCATTTGTTTTCCAATCCGTCATTTCACATTTCACAGTTTTTTCATATTTTAACATTTTCTATGTATTTTTTCATGACCATTCTGTTAATTAATCAAAAAGGAAAAGAAACAAGTCAGTAACAACAACAAATAAGAATAAAAGGCCCAATAGGCACAATCTCAATACATAGTATTTCAAATGCAGTAACGGGCAGCAGAGTGACGACTCTAACTGCTCCTATTTCCTGACTTATATCCTTAAAACTTCTAAGCGATTCAGGCCCATGATAAAAAAAGAAAAGATTCTTGCAGCTATTAAAGATTTTAAATTCCCCCGTCACACAAATAAATGTGTTTCATTTATCGTTCCCATGATGTTTGATTTTCACTGTGCTTAATGCAGTTTGACACTAAACAGCTGTTTTCAGTCTCACACCTGAACGTACCCGCAGGATTTATGATTTCACAGCTAGTCTGGAAGTCAATTGTGGCCCCACACACACTGAGACTGGACTATTCAATAAAGAAAAACATTTGCAGACAACTGCTTGTGTCCAACAGTTACTCTTTTGAAATAAACTAATTTTGCATATTCAGAAATTCTGGATTTTACAATGAGGTAGAAGGAGTAGATATAATTTAAAACTTCCACCAGGTGACAATGTTCAAGACTATTGTAATAAAGGTCATAACTTCAATAAATGGTGGACTGAAAAACAACAGCATATCATTACTATATAGAAACCTATAGTCTAGTAGATATTACGTTCTTTCTTCTTCTTCTAGTCTAATCTATTTCCTATGTCTAGAGTGACAAGCAGCCAAATCTGCACACAGGGGTCATTAAAGTTTCATCTTATTCCGTCGAGTGAGACGACCAGAGACGACCAGAGAATACCGACCAGCTTCATCTCTGCAGCAGAGAGGGCATCCTGCACCGGGCGAGGAACTCTTTCAAAAAGATCAGCACACAACTCTTCAAACGCTGTCCTGGTCACCTTAGCTTTGAAATCAATGTCATCCATCAAACCTTCCACCTGCAAAAAAAAAAAAAAAAAATTGTTTTCACTGTAATGGTGCTGAGAACATATGTTATGATATGATTTCTCATAGAAATTCCAACAACGTGCAACATTTCTGAGGCCTTGAAACAGTGAATTTAAGATTTAAAATCAGTCTAGTCTTCAGCTGTAGGTTCATATCACTGCACCCACCTGGGCCATGAAGTCCACATTTGCACTGAGCACCGTCTTGAGCCTCTGAGCCTCTTTGAGGAGTTTGGCCATGGCTCGGTGGTTCTCCCTTACATCTTTCTTGCTCTTCTTCTGCTCGTTGAACAGTTTGGCCAGGTGGTCCCGGAGTCTGAGGTCCATCTCAAAGCCGCCCAACCCTCGGTCAAACCTAGAGCCAGAACAAGAGAAGCACACCTCAGTTTGCATGGATGCTTAGGAAGTATTTCTGAGGAGTGATACAGGTGGTTTAAAATGTGGTTCTGTCTTCTTTTTTTTTTTTTTTTTCTAAATCAGCTGACAGTCAAGAGCTGGAAGCATTCACTGGCTTTTCTAATCAACGACACTAAAGGATAAACACACCCACATGAAGCATCTCTAATCCTTATCTGTGGATATTTGATGTGGATATTTTGAGAGCTTTGATGGCTCAGGCAGGATGAAACATTACAGCACTCACCTATCAAGAAAAAGAAATAAAGAAAAGCCAAACAAAAGCTGGTGCGCTGCAGGGATTATATTACCACACCAGCTCTTACTGCATATCAAGAGGACCCGGTCAGAGAAGATGCGAGGCTTTTGTTTATCTTAGCAAATTGTACACACTGAACAATTCATGAAAAAAAGATCAGCAAAGATGTAGCAATGTCTGGCCACGCCCCCCAGAGATTAATGTGGGGGGGGGCTGGATAACTTTTCATTGGAATCACTGATCTGTCCACATAGTGACAAGCAATAAAGATCATATTTTCAAATCAGGGGATCACTTCCCTCAGATGATTTTACACTACACCATCACTGGAGCTTTAGACGCACAGAGATGATTAGAAATAAAAAGACTGTCACCTTTTATAGGAAAATAAACCTACATGCAAAAATTATACAAATTAAACATTTCTACCAGATTGACCTTATTGGGAGTTAATTTGATATTTTTAAATCTTATCTTCTTCAGACTAATGGTTCTTTTGCTCTCTGCTTTGGCAGGACAAAAAGACTTTGAAGAGTCTGAGTGCATCATGTTTTGGTTAGTGCGAACTAAACCAAACGGGCATAGTCAAGACATTAAAGCCAAATAAGACTGGTCTACAGTACAGATAAGGCTCTAACTAATATGTTGATGCCAGTGAAAGACGTGGGAGGCTACCTATCTGCTTCTTCTTCTGTCAGCTCACTGACTTCACTCCAGCTGGAAATCGATATGTCGACATGTGCATCTCCCTGCTGTGAGTTTCAGACAGGATGAGGAGGGCCGATACAGAAAAAGCAGCATGCTGGAATCTTAATATGATATATGGTCCATGACTCCCAGTCATGGGAGAGAATCTCCCAGAGAATCTCATAATGGGTCAGTCTAACTTTTTTCCGTTGACTATCCTCTAAAACACATCTTAATGAGGTGCTGTCAGGGGCTTCTGTGATTCACTGAACAGCCTGGCAGCAGGGCAGAGGTATTCCCTCCCAAAGTTTTTGACTTGCCCTTTTTTTTTTAACCAATCAGAGAGGGCCAAAGTCAGGGGTGGGAGCTAATGGCTGTCAATCAATATGTGAATGCTTCTGGTCTACTGCTTCTCTCACATTGAGGCTTTAACCAGTGAGTTAGTATTATCTGCTGGAGGATGTTACTATGACTGACTCACAGGCTAGCAACCTCCTGATTCCTGCATTAGCTGACACAGTGAAGATGACGAGGATGTAGGTGGAGGCCTGAGTGGAGCATAACAGAGCTTTAAAACAGAATGTTTTTAAATTTGAAAAGTGTGTTCAGTGTCTCCTGAAACCAGAATGAAACCGTTTATGACCGACACAAAGCAGGTGTGTGAGGTAGAAAATAGCCCTGGTTAGAATTTTCCAATTTGACATGTATCTGTTTGTATCACAGATAAAATCCTGTACAGATACTGACAATAACACTCATTATAAGGAGATTTCATTTTGATGAACGCTCCAGACACAGTGAATACCTTTAGAAAGCACAAGGTTCAGAAAAGTCAACTCGTGTTTTCAAGTCATGTCAGCAAAACTGCAGCACTCAAACCTGACCTCTGACCCCTGCCGCTCTGACTGTTCCTGGAACTTCTCCTTGTTCTTTCCACTCTTATTTACTAAAATACATTTGATCTGGCCATGTTCAATGTCAGATAAGTAAATAATACGTTATGAAACTGATTATCATATGGATGAAAAATGATATGAAAATAAGAACCAATACATTATCAGGGTTTTTCCTGCACAGAGAATTGGGAGGCGGTCGCCTCAGTCAAATTTAGTGCCGCATTTCTAGTACTTGTTTTCTCAGTACTCGGTGGATTTGAATCAATACGGGAGGTAATTTGTCCCGTATTTTCATTCATGTTATGTCCTCAAAGTGCTGTGAATAATGTAATGTCAAGTAAATGTAAACCAGTTGCCGCCATTGTTCAGGTGGCAACCCTACAGATGAATATTATCTCTTTTACATCCAAGCACACCCAGCTTCTTGAAAAGTTTCCCTAAATTAACGTTACATCCCATTGTGTATGTTTTTTTTGCAGAAATGTCTCACATCACACATTATTTTAAAAAGAGAGTTCACGAGGAGGAGAATTGTGAGGACAGGTGAAACAGTGCAGACATCATTAGTTCTTCTAATATGGGGAAAAAAAGTTAATTCATGTTACTGACGAGATACAGTTAATGTGTCAGGACTGAAAGTAGAAATAGTTCTCAGCCACAAGTGGAAGGATCAGAGCGCAAGAGAGGAGTCAAGGCGAGAGTACCGAGTCTTTAGAGGTGTATTAATGAGTGTATTAAAGCCGACGTTTACATGATTTTAACATCAGTTTTTATTCATCTTCCCAGATGTTCCGAAAAGCATAGAGTGAGTGGCTTTGACCCGCAGAGGCTGGAGAGACAATGAAAATATAATCACCCAGGAAAAACCCTGCATTATGAGTTATTAAAACTCTATTATTATGAAACATTACTTTATAATGGCATTACATTTCATAATAATGAATTTAGTTTTAATAACTGTAAAATATTCCCTAGTCTTAATTTTACAGAAGAGAAATCTCTCTCTCTCTCTCTCTCTCTCTCATTATGAATCGAGTTTGTTATCCAAGGTGATAGTTTGCTAAAATATTTCTTTTTCACCTTCACCGAGGCCACAAGCTTCAGGAAGTTGCGCTACAGTGTCTATAAATCGCTTGCGAACTGCAACTTTTTTTGTGTTTTTTTTTTTTTTTTTACTGGCAGGCATGTGTCGAAACATGCACAGAGGTGATCAGACACAGTGATATCAGTCACCAAGACATTAACAATGCCACAGCCTTGTGTGTGGGCTCATTGGCATGCTCAGTAAGATCTAAATTTTCTAGGAGGGCTTTGAAATTGACAGTCATGTATCATATGTACATGCTGGTATTGCAGATTCAGCAGGGTGACGTGTTCCACAACAGGAATGGGTGTCTGTCCTAACATGACAGCTATAGACACAGACATAATTTTGACTGACTACCTCAACTGGTGGCATAAAAGAGGAACAACAACGCCCCCTCCATTCTGTGTTTGTACCTTTTACACAAAACAGTGAGGCAGAATACAGGCACAACATTTCCACAAGACATTAGTTAGTTATTGTGTCTATGCACTCTGATGATTTACAGCAGCCTCTAGTTGGTTGATTTGGATTTAGCTCTGCATTTGTGTTGTAGTCAACCGTAGTTCACAAATTTTGATGTCAGTTGTCTAGCCTGCTAGGAGGATGGAGACATGAGCCAGCAGCAACAACTCCACTGTCATGAATTTACAAAATAAGAATAAACTAGAAAAAAGGGCATTTTTAATTAAAATGTCTATACGAAAAATAAAAAAAATCAACTCCTACAAATTTTAGAAAGTTTACTAAATTATTTACCAGTTTGCTAGTTCATGTATATATTTTACACTATTTACTCATATGACTATTTATTTCATCATATAATTTTTTTATGTATTTATTAACAGAATAGTCTTTGAAATACGTCTAAAACTGCCGCATTGTTTACCTTCACATCAGTTTTTATATATTTCAAAACCTTGGAGACAACAGGCCCGACAGTGAGAGGCTGCCACTGTGTACCATCACACGGAACAAATACTATGCTGATAGAAACATTCTCACTTCAAGGATCAGTGGACTCACCCAACACCTCGGATCTGTAACTGGGGCTGGGTGCCAGACTCCTTGGTTTTGACTGTTTGATAAGTGACGATGGTAGCGGTGGTGCTGCCTGAGCCCATATCATAAAACATCACATTCTGAAAGGGAACAAGATCAGATGTTTAGCAATTCTGTAGTTAAGTTTGTTGTCTTACAGTTACAGATGGCTCTAAACATGAAGCTGTTTTTCACAGTGAGAACAACGTTAAATAACAGCCTCTTATCAGTTACTCCAGTAAATGACTATAAAGTATAATTAAGGGTAAAACTGGCATTAATCTACATTTTTGTTATTGTCAACAAATCCCTTGAAAAGACCAAAACCAACAATTTGTCAATCTGTCTCTCAACACTTTGTGACTTTGTTTGAGCTCCAAGCCCATTAGTTCCAACTCAAGATGTAAATCTTTTTATTAAAAAAAAAAGAAAAAAAAAAAAAAAAAGCCTCACACATATTTTGTTTAATTCAAAAACAGGCTCAGTTATCTCCTACAAAAGCTGGTCACTGTTTTTAAATCAAACTTTACTCAAAGAGGAGGAAATGGCGCAGGGGATTATTCAGGGACTATTTTCAGCGGTGGATTAATACATATTTGGTGCTCTGTTGAGTATTTTGGGCAGCATCATGGCGTGTGTGGGACTGAGTCAAAATTAACAACAGTATGTTGTTAATTTTATTGATGAAGGAAGATGTCACCCAGAGCAACAGTGTGGCTCAATGATGTGATTCCTGAATGAACTGTTTCTGGAAACAATGGTGCTCTGAGGCTCAGAGGAAGAAGATGCTACACCAGACTTTGAATACAAACATAATACTTATGAGTAGGATACATTCATTGTTAGTTTGGGTCTGCACATGGGATTTGTTGACTATAAAATAGACTAGTCCATTGTTGACAATAGAATATCACCAAACTGATTCTTAAGTATTTAGGAGTAATGCCAAGTGCACCTTAGCTGTGTTATCAATATCTTTCCTCCTGAAGACCCCATAGTTCAAGGCCACAGCTGTGTTGTCATTGATGAGCTGAAGAACCTTTAGACCCGCCATCTGTGCAGCCTGCAGGACTGCCCTGCGCTCTGCCTGGTTGAAAAAGGCTGGGATGGTGATCACTGCATCTTTGATTGGTTGTTCTGGGAATTGGAGAGATTAGGATGAAAAAAAGAAATGAATATGCTTGACATTTTTTAAAAATGGTCACACAATGATACATCTTTGTCCTTGAGCCAACCGACCTGCAAAGTCCTGAGCCAGCGCACGAGAATAATTGAGCATCATCCCAAGGAGCTCCTCAGGTGTGTACTGCATTTCTCTGGAAGAAAAAAAGAGCAGAGAGCCAGGTTAGATCCCTCTGTCTAGACCAGTGTTGTGTTTTTGTCTAACTTGTCAGTCTTTGCTTGATGCAGCATATTAATGTATATACCATGTAGCACCTAAATAATGAACAAATCGTCCCTGTGACTTGTGATGTCAGGGGACTCACGTTCAAGACTGAATATGACAAATGAATGGATAAAAGATTTCATGTATGCATTTATTGTATGATGAGAAACTAAAATGTGAAGTAGGGGACAAATAAAAAAAAGACTCACTCTGAGTTTTTAAAGTAAACCGTGCCTCTCACTGGGTCCTCCTGCAGCTGGTGCTCAGGAAAACGTTTCTGGTAGAGAGCCACTTGGGGGTTATTCTGCTTTTTGCCCAGGATGCTTTGGAGATGTCTATAAACAGTTCTGGGGTTCTTCACAGACTGAAATGTAAATAATATGACCATTAATAACATACAAGGAAAGGTATTACTTTGAGGTGATTTGACTGTTTAAAGTATACATTGACTGAGAAAATGATATTCATCACATTAAGCGCAATTTAGTAAATTTAAATAGAAGTCATACCACTCCTAGTGCACTGTCTCCAAAAAGTCTTTCATTTTCTTTAAGACATACAACTGTGGGTGTTTTCCTCCTCGATTCCCTGAAGAAAAAGACAACAGACATCGTATTCAACTCTGAAATGTAATTTCACACTGTATTAATTAATATTATATTACATATTAATATATTAATATTAATTTGGCCATTTCCCTCAGTTACATTTCCTCCAATATCCAAACCAGGTGTGTACACTCACTGCACCATGAAGAAGACAAACACTCAGTTACACTCACTTGTTGAGAACAATCTCCATTGGCACACCAGGTTTCACTATCGCCATTTTCATCCACTCGCTGCCCAGGTCGACTGACATGACAGCTACAGTCACTGTGAACACAAAGACATGAAGCTGGTGAGGCAGAGGATCCTGAGACACAACAGAGATGCAGATTATTTCCAAACACTGATCTATAATAACTGTATGTATTGACCAGCATTGCACTGCTCACCGCTATAATCAGTGCTTCATGTAAGTTATGCGTCTCCATAAGTAGATGGATCACATTACCTGTGTGATAAGGCAACATTGCCAGAACCAAGCAGAAAAGAGCAGCCAGCAGCAGCTTCCTCCTCCCCATGGTGAGCTGGAAAGATGAACACATGAAACATTATGTTTAAATAATATAATCAACTGAATGATTGTTCACAGAATGTCCTTAATTAAAAAAATAAAAAAATAAAAAAAAAAACCTTAAATTTGATATTTCATTTGCAGGTCCTTCATCAAACACCATTATTAACACCAAACATTTTTTTTAAAGTCTATCCTTTAACCTTGGATATACACCTGCGCAGCAGCTTTGTATCCAGTGGTCTTTCTCACTCACTGTGTGGCAGGTGCAACTTGAGGAACAAGATGATCTCCCACCTGAAAAGTCAAACCTGTTCTATTTGTTTCTAAACCCGAGCTTGATCTCTTCAGAGGGTTCACCACAACTAGAAACGGGGGACAGTTGCATCATACTCAGTATTCTGATAAATGTCCAGTCACTGTTAATGTTCCCTCATGGCTCTTTGGTGCTAATGAAGCTGTGATTAATTTATGAGTGCCATTGCCAGGTATTGTTATGGCCTTTGCCCAAGTATATGCCAAGCAACTAATGCACCTGGTCCCACCCACATAGGTGTGCACAGATCCAAACACGTGGCATTAATACCACTGTCAAGCTTAGATGTTGCTAAAGCTTTGACATTTACAAGGGAACAAACTCTGCACTGAAGGGAGGTATAGGCTATGTTTTTTGTTTGTTTGATTGTTTTTAAACATAGTGTAAATGTACACAGGAACCAGAGCTTAACATTCAGACAGAGTACATCAGAAATCACAACACTGTTTGTGTTTCACGTTAAAAGGAGAGAACAGCAGACAATCTACATAGAAACTTCCAGCCCCCGGTGAGGCAATGACGCATGAATGCAAAATGGATGCACAGCTCAAACCCTCCTGATTTAAAAAAGCATGAGTCCTTTAGCTTCTGGAAATCACTTATATGAACTGGTCAAATGATAGGTTGCTGTATGTATGTTATTAAATAGCCAAGTTAGATACAACAGTTATAGTTTAGCGTGACACAGTTTACCAGTAACCCTTCAATTCACAGACAACTGGACAGTGTGTGCCATCTGTGGACTTTTCCAATTAACAAGCTAGCACTGTTACACTGGAGGAAACAGCACTGAAATAAGTTGACACCCCCTGTTAGCTAGCTCACTGTCAGACAACCATCAATAGGAAAGCATGACAGACACAATGCTATGGCATGAACTTACCTTTCCGCTGGCAATCAGAGTGTGAAGGGGCTACTAAGAGTGTCAGCGGCTTCTCAGAGCAGTTTCCTGGATTTGTCTTGATTCAGAGCCTCTTTGTTGTCACGCTTGGTAGTTTTTTTGGTTTCCCTTATCACCGGCTTGCTTTCAGCGGTCGGGCCCGGAACGCGGCGTCACCTCATTGGATCCACTCAAGCCGCTGCTGGAAGTAAAACTGCCATCAAGCTAGCTACAACCGGATATACTGTATCCGGTTAGCGCTTAAGAACAAAACAACCCCGTAGACTAACACACTGACTTCAGCAGTTAATTTTGACCGGATACCAAATTGAAAATAGAGATCAGACGAGAATAGGGATCGGAGCAACAATGTAATGCGTTTATATATCACATATTGCTGTAAATTACAGTCTCAAATTAAAGTTTCATAACTTTATTGCATCCCAAAATATTCACAAACACTAGTAAGGGAAAGTTATGGCACTATCTTGCACACACAAGTACACGCCTGCTGTCTTGGATGAAAAATGTAGTCATCTCAAATTATTTTGAAAGGAAGACCCCCCTGCTTCCGGTAATTAACTATGGCTGTCTTTACGACCGGTGCAACAGCAAGCGATAACCCTCCAATCCAGAACCCGCCCACTTCGCTCCACGCACTGCTCCGTGATTGGTCCACGTGGGTGAGTGGCGTCGAAAAAGGATTTCTGGCTACATCCAATTGGTCCACGTCCAGATAGTAGGCGTTAACTATAATGACGAAATTTCCAGGTAAAGTCTGAGCAAACCACATGCCTGCTTAAAATGAATTAACTTAGTCAATTGTTCATTTGCTCACTTTATTATGAGTGAGCTGCAACTTTTATAATATATGTATGTTGATTACTGTTCAGCTGAAAGTATTTTTAATTTTGTGAATCTGTCTTTATAAAGCATGCCATCTGACCTGCACACATGTATAATGAACTCAACATCTGACCAGTATGTGGGGAAAAAAAGAGGTAAAAACCGTATTCAACAGAATACGGTCAGCAGTGGTTAGTATCTACTGTCAGTGGTCTGAGGAACGCTGTAGCATTAATGCGTGTCTGGGTTTAACTTGACATAGGTCGCAGAAGATTGTAATGATGATTGTGGGTGGAATGTGTCACAATACACAGTGCATCACCCTGCTGTGCATGGGGCCGCACAACCGCAGACCAACCAGGGTAACTACGCTATTTAGTGATTTAGTCATTTCTTTAGTCATTTTTAACAAACATGTCATGTAATGTAATATGATCTGATATGATAATCAATGTCATCATATAGCAAGTTATGTGCATTTTTAAAAGGGCCACACTGGCATATGACAGCAAAACTAATAAAGCCAAGGGACAATGCTACATGGAGAAAATACACTCAATAATGACTTTATTCAATGTTTTAATTCTCAGATCAAATAACTTTACTAATGTCAGATGGCTGAAATATTTTTGAGTGTTAAGTGTAAGATTACAGGAATACAAACAAACACACCAAACCAGAATTCTCTGAGGTGTGATTCAGGTTTTAAGACCCAGTATTATATGTTTAAAGTACATTTATACAGTCTCCAGTGAATCATGACTCAGACTAGGAACACAATTATGCTAATATGTCCACCACAGGTACTAAAAGCAGGCAAATGCATGCAGTGAAGCATGTGGTCAAAGCTGGAAACAGTGCCTGCTCAGGTAGGAGTCAGACTGCCGACTGAGGTTTCTAGCAGTTTCTCTTGGTGTGGATGAGAAGGTCTTTTTGCAGATTGCCTTCTAGACTCCCAGCAGTTTTGTTGCCGGGCAGGTCGGTGACCAGAGTCAGTTTGTTAAACACTCCTCGTCCAAAATAGTCGGCCACAACTGAGAAGCCATCATTAGAGCTGCGTAACTGAAAACCAAACAAATAAGAACTTGAATTTATTAGTCATGAGTAAAGCAGAATGAATGAAAGAAAGTGAATGGTTGAACATAAAACTTCTATTATTTTTGGTCAACTTTCTTCTAGTCAAAGCTCAATTATTCTTACCTGTCTGTTGAAGTGGTCATGCAGGTCGCGTTTCTGGTCCTGGGCACGCAGCATGTCCATGACTTTGCGGTTCTCTGGAGTGCACGTTGGGCACTCAGCCTCACTCTCTGCATAGCTTTCGAAACAGTGTTGGTGGAAAGAGTGGCTGCACAAGAAATGAACAGACGGCAGCTCCAGGGGACTGTTGCACATGTTGCACTTGGTCTTCTGGAATATCTTGGCACTGTGTGGAAATATTGAGGTTAACATTTACAGTTAATCTGTGATGTATGTAGGCCACATCAGTACAAAATGTTTGCCAGCCCTCATCTACCACCACTCCCACTCCCTGAGCTACAGTGGCTGTAACTGACAGAAGCAACAATAAAAGTCACAAAAAACGAGGATGAAAGAATTGTAGGTCTGCTACACAATTGTTGTAGTTCCTCTTGTGTAAAACCCCTCCTTCATTTGACCAACCTGGTTTTGAGCTCCTGGATCTCAGAACGGAGATGAGCTGTTTCTTCGCGGTACTGGCGGATCTTGCGTTCATCATCCTCTATCTGCTGGCTCTCCCTTTGCAGTTTGTTGATGAGGTAGTCCTTGATGACTGAGAGAGTGGCCGTCGAGTTGTGTGCCAGTGTCTGCACCACTATGACCACACAAAAACTCTGGATGTAATGCTGTCATCTTACTGATGCTAACTGATTTCAATGTTCAAACAAGGCTGCATGAAGTATAAAATCAAATGTTCACCAGCTCACCAAGTAATGGAGGCATCAGGTTGTTTTGGTCAATGTGATGTAGGACCTCACTGATGTAGGCCTTGCAGTCTTCTTCTTTTCTGGCAAAGTAGCCCAGTGCCTGCTCCCAAAGGCAACCCTCTTGGTCCCCATAGCGCTTACAGGCCTCTACAATTTTCCCATACTCCTCGTTCTGCATGTGGTAGTGCATGATCTGCTGGTAGCTGCACACAAATGCAAACCATGTCCAAGTTATCAACAGTTATAACATGAAAATTTTCCAGACCCCTGACAAACGTGTTATAGCCATGTTCTATGATGAATATGGTCACTGTAGCTTTGACAAAACATATATACAGTATCAGTCAAAAGTTTTCCAACCTCTGGGCAAATTCTACTTTTTTAAGTGAAAAGAAAAAGCCTATCCCTGCAGCAAACAGACATTAAGAATGAGCTTCAACTGTTAATGCTCTGTTACCTTTTGGATTATTGACTTAAAACATAGAAAAAAATGAACAGTAATTGTCACATGTAAAAACATTTGAACAACCTCCTACTTATAAAAATCTCAGAACTTCATTGACTCATTAGGACTTGTAAATCAGGTGATTAGAAATTATAAGCCGATTACAATTCCAGAGCTGATCATTTTTCTGAGTCAGTCAGTCCTTGTGGTAACACTCAACAATGATGGGCTCAAAAAAAAAACTGACTGTGGATCTGAAAATGAAGCTAATTGAACTGTGATGTGGAAGACCAAGGAAACTTTCAGATAAAACTGCTCGTCTGCTCGGCAGAACGGCAAAGAAAACCTCGATATGACTGCAAAGGAAAGTTAAACTGACACAGCAGTGGTAGTCAACCATTTCCTCTGTGCAGCGTTGATACACAGACAGATACACAACACGAAAGAGTCATCAGAGGGAAACCTCACCCACCTCAGCACAAAAATCAACGTCTGAAAGCTGCAAAGCAACATCTGGAAAAGTCAGACTCAATATCAACAGATACTGGAGGCAGATGTCTTGGGGTCAAGAAGGTGAAATTCAAAAGAGGTTGGCTCCTACAACCTACAAATAGATCTTACACCTGCTGTGTGAGCAGGAGAGACTGAAACAACTCTGAACTGAAAATTAATCAGTCAAGAAAAGAACAAAAAATTTTTAGCAAGCTGTGATATCTGCCAATGGGGAGTTACTAAGTTCTGACTTGTAGGGTGCCCAGACTTTTACACAATTTGTGTTTTTTTCCTATTTTTTAAGTTGATGAGAGAAAAACAACGGAGCATTAACATTTGAAGAAAGGCTCATTTTTTATGTCTGTTTGCTGCAGGGTTGTATTTACTTAATTTCACTTCAAAAGTCAAAAAAGTATGGAATTTACCCACTGTAAACATATCCTTCATTTGTTGACTTAGCCATCATTAGGTTTAATGAAAAATATCTGATTGAATGCATCATGAATACAAAATGTCTCAATGTATTGATGGTTCTTGAAACATCTTGCCTAAGGACTGCAGTTGAAAATTAGCCAGCTGGCCAACATGGGCACATTTACAGTAATGTTGATTAATGTGCATTGTCCCTAAATAAATGAATGACAAGCAGCGAGGAATGAGATGTTAAGAGATGATGTGCTTCTCTTTCATATTAACCAGCTTCATACATTTTCAGACGTTGCTGTCTCCCTCACTTACAGTTTGCCCTTCTCATAGAGGTAGAGGACACCTTCTTTGAAGTTGTGCATCTGGCAGAGGACCAGGGCCTTATCAAACACAGTGTTGTCACTCCTCAACAGTGACACAGCTTCCCCCTGCAGGACCCTTTTTCTCTGCCACACATATGCATCAGAAAAAAATAAGTTAAAATCATTTTTCTTCCCTTTCTACTACAAAACTGTATTATAAACGCATTATGCAAGGATTCAGAACTAGTTTGTGTGTTTCGCACTGACCTGTGGGTCCTGTTCATGTGCCCAGTCTTGCAGACGGAGCTCCAGTAGTGTGTCATACACACCCTGGGGAGAACAGGGATCCACCTCGATCATGTGCTCCAGGAAAGCTTTCAACTCCCGGGGGTTGTTGGCAAAAATTGGGATGAATTCCTCAGAGTTGGCCTTAAACCAAAACAAATATGGACATTGTTTAAAAGAATATTTCTGATTAACATTGTAAATATGTTTTCTTGGTCATTTCAGGACCACAGAACATGAGGTGAAATTGACAGGAATTAGCCATATAGACAAAGAGAGCAATAGCACTGCGGACTGACCTTATTGACCCGACTCCTCTCTGGGCTGTCTTTTTCAGGACCATCTCCACTGGGATGGTAGTTGGTGCATAAGCCCTTCAGGAGTAGCGTGGTGTCTTCAGGAACATGGAGCATGAGTGTCTTGCCATAATGCTTCATGGTGCTCTCCGCTTGATCAAAAGGCAGACGTCCAATGTAACGGAGTCCTTCCTGGTAGTTCTGGGTTTTTAAGGTATAGTAAGATAACTGAGTTACTGTGGCCACCAGGAGCTGTTGTGGGTGCTCAGCCTGCAGCACAAATCTAATATCTATATCTGTTTATGACACAAAAATAAAGCGTGGGCCTGCACGAGAGGTTGGTAGAAACTGTCTTAACTGTTTCATTTTGTGTGTTAAATTGTTTTCTACTCCCATTTGTACTTCTTATACATACTGTATATCTATTAATTTAGCTGCTCACAAAATATAAAGAAAAGTATTTTAACTATGTACCTAAATTTCAGTCTAAGCTGTGTCTAAGTAATCACTGTAACTGTTAATGGATCAGCTGTGTATGTAATGGGAGGGGACAGATTAAATGTGAAGTTGTAAGTGTCTAAGATAAAAAAGAAAAAAGAAAAGAGGAAGCTTCTGACTAAAAACAGGGTCTAACAGCTCATTGGATGATATAGCAATGATCATAGCTTTAAAAATAGAGTGTGAACGTGCAGGGGGAGAAGGTCCAGATGGAAATAAAGTTGGTTTGAAGTATGTATGAAAATAAGTGAGAAAGCTATTGACAAAACTCTGAAAAGCTCTGAAAAGCTCTCTTGGCTATTTTGAATGTACTTTTGAGACGGTTCCTAACTTCAGCTCCTCAGTTTCCTTCTATTGTCAAGTGCACACAGTGTCAGGATTCATATGAGATCATCAGGTAACAATAACACCTGTGGAACATCTGACTTTATCCAGCACTGCTGAACCAATCAGCTGAAAACCGGCAAAAAGCTATTGAGAATTGGAGCTGAATGTCTGAACTTCAAACTATCTCCACTTCTGTGGTTTTGGTCTATTTGCTTCCATTTTGTGCATCATGGTAGTCCTGCTGTTTTGGCTACTAGCAGTTTACGCTGCACAGACAAATATTAGCTGATAATTATAAGACATGATCTGAAGTAGCAACTTTTTTCACTGATTTTTAAACAGATTTATGGACGTTTATCCTCTGCAAATATGAGATACAATGTCTGTCTGTTCTGATTTGGCTGATGACAGATGTGGTGTGAAAAAAGACATTACAGAGAAAAATCAGATGCTCTTTGTATCTGTTCATGGCCTGTTATGTGTTCATACTGAAATCATGTTTTTATTCATTTACATACCTAGTGAATGCATTCTTTAGTATGATGGTCAAAAGAGCCCAACACATTGACCTCACAATTCATTTCTGTATTTAGTTGTGTTTTCTCACTTTGCAGCATTTTTTTCTAAATGCTGAGTCTGTGTTTTCAAATTGCTGAAGAAGTTTTCTTAGTTTGCTTTATTAAGTTGCAGTTGTGCGTTGAGCTCACAGGGTCGCTGTACTTTAGAATCTGGGTACAAACAAATGCACACCTCATTTCAGCTTATCAGAGCCTTAACAAAAGCATTCAAGGACAGACAAGCGAGTTCTCAGCAGCCCAAACAAGGACATCTACTTGGTGTTATTTACCTTGAGGTCTTCAAGCTGGATCTTCAGGTACCATTCATGGTGCATGTGTTTCTCAGCCAAGAAAACAGCGTGGCTATGGTAGCCGGCCTGCCGAAGAACTTTGATGGCAATCTCAACATCAAAGTGGACCTCACTATCACTACTCTGTTGAAATACAGTGCGGGAAGACAGTGGTGTTACAATATAATATGGCAGCCACTAGTGACCTGTTCATTAAGAATGATCCATCTGTTCTCTGATGGAAACCATCAAGTATTTCACAGCTGTTATGTAAAAAAAAAAGCTGTTAGATTATACTGCATTTGTCCCTTCACTTTTTCATTTGTATTTATCTCTAAAATTTACATCCTCATTCCTCAGCGTTCACCTTAACAAGTCAGTCACCTTAATGAACTCCTCCAGCTTGGAGCTGTCCTTCAGCTTTGTGTAACAGTTCAGCAGCAGTGTGGTGTGGTCTGCATTAGCCAGGGACTGTCTGTGCAAGGCTTGCAGATATGCTGTCAGGTTGTGGATCCTCTGTGCATCTAGGAATTTCCTGATTACGTATGATGGCTCCAATTTCCCAATGGTGCTGGGGGAAAATACAGTGATGTTTTATCAACCGATCAACATTCTCTAAAAGCTGAGCAATTATAGAGCAATTTGTTAAAAAGAACCAAGACCACAAAGTCATCATGGCACCTTCCTTCTGGCATATTTTTAACACTTCTATGTGATGTAATAGTTAACAAAAACAGATTAGTTCCAGTCTATGACAACAACAGTGTAACCTCTGGCAAATGTTTAGTGATGGAGTTACCGAATGTACTGCTGGATGGCACCATCGTGGTCTCCTTTAAGGTAGAGGTGATCACCGTACTGCCTGAAGATCTCTGACAGGCCGTCACTGTCCAGGTGTTGGCTCTTAGCCAGGTTTATGGCCATCACAAACAGATTCTTTTTAAACAGCATCTTAAAAGACAAACAAGGAGGAAACACCTGTTGCTATCTGATCCATAGTAATAATAGTCAGTGAGTTGATGTATAAGGGATTCACTCTTGAGTGTTGGACTCACCTCCAGTTTGGTCTGCGTGTCTTTCTCCTGAAGAACAAACATTTTTCCATCTCTGGTTAGGATGTAGAAGGAGCCCCACTCTGCTACGACATCAATGACATCATCAAAAGAGGCACTGTAGGCGATGAACTTGTTGTCCAGGTCATAGATAGTCAGAAGCTGTTTGTCTGATGGAGAGCTCTCCCTGTTACCAAACCCTGTCCTGAGTACAGAAGTAACACTGTCAAAAGTCTCACAGGAAACATATGTCTTTCTGTCAGACAATGGTACGATGCTCATTAACTGCTTTAAATGAGGTTCAGCTGACATCACGTTACAATACATTGATTTTAAAAAGAGAGATTTGCTCTAATTGTGTTTTATAACCCCACAAGCAACACACAGTGTGACCTGCCTTTAACACTCGGGGAAATATTACCATGAGTGGAGTACAATACTGGGTCATCACAGTTAGATTTTTCAATTTAGCAAGTTATTTACTAAGACTATAGATGTAAATGAGCCCAGTGCATAAAGTGCACCTACATAAGATCTGATGGTGCTTTGACAACTGAACAGCAAAGGAGTGGAGCTGCTGTGAGCCACTAACAGTTAGAGAAAACTGAGAGGGCAGGAGGCTACTGAGAGAAACTAAGGTAAAACTTGGACTGGAAAAATAAGTGTTGACTTTGCTGTAAAATTCATTTGAATGCGTCTTTTAATTTGGTCACTGCAGTCACTGAAAGGTTTTATAAGACTCAGTGTTTCTCTACCTAACTGTATGGATCTAGCTCTAGTCTCTCTCCCTCTGGAATAAAATACTGCAGCAGATTTACACTCACTTTTCACAAATGTTAAACTTAAGACACTGTTTGCGTCTCTGCAGTGGTAAGTGAGCAGTGACAAATCAGGTGCAAAGGCTCCTTCCAAATTTTGCACCTCTGGACAGAAACACCTTAAAAACAGATATAGCAGGGGACCAAGCATGCCATTTTCAGGTACAGCCCCTTGGTAAACAAAGGTACAAACTTAATTTGACGGTTAAGCAGCAAAGAAGGGCTGCAAATCCATCCTAAACACCCTCGTAGATCTGTGGAATGTGTTTCCGTTCATATTTTACTTTCAACTTAAAATAAGACCATGCAAGCATCCAAAGTGACATGAAAACAGCCCTAAGCTCATCAACAAAATCGCTCTACCATTACTTTATCCCCACAATAATCAGTACGCTTTTATCTTATTTATTCAGTGTTGTACTTACTTGTTGGGTGACTTTGCATCTCTGATAAGTAAAAACAGATATCCACGGTGCCAGTGAGCCAACAACTTGTGTCCATCGAAGGCAAAGCAGGGCCCTCGCTCATCAGGTTGATACAGGTACACGCATTCATCACCAGCCACAATGAACTGGGAATCCTGAGAGGGATCTGCTAGGGAGGAGCAGCGCAGTGCACAGCCGTGTGTATCCAGCTCTACTTTAGGATACTCCTTGATGGACAGGGTGTAACACTGGGGTGGGGGGTGAGGTGGGGTGGGGATGGGGGGTGGGGGTTGATAGCAGGTCAAACAATGGCAGCCTGTACAACTAAGTCATTCAAAAAACATCTTAAGTTCAGCTGTAGCACTGCGTGGTCATCTTCAGGTTGAGAAAAGTAGGTTCTCTTTCAAACTTACTGGACAAACTAACAAATACATGACAACTAAGCAGAAATCAAGGCTCTAGAAAAGTTGAGAGGGTGTATCTTTCCTGTGCAGCCCAATGTTGACCAATCAGACTTACATGGACCCTCTCCAGAGTGGCAACAAACAGATGCGTGACCTTTGCCACTTGGCGGAAGGCGAGGCCGGTGACTGGGCTGCTTCCCTCATGTAAAGTCAGAGTTTTACTGTGGCGATCTCTGGTGATGTCACCTTTGGTCAAAACCACACTGCCATCTGTGAAGCCTGTCAAGAAATACAACATCAACAACAATCTGGGAAGAAAAGACTTACCCAAATAATAAATGCTAGGTCGATGTTCAGAAAACAGAGCCTGTCTTTGTGTCTTACCAATGGCCATGAAGTTGAGGTTCTCATGTACACTGAGGCAAGACACTTCAGTCGGTTTGTTGCCAGGAATTGCAGGAAAAATCCTTGTGCAGAGAGGATTTCCACTGTCTCTCTTGTCTAGGTTCCAGACCTTTACCTGAGAAATAAATACCACTTCAGTGATGACCCATTAAAATCACTAACACATTTTTTCTGTGTTTTCTCTGGAGAACTTCACACTTACAAGAGGGTTTATTCCTTGTTCATCCTGCCCAACTGATATAAGGATGCTGTGCTGCTTCAGCTGATAAAGGTGTGTTACCCGCAACTTGTAGGCCTGAAAATATGTCAACTGCAAGGAGCGTGTCATAAGCCAGATCTTGCCATCCATATGTGACATTATGGACGTTAAGGGCAATTATATACAGTTGTTGCAAGACATGCATTAGGTAAGGAAGGAGAAGATCGAAAACGCAGGATATTATATCAAAACAATGTCCACCATTAAAATAGATCACTCGTTTCGCTATCGCCATGCCAGGTAGAGGAATCTGCTAAATTAACGTTTCTATGAGTGTTAAAGAGAAGTCGTCATTTAACTGTCAGCTGTCAGCAACATTAGCATGATATTAGCTGAGTTAGCTGATTAGTGCTGTTAAAGGATATCTCCGAGAACAATATGACCCCGGCCGGAGTCACACGCCGATATTCCGCTTGGAAGAACAAAGTTTTTCCCACTATCCACAGGATCCTTCACCGTATCTTTATCAAAGAAGACAAATTTTCTCCACTGTAAGAATGCTGCCATTTTGTTAGCGTTAGCTGAGTAGCTTGAACAGGGCGTTGTCATGTGACACAAAAGTCACGTGAGCTAACCGGCTTCTTGCACACTGGAAAAGAAAGTCCTGTTAACACCCACTAATATTTCGGCTTTTGTTCGGAGAGGGTAGAATCGGCATTTATCCCCAAGGTGAAATGACACTGGAATACTGACGGGTATTTTTCAGCTCCAGCTCCGATCAGTAGTGACAGCAACATGACACCCGGTGGAACATGTGGATATATTATTAACCTGGATACCGGACCTAAAATGCCACCTATTGAGTCCTATATAAGAATTGCTCGCCTAGCTCATACGCATGGATGTATTATAAGACCTATTAATAAGAAGTTCTAATAATACATCCATGCTCATACGCCGAAAAAGTTTCTGGTTTCTGGGTTACTTCCGGGTGCATAGGGGTACACTGAATATGCACAGTAGTGTTACTCCCATCATGCCTCTGGACTGCGAGCTCTATGCATGGATGTATTATAAGCATTATAAGATGCATGGTTCTATGGTACTTGCTTGGGGCTTGAAATCATGGATGTATTTATACAGATGGCAACAGCAACCAACAATGAAAATAAATGAATCAAATTTAGTTTAACTGTCTATGAGCATTTCATATATTTACAGCCTGGCAGATAAAGTTATTAAAAGGGCTTTACAAATAATGTTTTACCTTTTTATATCAAAAAGCATGGTAGGTCTATGTCTGCTTTTTTTTTTTTTAAATTGCAATTCTGTAGTTTAGCATAATTCCCTGTGTTATTATTTACACTTCTGTCTATGTGTCACTGTTCTGGATGTATGATAAAGTTTTATTCCATATCAACTCCCAAGTATGGGAGTCTGACTTTGGCGTACTCTGTATTGAGAGATGGTTCAGTTCTTATAACACATCCAAGGAAAGAACACATCAGCAATTTAGCAGCTGTACTGCACTGTGTTTACGCAACCGCTGTGAAATAATCTCTGGCCTCCATGCTACTTAATGCTGTTTACTAACGCCGTTTTCCGGCACATTTGTGACATACCAGAAAAAAAAAGCACAGACAAACTCCTCTACTGGCAATAGAGTGGTGCAGGGATGAAATATTTTTGGTGGTATTATATGATATATTTTTGTATGGTATTAGTCAGGTGATGAGAAATTTCTCGAGTTATGGATTAAATTTTTGTCTCATCAGACCAGAGAATTTTGTTAGGTAAAATTCTTATCATTTGGTTAGTGGTGAAAAAGAAAGAGCGCTGGAGTCCAGGATGTCTTATGCTGAGGATGTTTATTGAAGCTTGGCCAAGGAGAAAAGAGGAATCATCAATACAGTCTCCTGTGCATGATGTCACCTCAAATCTGAAACAGGAACCCCTGAGGAAAGTCTTTATACACTTCAAGAGATTACTATAGATAGCTTACACTCCATAATTGATCAAATATCTAAAATAAGAGGGAGAAGAGGGATGTGTGAATACACTATTGGTTCATTAACCATAAACAAGGAAACATGACTATATACACCCAAGTGCTGATTCTTAGAACACACAGCCACAAGTTAGTGACAATCCAAGGTCTTCTGTTATTAATTGTGGCACCATCAGTATCAGCAGCAAACCACAGCTGCGTCTGGAGGAGCCACCTCCAAATAGGCTGTAATATGCATTTACTGAGAGTGGTTTCCATCATAAATGCCTGCTTGATGGAGAGCTGCTGAGATGGTTGTCCTTCTGGCAGGTTCTCCCATCTCCTGGTGGTTCTAACCGTCTTCCATTTTACAATTATTGAGACCACTGTGCTCCTGGGAATGCTCAAAGCATGAGAAATGGCTTTAGATCCTTACTGGCAGAAAGTCTTTCTGGCCTCAGTTTTCAGTCACAGTTTGATTAAGTTTAAGCATCAAAACTTAGAAAATTGTGGCTATGTCTAGCCACAATTTTATTGTGGTGTTTATATTTACATAGTGTAATGTCTCTCAATCTGAAATGAATGCATAGAACAAATAAATAATAAAGATTTTTTTTAAAACAATCATGAAATCTTAAATCCTAAATTTCATCTAAATGTTTGACTCATCCAGCAGCCGAACTCACTTGTGTTTTCTTTCTACAATGGAAATCAAATATTGTTCAGAGGGTTTGTCCCAACATTGTTGCAGTTCCCACTGATGTGTATTACTTGTAGGTTGCTCCACTTCCACTTTGTGTCCAGTTCATCCCAAACCAGCTCCATGGGGGTTTAAGACAGGAGACTATGCTGGTCTTCATCATGTGAAGCCACCGTCTGGTTCTGTTCTTCAGATGTTTTTGGTCATTAACCTTTGACCAAACCAGTCGGTCTTCCTTTGTTATTTGTTTTTTTCTCACCATTCTGATGACAACACACACCACTACTTCCTACAGTACAGTATTGTCTTGATAGTGCATCAGAGCATGTAGTAACACAGTTTGTCCCAACACTGCCTTTGTACAGACAGGGTTTGTGAGTCATCAACCTGTAGGAATTATTTGTATTAACTTTCAAGGCTTCATTTACTTCCATTGCTGCAGAGAAACTGTAAGTTCACCAGTTTTTTCATTCCCTGAAAAGCCTGTTGTCTATGACATTTACATGATTATTTAGTTTTTGGTGACCTAAAGTAAACGTGTATATGTTATATAACATTCTATGTTAAATCTATATTACTATTATATATATAAAGTCAAAATGTGAATCTGTTGTTGGACCTCTGCTCTACCATGGAAGGTCTCAACTTACACTAAAACATAACCCTGTGAGGAAATGACCCATGTCCAGTCAAACTGCAGATGCATGTTACTGTTCAGCGAGAGGAACAATGTGTTCAACAAACCAGCATTAACAACAAAATCTTTTCACACACGTTATAGATGTTATTTTAATAGGTGTTCAAGAAGTAATAATTGCGTCAGCAGAAAGTGTAAAAGGAATAATAGTTGCATCAGCAAACAGTGTTATGACATAGGAGTTGTGGATGGGGCGGGGTAGGGATGATGGGAGGTTGAGGGATCCCTCACTAAGCAGGGGTTCCAGTAAGGCTGCATATAACAACTGGGCTGTAACAATCAAAAAACATATCTTTCATGATGATTACCAGTAAGATAAATTAGATTAAGCACATGTTGTACAAACTATCAGAGGAAAGAGACTCAAAAGATCTGGCATAACCTCCTCTATACAAAACAAAAAAAAAAACAAAAAAAAACAAAAACAAATCAAAAAATGAAACCATGATCTACATTCCAGTAAAGGGTAGATAATCTTATACATGTTTATGTATAAATGGATGCATATTCAGTTGTATATTTCATTTTTTTTTATTTGACTAAACCTATAAAAAGGAACAGTAATAAATAAGTTGAAACTCAAGCATTCAGTTGTTCTGTCTGATTGCAGGAGCGTCCCTGTTTCATAAACTGTCCTGAACAGACTTTCACTTTTACTGCAAAAGAAAAAGGAGTAGCAAATCAGGGAAAGCTATTGTCCCACCACTCAAACTGCAAGAATCTCTAATTTTTGTCTCTCTCTCTCTCTTATTAGTCTCATGGATGCTCACATGGTACAGAAAGTCCTTTGGACTTAAAATCTCCATACATTTCCATTGAGTTTGCAGCGCAGCACCTATCCTGTCATGAGAATGGTTGTAACTATGCACCTAAGGAACAGTATACCATCATAGCATACATACAGTACAATCAAGACTGAATTAGAAAAATACAGGTACAAAATGATTACATTCAAGAAGACAGTACTAGCACAAAGGGTATTATAGTCATTTAGGTAACTAATATAGGAATTTCAACTTTATAGAAGCATTTTCTAGATAGAAAAAGTGAGGGGTAGGGAAATGACAGTATTATGGCTGTTTTGTAGATGTGTGGATTTGTTATTGACTGGATTCTCGCATATATAATAGTTAAAATGCATAATTTCCAGAGTGGGTAAAAATTATATATTTTCTTCAAAGACCATGATCATTTTGGTTTGGGTCATAAGGTGCAAATACTGTATACTAAAAGAGGCATTGCGTGGTGCCCTTTTGTTGCACTTCATTCCAACTCTGGGTTCAAACACCAGGGAAAAGCCCATTAGATACACAGGATGAATTGTGCTGATATTGTTACCTGAAGATTTACACACTTAGAAAACGCAGTGCAACTGTTCAGCTAGCTTTCTTTGCTTTTGTTTTTTTTTTTGTTTTTTTTTTGTTTTTTTTTTTTTAAACAGGATTTCCATTTGAATATACCTTTTCCTTTTCTTTGGCAAATGTCAATAAACTCACTGGCTAAAAGCAAATATATCTCTATTTTGGGGGAAGACAATTTCTTTGTCTTTGCAAAGAACTACACTGATGTCCACCAGTGGAAGAACTATACAGTTTACTGTTGGATGATTTCATCCTTAATGTAACTTTATCTCATATCTGAAAAATATCTGCCGTTTACTATTAGATTATCATAAAGCATACTGTTTTCTTAAAATTAACTGGGAAACATTTGCAGTTGGTTTGATATATTTTAAGGACAAATTTAGAGAGCAATTATAGATTTCTTTTGCATGTAACTATCTGCACACAAGGGCCAACATTAGAAAACATTACTACCATGTAGCAATGCTTTGATTTAGGAAAAATACTCTTTTTCAAGATGCATGAGTTCTCTAAGACCCATTCATTTCTTATTTGTTGGTCCTGTCATTAAGCACTTTTAACACATCTTAACACATATCCGAGAAATGGTGATGCAGTCGCAGTCAAATACACTCCTTCAGAGTTGAAAAAACAAGCTCATTGTCTAGAGATGGTGCATTTTATCGCAGTGCCCATGTGCTTAGCAGGTAAGCATAGATGCATTAATCGTCTATGAGCTTGGTCTTTTTTGACAACAGTCTTAATCCAGTAAACTTGACCTCAGGAAAAACCATTTAAGTTCATGAAGAGGACCTAGTTGAAAGAGCATCATAAATGCATATACTTCAACAGAGGAACAATCAAACAGAGAACAAAAAGCTATAAAAGTTATAAACGTGACGCATTCTAAAATGTGATAAATTAAGTATTGGTCTACACAGAGGAACAAAAGGCTGCTAGGTAAGGAGGAAAGGGGTATTGCTAGGGAGTCTGTAGTTCTCAGTTAGCCTCCACTATCCTGTGGCAGCTCATCCAGGTTCCTCCAATCCTTGGGAAGACAACAAACCTGCAGTTTAACTGCACCTGTCCTTGTTTTTCCTCATTACTCCTGCTGATAAACTGCAAACTGTATGGCCAAGACAGAGGCATTGAAATGGAATGATTCTGACCCAACATCAACACAACAATGCCAAAAATAAAGAAAACAAATCTGCATCTATATATAAATACTTGTAAAAATCAAAACATCGATTACATGTGACCTTTGAGTAGACCATTACTTGGCAATAAAATCTCTAAAGGCCAACAGGAAACAAATGGGGAAATTATTGTTAAATGCCTTGTCTCCATAAGCTTTAAGAGGAACCATAGCATAGTGCAGTCTGATTTCAACAAATTAAATCAAATCAAACCATACAAAGACAGAAAATCTTATTTATGCTTTGTGTTTTTCTCCAAATTGTTCATTTTATGAGACATGACGAATAAAACTGTTTCACACAACAAATGATCTGTTTACAAAGCCCTGTTCTTTTATGTCAGAGCTTGTGTCTGGCTTTAGCCAGGACACTGAAGACACTATTGAGACAGGCGATACAGTAAGAAAACTGTGAGTGGTGGAGACAAGGCATTTTATCACCCTTCCAAGAGCAACTCAAACTTCAGCTACAAATGAGTGCAGTGTTTACATAAAGAACAACCAATCAACCAAACAAACAAAAATCTAATAAGTTGCACACAAGTAATTGACCTTTCTAATTGCTACGCAAACTGCAATAAGATCAAGTATCGACAAAAACTGCATTTTCACTATTCAAAAATGTTACACTGACTTCAGGACTGTGATGGCATTGAGCAAGAAGCTGGTTGAGGGCTTTGTGGCGGCAAACGGGGTCTAGGTGGGAGGGTTAAGGCTATATTTGAATCACTTTCACACAATCTCCCCATCACAAGAAGCAGTTTTTAAGCCAACCTACTGTTTCAGAAGCCTGACACAGGGACACTGTGAGCCTACTGCTAAAGATAAACAGGACAAACAAACATCCTCAGCTATAGTCAACTCTAGTTCAGATGCAAGGGTATGCACAGGTTTACTTTTACACATTCAGTCTAACATGATTACTTGTAGCTACCACATCCTGTTTTACAGTAGCATCATCTTAATGTACATATCAAGTACTCAACCATGATTTCTTTGTATTTTGGATAAACCACATCAGTGTACCACAGGGAAACACTAAGCAAGGAGTTGGTAATGGATGCCTATCAATCATGATTATTTACCCTGGTTAAAGTCATTTTGGGTTGAAGCTGGAGGGAGTGGAAGGGATAAGAGCTATTCAGATACAGAGGTATTCTACCGGAGGTGCAGGGAAACTCTTCAGTAGGTGTGTGTGTGAGGTAAAAAGGTGACAGAAAGCTGTGTTGCATTGTTGGGTTTTTTACCTACCTAAAATGCCGTTTTTTAAACCACAAGACTTTAAAAATGGCCTCTATTTGACAAAACAGTGTACAGTAACCCATGACAACCATTTCTACAGGGGAACCCATGCACTAGGGGACAGCTTGGTTCTTCCACAGGCCCTAACAGAGCATCTAAGGGGGATGAGGACTTCAGAAAGGCATCCTGCCTCAAACCAAAGGAAGGCTTCAGGAAAAACACTGAGATAGCGAGGAGCAGGGAGGAGGAAGAGAGGCTCTCTGTCCCCCACCATGAACCCAAGCTCAAGCAAATTCACCACATGGGGGGAGGTGGAGTCTGTCCAAAGCTTCCCGTTCAAGTCTCCCTTCAGTGTGGGCTTGCCACTGAGGAGAGTGAAGCTCCACTGCCAATGTCCAGGTTGTGGCTTCTCTTAACAGCAGCAGAGTTTCACTGATCAGCGCAGGAGATGAGGACTGGAGTCTGGGCAAGTTCTTTCTTCTGACTCTCAGCCAAGCCTCTCTGGCCTCTGGAACAGGACATTAAAGAGTGTGTTCACATTTATTCAAATAGCTGGCGTCTCTTTGAAATGAAAGCATATAAGGCTTTGCTTTAAAGTACTGGGCCTGCTGTCTATTCTATCAAAGTTGAGTTGCAGAGTTTCATGATGGCAACTCACACACTGGACCTCATGAAAGAACATTTGCATATTCATTACCCTAAAGCTCATTTACTTTTCACTGTGAGGTCTGTTTGAGCATTCCAGGTCAGATTCAGCAAACTTTCTTACATGTACAAACTTGTTGTAAATTGTTTGTTTGAACCTGATGAGCTCTTCAGTTATGCTAATAATCAATTCTCACACATTTCCATTAAGGCCAAATGTTCTTCTACATTTGTGGGCAGGTTTCATTCCCAAAAATGTTACTAAAGAGTTAAAAAAAAAAGCTCCACATTGTAGAGCTTTAAGTCCCACTGTCAGACATCAGCAGATTGTCATATAACATAAAGTATTTAGCAGTGTTACAAGTCATATTAGGAAACCTGAAAGCACCACAGCGGAGTCACAGAGGCGTATTATGACAGAAAATAAAGAGCAAATGGTTTGGCATTAGGTTAAGCAAGGTGGTGCATAGCTAAAAAGTGAGGCGGTGATGGATGTATGTATGTAAAAATGTAACTGTCATATAGATGGATGAGAGAATACATTTGATCTGTATCTAGATGGTCTGCATAAAGCCCATGAGGTGGCTGTTGGCACTTTCCTAACAACTACAAATTGACAACAGTTATATAGTGCTTTTCTACCTTAATGGACAAAGCACTTTATTATTTGCATATCATTCAGAACTGTATAAAAACTGTATACGTTATCACATCAAAATTAATTCAGATTTTTATGGTAAGTTATAAAAAGCAGACTCTCTGCACGACAGCACAACCATGACAGGACACCTAAAACTAAACAAACCTATTTTATATTAAAATGCTCACGTATTAGTAAAAGAATAACATATTCGCTTAATAATAGGTCCACAAAATAAGATACAGCCTGTGCTTATCAGCAAAACTCTAATGTGCTGTTATTTAATGTTAAAGTGTTTATCTCCCTCTACTGACACATTCTGGTACTGCATTTTACCAACTAAGGAGGCACTGACAGGAAGTAGCCTGTTCTTTTCCCAAAAGCAGTAGTGGTCCAGTTTGTTCTAGCTTACTGAGTGCCGATGCCAGTGAGTATTTTTTATAATTATTTTTATATATATTACAATTACTCTTGTATGGCAAATAATTACTAAAGCATAGATGTTGATTGCAGCATGTAACTTCATGTTCACCTTATGTAGTTGAAGCCACTGATATACATTTAAAAGTAACAATGCCTACTATGTATGTTTAGGTATTTTACAGTTTAGCTAACAATTTGTATGTTAGTTCAAAAACCTTTGCACACTATAAGCCAACTATTGTCTCTAGTGTTCTGTAAGTGGCTTAACCTCATTGAGAATGGGTATATAGAGAACATTACATGTAAAGCATACCATGTATATGTTACAATCTACTCAACTGTATTGTATATAAGGTATAAGGCTGTGTATCCACCTGTGAACATTTTCCATGGCTGCTACCTCAGCAAGCGCTGCCAAGCTGAAGAAAGCAGGTAGCTCTTGCGGTACGGTGCTCCTCTCCGCCTCCTCTGCTCTGGGATTACTGTAGCACCCTTTTTCATTGCATAAATTCTGTTGGTGTAATGGCTTCTTATCCTGTTCCTGGTTCAGGTCCCTAGTTTTGTCCTCTGTAGAAAAAAACCCAAAAAACTCATGAATTCTTTTTCATATTTCTGAAACAGGAACGTGTTAATAATTTCACAAAATAATTGTTTTCCCCAAGTCAGGATTTTCAGTCAACTCAGAGTAACCGATGCATTGACTTTAGGTTGGTGGGGTCATCTTTAGTATATCAATTGGTCAAGTGCCTGTGACCTCCCCAAACATGTTTTAAGCCATAACTCAAGAATTCATGCGCTAATTATGACACAATTTAACACAAATTTCTAAGTAAATGGTGAGGTGATGGCATTTCATATCTAAAGGGTCAAAGGTCAACTTCACTGTGACATCATAATGTTCTGAAACACCTTTGACTATTATTCTACACTTTAACTCAGGCTGTGACCATATTTCCTGCAACTTGACTGATTCGAGGACTACAACCACGAGCTGAGAGTACTGCAGCAGCAAGTCACACTGTCCTCCATTTCCATCACAGTCTCTACTTCCATCAACATTAGTTTTGTGGTTTGGTCATTTTAAGACAAGACTTGGTTTGTAAAGTTTACTGCTGCTCCTGCATTGCTCTGTGTATTGTGATGCAGCTTAAACAAGTGCAGTGAGTCAGCTCACAAAATGAGAGGGGATTGGGGTTTTCTCAACTGATAGTGGCACACATCTCTGCATCTGCTCTGTTACCCAGATGGAGGCTGTGTGAGACAAAATAAGAAAGATATTGTCTCATCCAACTTTCTCTTTGAGTGATCATTTTATAAGTAAATATAGCTGAAATCACAGAACAGTCTTTGTTTAGTGATTTTTGGTATGCAATAAACCAGTTGAGTGCCATCTCCCATTCCCTTTAAAAGCATGCACAGCTTGAAGTATTCCTATTATAATGGGGCAATGTTTCACACAGATGCAGATTCTATTTGTGGTGAGTTGATTACATATTGTGACTGACCAGTGATATTTTATGTTATATAATGAGAAGTGTGAATAAACCTTTGGTAAATGAAACTGTGGTGCACAAATTTAGTTGACAGTATTTCTGTGGAGGATTTACCAGGTAGTAAGAAAGAATGCTTCTCTGCAGAGCCTCATATGTCATGTCCAAGAGACATTCATGATGCATGGCAGTGTTGTACAACACACAATATGCTACAAAGAAGAATGCTTCAGTAGGCTGTATTCTAATGTTCCACCTGACTTATCTAAACATTTAAGCGGATTTTAGCTCACTCTGCTTGTGCGTAACAGGCACAAGCCTGTTGCACAATGTGCCTGTATAACAGTCAACGCCCATGGGTGCTCAGATGGGCGCAAGTGTATAGACACAGCAACATAGACACTGGACAGGAAAATGATAACTGTGTCAATCTGAAACTAGCAAAGAAACTTTGCTTTGCGCCTGGTGTAAGATAGGGCCTGTAATCTTAATGGGCTGCGTTTTAGTCACTGTTTCATGTGTGAGCACACAGAGGAGGAGAGAAGCAAACAAATAAAGAGCTGAAATCAGCCTAGGCTGAATGCTGATACGATGTGATGAAGTCAGTTGTTTACAGCGGTTCCACAACAGCTTTCAACTACGTCCTCAATCATTGACCGTTCGCAGTCCAGCCACGTACTAGGTTTTGATCTAGTCTTGTTAACATACAGTGGCAATGTCAGATCTATGTAATCTCGTACTGACTGATCAATCGATCAATCATTCACTCACCCTCAGCTGGAGACACACTGCCATCAGCTGTGCGTACCAAGTGTGTGATCTTGGTCTTCCTTGCCTTCCTCTTCTGGCTACCAACTAGCATCTCCATACTAGTGGTGCCCTGGACATCTGGGCACATTATGGCAACGGGGGCACATGACTTGACTTTTGAAGCTGAATCCAGTGTGGCGGAATCACTCTGTAGCATTGCTGTGGAGAACAGGTTCATAGAAACAGATTTCAGTGATTTGACTTTTGCACAGATGCAGTAATTAAAATGAATACACATAGTGTATGTCATAGTCCTCTTAACAAGAACTTAAGTTCTTTATTCATTTGTTTAGTGTCACTGTAATCTAAACAGATGAAAGTTATTGTTTGCACATAGGCCTCAGCAGCTGATTCTTGTTAAAAGATTTATTATCAATAATAGCTATTTTATTATTATTAATAATAATATACTGAAATATTCTTTATAGTATAAATAGTGCAACTTTAAACACATAAATTTAATACATAAATTACAGATTTTTTCAATCTCAGGCTTGTGACAATGTGAACGTAAATTCTCTAATTCAAGCTGCTCTTCAACCAAACTTGATTTTAAAACATTTGTTGGTCTTAACAGTGTTGTTAATGAGTAACTGTTAAATTCATCTGTTAAATACCTCTAAACATGTTCACACCCCTGCTATAATGCACAAACATCAACATTCTAGTTCACCTTTGTCCAATGCACCTGGTTTCTCCTTTTTGTGTTTGTGCTTCCTAACAATCTTGTGGAATGAAGTCTTTTTCTGAGATGGAGATGGCCCTGATATAGCAAAAAACAAAGAAAAAAAGAGCATGGAAATGCTGTGTTATGGAATCCAAATGTTTCTGTTTTAACAAAGAGAGAACTGGTGCTAAACACCACAGGTGTGGAAAACATGACTCTATAAACAGGTGTAGGGTGAGCTATGGATGACATGAGAGGATATTAAAGAACATTGTGTGGAGAAATCTATGACTTTGCTCTTACCTTTTCCGACTTTAGAAGCTTCCTCTTGGACTGTGGAGCTGTCAGTCTTCTTCTTCTTTGCGACAGTAGCCCCCTTCTTATCAAATGTAATTGGACTATACTGTGGTAGGCTGTTAAATTTCTTTTCAAACTCCTCCTCCAGTTTCCCTAGGCTGACAAGTGAAGTTCAGAGTTTACATGACTGAGCATATAATCAATAGCCTAACCTCACCGTAAGAACAAGGCAGATGTCAAACAATACTACAAGTTATACATTTACCTACAGAGACCAGTAAAGTCTAAAACAGCAGCCTAAAGCCCCCCTCAGACAAGACTGACATTACAGAGGGTCAGTGTCAAAGTATTTGCTCAACTGTTGTTCTGAGCAGCATTTTAGCCATTGGTAAATTGCAGGGACAGACAACAGTATCCTGCAGGAAAACCATTCAGCAGGCTTGTCTAAAGGTTTCATTTAATATTAATATTAATTTTCAAAATATATTTACTGGTAATTAAATTATTTACACAGACACTTGCAAACTAGTCATTTGGCCCTTTCTGAGTGATGTTATGCTCTTACTGTAAGAGAGCGATTGGTTTCTGTAAGATAAGAGTTAAATACTTCTTCAATATGCAATGCAAAGGTCAGCATCACTTGTAACTTTACAGCAGCCCATTTGATGAGCTTGTAGGTTTTTTTTTTTTTTCATTTTTTCTGACTTAACATGAATGAACTGAAAGTTGCATGTTTGTAAATATTAAAATTTTGCTATCAGGTTAGCAGTAAAATCATTTTTTTGAAAAACAGAGGCTTATTGGAGGTGTTATTATAACTGAAGTGTGCAAACGTGTGCTGCATATGGGATTAAAATCAATGACCAATGCATCTAATATTACAGTGAAATTACAGTAAACTGGGTGTTATTCTCAGTTGTGACTAATCCTGCCAGGCAGCTGGAATTCTCACAACCAAGAATCCATCTTTCCTTCAGGCTCGAAGCTATAACTGAACCAGAGTGGTTTGGACCAATCAGCATCCTCTAAGAGAGCAACTACTGGCAGCTATGGGCGTAATAGGTGTGACATCAGAGACTATTCTTTAACAACAATGGCGGCTCATAAAGAGGTTAGCGTAGATGCTGCTATAGCATCAGTTATCTTAGAACCGTAGAGTATGTTTTCATTCAGAGCAGAGAGCAGCATTGAGGCATCTTCACGGAAAAGATGTTTTCACTCTTATACCAAAAGGCAAGAGTTTGATTTACTAACTGGCTCAACTGGTAGTGAAAAAACTGGGAAAGATGCAGAATCTGACTGCCTGAAGCTAGCCTGTGAAAGATGGTGTTAGACAGATGGTTCGTCCATTAACCTGCCAAGTATTTTTTCCTTTTTCAGACAGTTTCCAATGAAGCCTTCCTAGATGGTTGTGCGTAACAAACCATCTGGTGCATCAGGTTAGATAAGTGTTAAGTTGAAGAGCAAAGAATATACAGTATATTGTCAAATATTTAAGATTTTCCATCGTGACTTTAATACAAAGTCTACAAAAAATGATACTCTAAAAAATGATTGCACAACATAGTGCTAAGAGGAGACCTGACTCACCCCTGTGAAGATTCATCTTTGGACTTTGACTTTTTCAGCTTCTTGGGGTTATTAGGCCCCAACTGTGGAACTGTCCAGCTGTCATCACACCAGTTTGCATCATGATCAGAAGCTCGGAAAGCTCCTCTTTTACCTGTAGACATCATTCATTAATATTCATTAACCACATATCATACACAGACTATTTTATGTTTCCTTCATTCATTAATTAGCCCATGAATCAGTGGCTACCTCGGTCAATATTCGCTCTCAGGGAAGTCAGCATCCCCTCAGAAACAAGGGTTTTATATAAGGCTCCTTTACAGCTCCGCTCTGATTTCCTGGAGCCGCGGTTCTCTGTGCTGGACTCACAGATCACTTCGCTTTGCCTCTCCTTGCCCTTGTCCTCCTCTTTGAGCTTAGTAGGTGAGGGGCTGCCAGGGGAGTGATGGATTTCTACCATGCTGCCCTGAAGGTCTGTGCTTCCTAAACTTTCATCTGCTTCTGTCTTGGGGCTAACGTGACTCATGTCTTCCTTCACGTCCACCTCAGAGAAACTGTACAGTCCATACTGCCCGCTGTCTTCATCCATCTCCTCCTCTTTTTCTTTCACAAAGGTCTTGACTTTGGGCTTACTCTTCTTCTTGGGAAAACCAAGATTCCCACTGGCAGGACTGTTCTGGATCTTCTTCTTGGGCTTCTCCTCATTGTCCTTCCAGGCCCCTTTGGCCACTGCTTCAATCGTGCTGAAAACACTGTCCACATTTGATTCTGCATGGTTACACTGTTTGATGATCTTCTTTGCTGGGCAGGGGTTCTCGTTGTTATCATTTGACTTGGCCATCTCTTTTTTCTTGCTCTTCTTTTTGACACATGCATTTTGGCTGCTGAGTTGTGGGGGAATGACATCAGTGGAGGTAGAAGTGACAGAGGAGCGCGAAGGTAAGAGGGCTGATGTGTGAGGGGAGGGAGGAGAGTCGTCATTGTCTGCTTTCTTCTCCTCGACCTCTGGATTGACTGTAGTTTGCTGGAGAGAGGCTGCAGAGGAGCTGTCCTCTGGCTGAGATACAACTGTGTCCATCTTTCCAGCTTCAGACGCTAAGCACATCTTACCAAACAAAACACAAAACACTTAATCAGTTGAATTGACAGCAATCTACAGTATGCTCCTAATATTCCATCTCTTCATGTTATTTTAGCAGATATTTATATAATATAATATATGATTTATATGGATATAATGATCAGTTCATCAGTTAAATGTGATCTCTGTCACCATTCATTGTTAAATAAACTGCAGTACACACACAGTAACATTTTGAATTATAAAATTTACTGTTGAGAATATGAACAAAAATGTCTATGAAGTAAAGGGAACAAATGTCATGAATTCGTGTCACTAAAAGTAATAAATGTTTGCTTTCAGGTAACACGGACTGTTTTCTAGTTGTAGCTCTTTCTTGCAACATGCAAACTCACACACACAGAAACAGTTTTACCATATTTCAGCCTTGAATGTGAAAGATAACCAATGTTACAGTCCAATCAAGTAAGTCGGATGTTTTCATAGTATAACATTCTCACCAGTTATCAAAAAAAGCTGCAGGGAGTTACTTACCTCAGCAAGCTGGAAGAGAGCGGACTGTCTGCATGGTTTTCCTTCAGGCGCCGCAGACAGAGATGACTGTGAACACACAGTAACATCCTTTGTTAATGAGACTGCACTGCACAGCTTTCTGCAGATACTATTATTATTATTCAGAAATATTCCCTTTCTACAACAATTTTCACCTTTTACATTATTATTGCAGGAAAGAGTAAGCATGGGGCCTGTACCATGAAATATGTTCAGCTAAGTCTGACTCTTTAGGTTACCTGGCTTCACTCAGCCTAACATCAGTCACCAGGGATGACTGGTATCATGAAGCTGGTTACATGGACATGTTTACTCTGTGTTTACCTATCCAGCTGTGAGTGTGTTCACGTGAAAGAGCTGTGGGTAAAGTGATTAATTGAATAGATGAACAGGCGATATCTACTGTATCACTTGATTATAGTGACAGCAAAAATGATATTCAACAAGCTAAAATATATATACAAGATAATCTCATCACTCCAATAGAACAAGGAGCTGCAGAAACACTAGACATAATTCCACATATTAAAAGGAAAGCTCAGGCTACAGTATAAGTACACAATGTATGAGTGTGAATATATGCTTTTAGTACAGAATGTGTTTCCTTTCCTTTTTTGTCTGATGAACAAACGATAAAAGTAATGTCATCTGTAAGGGAGCTGAATGAATGAATGGATTTGTTTGATTAAAGAAATACAGACAACAGTGTGCTGCAGTCACTACATACATTAAAAATTACAGCAGATGAAAACATAATAAAGCCTGAAGGCTATTTCGATTGTGATCCTACTTAAAAGTATATGGATTATTTTTCTAATAAAAGACAACAGGGGGTTTAGTTTTCATTCCAATTATCACAAGTAAAATAATACCTCATGTTATTAATAAAAGTGTAAAAACATTGACGCTATCAGGAATCCTCTGTTTGTTAGAAGCTCTGTTTTAAAACCAGAGTGAACACATAGAGAGTCTGGAACAGCAAAGTAATTCAACTTATCTATAACACGTCTTGTCATCAATTGCTCTGTATTACTTATCAATTTATTGTTAACTCTTTTGTCCCTGTCAGGACCCTGTAGGAATGATGACTCTGGTTTTCCAGTGATCTGATTGGTCAGTAGTTGGGCTGTTGGAAGGTTTTGATCTGATCCTCTGAAGTTAACCTGCTCTGGAACAGGTTACCTGTGCATCTTAAGTTACCATGGTGATCTAACCCAGTTAAGAGTGAGCCTGCTTCATGAAACCAGAAAACCTGAATTAAGCCCAAAGAAGAGCTGGATAACCCACTAATCTCACTTAGTGGCACAGACTACTTCTGTTGTTTGCTGATACTGACTGGCTAATTGATGTCATCTGTCTTTTTCCTGAGAGTTAAATACTGAGATTATAAGATACTTTATGTGTAATACTGAAATCTAGTCTGAAGGTGGTGCTAAAATGGCTGTGCAGATTTCTGCCAATATTAAATTTTGCATGAAAAAAATGAATATTCTATAATAAAATCAGACTTTTGTTTGCGTTTTAACTCACATTGGATATCTACCTCACCTAAATGTCATTGAGTCATTCTTAATTAAATCAATAGCCCCTGCCTTGAACAGGCAGTGAAGTTGCACCTTTATTCTGCTTTGCTGTTCTGTATTAAAGATACGAACACAGAAAGGTGGGGTTGGGAGGGGGCATTACTGTTCCACCTTTATGTGCCAGCAGTAGAGGTAGTAACTGAGCTGGATCGACGTCAATGTAAGGGAGAATGGGCATGGTGGGATAGGTGCCAACGCTGTTGTTAGACATCCCACCTCTGAATGCCAGTATGCTATCTAAACTGTAAAATTACACATCATGCCGAGGGGTCTTCTTAATGGCACTATAGCAGGATCTCTGTATGAAAGTGGCTAATAACAACTGAGCGTTTCCTACTATGATATGCCAAAATGTCTGCGATGAAAAAGGTCTGTAGGGCAGGTTTGTTTGTATAACAACTTTTTTAAAGTTGTCTGTGCATATTAACAATACTGTCATGAACCAAAAACTAACTAGTCATGATAAAGACATACAGTCATCGACAGATATGGATCTTTCATGAACTGAAATCAGTCATACCTCTGCCGGTGAGGAGAGGGCAGACTTGACTCTGCTTTCGGTAACATCAAGCACTCTGTTCGGTTCTGTCCCAGACATTATCTGTAGATTGAAACAGAGTGAGCAAAAACAAATCAGTTCTCATGTGAGCTATTAAGTAAGTCAGTGGGTAAGTGGGATCAACCAGACAAACACACAATCATTAACCTTGGAGAAACTGAGGAAAGCACACAAGAGTAAAAACTATTTTTGAAGACAAATTTTGTTGTGACAAACTTTCAAATTTTTTTTACCAAAAGTAAAAGTAGAATGGCCCATTTCAGAATAACATATATTACATTATTAGATTCTAATCATTGATGAGTTAACATGTAATCTAAATCTGCAAACTAACAAGTAACTAAAGCTGTCAAATAAATTGAAGTGGAGTAAAAACTTCAATATTGGATTCATAAATGTAGTGTTGAAAATCATAAGAATTAAGTCAAGTACAAGTACAGTACTTCAGTAAATGTACTTTGTTACTTTCCACCACAGGTTACTGTAATGTGCAGGACAAGGTATTATGTTGTTTTTCAATGTTGATGTAACATATAACAGGTCTTACTATTTTTTACCACTGTACACATTAGAGTCTGGTCAGATCCCATTAGTGTGACAACACGACCTCTGGTCTAAGATACTGTATACAGAGTACAGGAGGAGGAGAAATATGGTCTGAGAACACACCTCTTCTTTGTCTCCTGAAAAGCAGTTCCCTTCGCTGGCTGTGTTGGGTAAACTAGGTTTCGTGCTGGAAGGGATCTAGAGAGGCAAACAAGACTGGGGTTAACTCAAAAGCATAATTCAAAAACCATGAATGGTTTTTGTGTAACAGATAAAACTAATACCCATGGGTGCATCAACATGTGGTAGTCTGCACCCATGGGTGGCTTGCAACAGTGACCTACCTCCCTGTTCGTGAGGGCATGTTCTCCAGCTAACAGCAGCATGCTAAGGCCTCCCATCTTAGTAGGATCTGACAATGAACGAGAGTAGTTACAAAAACAATACATTTAGTCACGTTAAACTAAACTAACAATGTTTGATTATACACACCTGCCATGGCAAAGTTTAACTGTGGCATGCTGTCAGTTTTGGGCACTTTTTTGGCAGTGGTTGAGTCCTTGGATGAGTTGGAAGAGAAGGACCAAACTTTTTTGCGGGGATTGCTGACCGGCTGACAGGAGGGACTCTTGACAGGTTTGCTGGTGGTGGGACACCACTTGTAGCCTGGGTTTGCCTTCATGAAGGCATCCTTGTACTGAAAGAACATGCAGAATTGATTTGGTACAAGCAAAACCTTAAATGGTTTCACACCATCAAATCTATATCGAAGCATTTCTCGATTTCTCTTATACTACTGTATATTGATGACTGATCAAAGTTCAGGAACAAAAACATCCATGAGTAAAATTTATCAAGAGTTTAAAGATTTAAAGAGAGTTAAAGCTTCAGCTGATCTGCTTCATCAGGACTGTGTGAGTGTGGTTTGATGAGATTTGATGGACAGTCACCTGGCAACATAAATAAACAAGCAACCCAGCAACTGTCATCACATTTTGACTGTGTCTGAATTCACTAGTCCCCATATAAAAGACACTCAACAGTGTCTATATATAGAGAGTTTAGACACTAAATCATTGTCGTTTTGCATCAACCCTGACAGTGTAGTGTAGTACGATTATAAAATTTGGTTTAGTAAATGTGATGCATTGCATTATGGGATCTTGGCCGATGTTGCCTGCTTTTTAGTCTCATTTCTATCACTCCTTTTCTTTTACTGAAGTTAGCATGATAAACAGCAAGCCCTGGTCCAGCTGGACCATCTCGTCATGTTCCGATACTGAATTTCTGTAGCAGTCTGCCCTGAAGAAGTAGTGCTGCTCAGAGGATATATTATAACCTCTTGTATCATAAATACAACGATTGCTGAAGCTCTCGGCAGGACTGGTAAGTAAACAGTTGTTAATGCTAACGTTGGCTATGTAGCACTATCAAAACTTACAAATAGCTCCTTTAAGGTCATTTTTCTCTTTGACGCAATATTGATTCTAAGGGAGGCTCATGGGAGTTTTTGAGTTGTTAACAGGCCCTAATAACTTCTAATATACATCCAGCATATATCCCAACCTGAACAGACCAAACACTTTTCTTTAATATAATTTTTAAGTAAGAATTTAACAAAGGGAACATGAATAAGAAAGTAATTGTTATAGTTACAATTATTTAATGCTAGTTAGAGTTATTTAATGCTATGATGTGAGACTGAATTTGCACACATTTGGTGTGCATACCTTAACTGATGTTATACACACTACCACTACCAAATTGGACCTCTGTTTTAGCAACATGTGCAAACCGATGTGACAATGCCTTTCTCTCTTGTTTTGGTTTTTATTTGCTACTTATTTCATATCAAGCTGGAATAGCTCTTTAACTCACTAACTTAACGATTCACTATTCACAATAGTACAGCTCTACAGAGAGCAGAAGTCGTGACGTCACATCCGGGCTACGCTCTGTTCCACTAGATTCAGTAACTCAATACAACCTCTCCTTCAGTATTTCTTTCATTGGTCTTTCTGTAAAAAGTGTGTTCCTGGGATTTACTTTCCATGTTCTAAGACAAACTGCCATCTACATCACAAATCTACAGCTCTCATGAATAAACTGAAATAAATCTCTGCTGTCTAAAAGCTTCTACAGTGTTCAGTCCTCTCTGTGCTGATATTACAGATATGTATGCGTTAACAGTGACTTGCTTATGGATTCTTCTGTTGAGCTGTGATGTTTAGCCTGCACACATCCAGCACTTATGGGAAAAAAGTATTTCTTGAAGACCACTAAAAAACATTAAAGATATAAGATAACTTTCCCAAACCCTACTAACCTTATCTAAGCATATGAAAAGTTGAAACATATGAAACGTATGAAACATATGAAGCTCTGTTCCATGGCTGTTTTTTAAATATTAGTTCAATGCAATTTTGAATGATTTTAACTTCTGAGAACAGAAAAAAGTTTGGCAGTTTCCACTTTCTATAAGAAAATCGAGGCGCACTGCACAGAAACTAATGCACCTGACTGTCAAGTTACTTTGGGGCTCAAGTTACTTTGGGGGCTACTATAAGAGAGAGTTACCAATAATGTTAATAAAGGTGTAGAAGTCACAGAAGTCTCACCTCCTTGGCCATGTCAGTGTATTTCTGCTTCTCTTTGGGCTCCAGCACAGCCCACCAATCAGCCAGGATCTTGGTGGCCCCACGGTTGTCCAGACGAGGGTGTTCCTGCCGCACCAGAGAACGGTGGCGTTTGCAGAAGAGGAGGAAAGCATTCATTGGCCGCCGTGCTCGTTGTTCATTTGAGTCCTCCTCCACTTCCTCTGCTGTGCTTCCACACTCAACCTGCGATCCCTGGTCCTGGCCACACAACACTGGCTGCTGATAACAAATCCATAAACCTTTAGATGCTGCACCATGTTTTAGTGATAAACTGATAGATCTGTTGTTCAGTTCAGTGTTTCCCCTATTTACAATTATTACCGCTGCTTCAATGTAATGAAGTCACAATTACATGACTTTGCAGAGGGCTATTAACCTGAAAGTGGAGACACGTGGTGAGACTGAGGTGAGTGGGAGAGGAAGAAAGTGAAAAAGAAAGAGAAGAGAGAGAAAGGTAGTAACTATGTAACTAGCTAACATTAAGTTAAATTGATTTGTTATGGCCTATTAATATTCACTCTGACCACTGGTGTACGACGAGCTCACCAACCTGGTACAACAAAACCTGGCATAGAGGAATACATTGAAATTCTTGTGGGCATAAAGTTTTGTCGGCCCAATCAGTGTCTCTACCAGCCCTCTCTGTGTGCCTGTCATTGGGGGTGAGTATGACAGTGTACTGCACACACGCACACACGCACACACGCACACACACACACACACACACACACACACACACACACACACACACACACACACACACACACACACACACACACACACACACACCTGTGAAGCCATCACACACATGTACCTTCTCCAGCTCCTCTTCATCCTCTTCTTCTTCCTCCTCAGAGAAATCCAATGTCTTTTTGGAGAGAAGTGGGTGCCACTGCAGGCATTTACGTTTGGGGCGTTTGCCAGTGACCTCCCCTGCAACAGGTGGCTCCTTACCCCTTCCTCCACCCTTCATGGTACTACCGCACCTGTAGAAAAGGCAGATTGGGCACAACATCAGAACATGGACTGTGAAAACATGCATCTTCACGTGCATCATTAATGTCTTGTCCTGTTGTCTGATGAAAGCAGAGATACTTTAGTGTCAGACATTTGCAAATGTGATAGTAATTACTGGTAACGTGCCTGAGCTGGACAGAAAATCTGATGGTTTCAAGCTGTTTTGCAAAAATACAAATGGAATTTTTAAAGGAAATTATAGTTACTGTTTAAATGTTTTAATGTGCATATTTGTGCACATTAAATTAACAACCCAACAGACAGACCAAGTATCACTGTTATACCAGCAACAATATATATTACATAAAATTAAATAGGAATGTTTAATTAATGAAATTTAATGTTACATAATCTCAAAATCAGAGACTTGTTCTACTGTAGGAACTATATAGAAATATTTACCATCAAAAATAAAACAAAAAACAAAAATACATTGAGGCGAAGGCAGTAAATTTAAAAAAAAAAAATTCTAATCCTGCTGGAAATCTCCTAAAGGCCTTACTTCCACAAAATTTTAATAAATATTAAGCGACATGTAACAAATTCAGTCTCAATTATCAAAAACACAATTATCAAAAATAATGAGCAAAATGGGCTGAATTTGTGAAACTGGCTTGCAGCTGTACTAAACGAAAATATAGAAACCAAATTGGGAACTGATCCCTGTGTCTCAAAAACAAATCAAGGCTACATAAAATTGGGCTTGATTTAAAATAAAAATGTCTTTAAACCTCTGAATTACAGATTCTGTTTATATTTGGTTTAATTTAACATGAGCAAGAGAGCAAGTGAAGAAGCCAAACTATCCCCCCACTGACCATGATTTCATTAGCCTTAATGTACTACGCTAATTGTCTCCCTTAAGTTGCCTTGGAGAATACCCCCTACTGTGGGACCCATGAAGAAGAGCTGCAAAGGATGGTCATTTATAGCTCATGGACTTGTTAGTGATGGAATTAAACACAGTGCACTATCATATCATGATCTAGAAGAACTGAAGAGTCTGCACTTGACATCATTACTTTAAAGGACAATTCTAATTATTTTATTTTCCTACACACTACACACAGCCTTATTTTGAAGCAGCTGCAGTCACCAGGATCTGTGACTGTTGGACAAAAATATCAACATGCAGATGTCTGGCACTTTGTTCTAGGATCAGTCTGAAATATTTCCAAGTAAACTGGTTAAAGAATATGCAGTCACACTGAGCCATTAAGACATAGAGCTGTAGGAACAGGTACTCCATGCAGTTTAGTTGAAACTCCCAAACGTCAACAATAAACATAAGGAAAACCATCCTCTCATATCATAAACTGCGGCAGAAACAATAGAGTAACATTTATCTTAGCACTGTGGTAGATACAGAAGGACCATCTTTCTTTTTTTCTTATTTTGTATCATTTTTTTTTAAAGTTGAGCAGAGGTTTAACATATGACGTTGATAGGTTTCTTACCTCACCTGCACATCCACTTCATAAAAAAACCACGCTGTTGCCCATAAAGTTGGAATAATTTTGTTTTCAGACACAATCCTCTGTTTATTCCTATTTAAATGCATCAGTAATCACTTTTGACCAGGTGCAATGATTACATGATGTGTCCCAATTACCCAGGTGAAATGAAATAAATCAGGTAAAAAATATTTTATTCAAACTTTATAAGCAACAGTGTATATAGAATGTGATGTTTTATCCGTGCGAATAAATAAATGAAATCAAATCATGGAAATTCAAGACTTGCTTTTCTGCAAGTCTTAATTAAGACAAACACACTGTATATCATATAAGCATGTATAGTTATTTGTTCTGCCATACTAGATCAAATGTATTAAAATGCTTGTCACTGGATCTTAATCTTAGTTTATATATGCACATTAAAGAAAAGAAAAAGACTGCATTAGAGCTCCAACGATTAGTAATTAATTGATTAGTCAATCGGAAAAAAATTAACTCAACTATTTTGAGATCATTCAATTCTTCTAGTAATTTTATCAAGTAAACATGCCAAATGCATTGGTCAGTTCCAACTTCTTAAATCAGAAGATTTCTTTGCTTTTCTTTGATTGTATATCAGATATCTTTGGGTTGGATTATTGAATGAATAAAACAAGACATGAACACATCTCTTTGAGCTGTGGTAGATTATGACAGACATTATAAGAGGCATTTTTCACTATTATCTGACATTTTATAGAAAGATCAATTAATAGATTAATTGAGCAAATAATCTGTGGGTTAATTGATAATGAAAATAATTGTTAATTGCTGCCCAGGACTGCATGAAGGTCTATATGAAGGACATTCAGCAGTTAGGCTGATGAGACCAGAGCAATTTTGAAATAATAAACATAAAATTGCAGTGTTTCAGATATGATGTCAGTTTACATTGATACATGTATGTTTAATCGCTGTTATAGTCGTTTGAGATTGATGTACTACATTGTATTTGGAACTGGTGGTTGTCAAAAGATGTTACCAAACAGTAAAGTTGAGCATAAAAAGTGTAATGTTCACATCTGGCAAAAAGACTATTACTTTTGGAGTTTGCAAAAAGTAGTGTACCAGTCATTGGACACTATATATAATTTTTTTTTCTCTATTTTTGGAACTTTTGAGGGCACTATTTAGAACAGATGTTTCTCACTGAGAATTTGGGTTCTCAAATAAAATGGCAGAGGCTGAATGTAGTACAATAGGTAGGAAGCAGGGAGTGACGCAGCCTATAATTTTGTTTTTACCTCGTTATAAGGAAAATCATTAGTTCTATAACTGTTTCAATTTAAAGCAGAGTACACAACATTCATTAACACAAACCCCAGTTGTGAAAAAAACATCAAATGACCCAATGAAAGGAGAGAAAAAAAACCCCACAACTAATAACTTGACTCTAGTAAAAAGGGTACAGAAAAAAAAAGGCTTCTAATACAAAAATAAGTCATTGCTGTTGAGCAGTGGGTATCAAGCTCTTCTCTGTTACTGATCATGACAAGAGCTGCACAAGATCCCAGACAGACTCTGCGCTTTCTTAGAGATTTCCATGGCAGGTTTTGATTGTGAAAACAATAACTGAACACAAACTCACAGCAGACAGTGGTTGTTTCACTGCAGACCTGAACAACGTTGCAGGCAGTCAGTTCAATACTTACAGTATGTGAAGTGACTTATAAGTAAAATTTCCACATTTCAGAGGAAATGGTTACATAAAGAATAAGGGAAATTGAAGACTTCATAAATAGTATAAAAATGCCACAGTACAATAACTAGATTTGTTGTATGGGCACTGTATCTTTGACCCTTAAACTCCATGTGTCTTGTAATTGAATGAAGTGTATTACTGTTATACTGATTATAGGTCATTCAGCAGAACACTGTCAAAATGCATATTTTTTTTAAAAAATGTTGGGAAAGTAAAATTGCAACTGTCATCCTTTCACCTTGATGCACTATTCAGATTTTTGTCTTTAACAAATTAAAAAGATGCACCTCATCATAGCCTCTTACTATAAGCTGTAGGGACAGTTTGGTGTTCTACACATGTTCAAATCAGCCAAACATTCATAAAACATTCATAAAAAGAACTGTATATTTTTACTTTGTTGATTTTTATTTCTCAACATGTTTACACTAAACATTACACAAATGAAATTTAACAACCAATGAATGAATGAGTCAATGACTGTATTCCTCTGAACATCATCCAGACTAGATGTCAGTGTTTGTATTTGTGAATGCCAAGTGGAAAACAGGGATACTTACTGAAGAAAAAACAATGGAAATGCTGTATGAATGATGAAGATGAATCTGCCACTGCCTTTGTCATGCAATGACGATGACCTATAAAATACAAGACATCCCTCTCAGTCATGCGTTATACTGTCATATCTGCAAAAATGTTCCGCCAACATGAGCTGGGCTGCGGGAGAAAATGTGTGCAAAACAACTTTAATAGAGCATTTCTGAGTGATGCTGCATAAGACAAGACCTCACCAGCCTCAAAGTACGTTGGGACATTTTGTCTGATCTGATTACTGATCATTTTAATCATGCAGTCGATCCGCCCTTGTGGCCAAAACCAAAACATGTAGGCCAAAACCCTACGACCATTGGATGTATTTCTCACAACATTATACAGCCTTAATTTAGCAGGCATAGCTCCAGTATGCATTTAGCTACGCAGAAGGTTAGTTGTGTTCTCAGGTAAAACTGCTGATGCCCGATCGGACTGCCTGTGTTGGGAGTGAAGTCTTCAGTTACTGTATCGAGCTTCTCGCGCACAATAACAGCACAAGATTTGTCAGGTACAATAAACGATCCGTTCGCCTACCTACTGTGTTCCTACCTCTAAGCAGTCATTTTCACCTCCGTGCAAAATGTCGATCTGAGCTCTGACAAGACAGACAAGCCGAATGAGAGTCCATCTTGCTTTGGTTTGGAGGAGAAAACCCAAGTACAGTACACTAGTGGGGATTTTTGACTCCTGTCAAACTCTCCGGTGACAATGTCGTCGAAATGTCTCCCACTCCGAGGAAAATACATCCACAATGATTAATTAAACTGGGTATTTTCTGTCCAGGCACATGCATCTGTGGGCAACGTTTTGCTAAGCAGTAGCTCCATTTCCTAGCAGTGTTACTAGGAATAAAAGTAGCTAGTTAGCTTGCTAGCTCTACAGCCTGCTAACTGGACGTGTCACGGTTTTAACGTGCAATGGTTTCCAAACAGTACAAGCTTCCTGAACAGTTGCTGACAAAACTCATGGACTAAACTGGTATCAAAATACTTGTTTGAGCAGTTGCAGCAGGTCGTTTACATACAACGCAGGTTTGTGGCTATATATTTGATGCGGATGGGGGGGTGGTGGGGGGGGGGGCATACCACCTCACTGAGAAACAGTTGCTTTCCCATGTATTTTTCACGGCGATTTCAAACAGGGGTGAGGAAATATTTCAGCTAAACAGTAACAGTGACAAAACCGTATGGTCTACAACACTGGTTATCAATGAAATGTCGATTGGAAACAAACAAATTCAAGGGGAAGCCAGCAGGCGGACATCATGTCCAAAGCAGCGATAATAACAATTTTTCAGAGTGACTGACTGAGATGTTGAGAACAGCGACGCAAAATTAATAAAACCACAAGTTCTCTGTCATGAACGTCACCTTGATGTCTGAACATACCTCTAATATCTCGCTCAAGTACCGGGGGGGGCCTCTCATCATTGGTGCCGTCCACCTATTTAACTTATTGACACATTATAACAGTTCAGCACTGGCTGTACTAAACACAGCTGCATCAAGTCTGGACAACTAACGGCACTCGGAGACCGGAAGCACAACGGTTTCTCACCAAAATAAAAACATTTTCACTTACAGCAATAAAGCTCCAGACTGTACATGAAAACACCCTTTTATCATAAACCAGTGATGATGGTTATGATGGTCTAAAGTACAATCAATATACAGTACAAAATGTGTCTCAATACATTTCATCTCAATAGATTGTTTCAGGAGCCCCCAGCATAAGTGTATTTTAAGGCAGCATTTGTATTACATCCCAAACAAATACAAAACACCCAATTATTTTTAAGTAAGCCTGGTGTTGTAATTCTTAAGGGAGGGCAAGTATAATTATAAAGCACATTTCAACATAAAAGCAATTCATAGTGCTTTACATGACAAGAGAGGAGGCATTAAAACACAATATAAAAAAACAAACAAATTTAATATAACCTGACACACATACAGGATTTTAAAGGAATAAAATAAAATATATGAGGAAAATAAGCTAAATTAGAATAAGATATCAAAGGTGTTTATAGAGCTGGTAGAAAGTATAACAAAATACTGTGGTAAAATTATGGGCTCCAAGACAAAAAATTCTATTCTATTCTAGTCTATTTTCAGACTACACAGATGGCTACATTATGTGCCCAGAGACCAGGACTATTATGCTTAGACTACCTAACCTAGCCCACCTTGGTTCATATTTAACAAATCTGCAATTATCAAAAGCTAGATGCTGCTCATGTCCCCTTTATGCCTGTTTTGCTTTTGCCTGGTGATTCCAGTTATAAATATGAACACTGGCAAAAGTAGTTGCACGAATACTATCTGCATCAACATCAATTCAAGTAAAAACTTTTATCGTCATAGTTTCAACCGGAAGTCATCTCTGTTAGTCTGTGTACATTGATAGCGGGACAGAAACGCAGCACTTACTAGATGATGAATATTACTGTCGGTGAAGGCGACGCATTAAACGACCCCAACCCATCAAAATAACACAATATTGCGTTAATTCTGGCAGAAATACAGACTTGTTCAGTCATACGATGTAATAGAAACCACTTTCGTTTTCCTCGAGATGGGAGAAAATTCTCATCTCAGCTATATCCCTCCCCTCCCCCGGTCTGCAAAGTGCTCATACCCGAACTGGCCTGTACTCGCTAACACCATCCCTGACCTAACTTTATCTTTCAGCTCTGTCCGATTGACAAAGGTCAGCGAAAGGTGCAGGCTACATTAGAAACTCCTGATAACGACTTACTAAACGCTGGATCCAGTCTATCTCAGCTGAGTGAATACTTGTTACAGTATAAGCTTCCTGGGTGTTTGTGCTCGTGATAACTGTGAACAGTTGTTGCAGATGTGTGTACCTGTGGTTCAACAGCACGTACCTTTCAGCTGCTACGTAGTAAACGGGTAACTACTTTCTCAAATCTTCTTTAAAACGTTTAGCCGTGAAATTACCAACAGTTCTGCAGCATACTGTACACAGTGAAAATATCCACCCTGTCATGTAATGCTGTACGTGAGTGGATACTCCTGTTGATGGACAGTCTGGTTTCACCAATGACACGCGGCGTTATATTCTAATGTTTTGAGATTAGTGTAACGTCCTCAAATATAATGTTCAGGACACGTGTGGTGAGTTTAGGCCTAAATAATACAAAATAACGGCGATATAAAACTCAGTTTGAGTGTGTAGTCTTCAGTAGTGGAACCACACTGACCTTATGGTGTTCCATGGTGTATTAATCTCCTTAAGAATGCTTATAGCCTGTCCAATCTCAGGGTCTTAAATTTTCTGTACAAGAGAAAGTAAAGGGGACATTTTAACTGGTAGGCCTAACTGTTCTTGTAAGTTTGATACGATATGATTTTGTCAAAGTGAGTCTGACCTGTTTGCTGGTTTATTGAATCAGTTAGGTATTTAGCTGAATGCCTATATTTTATATATGTGTTTGTGTGTGTGTGTGTGTGTGTGTGTGTGTGTGTGTGTGTGTGTGTGTGTGTGTGTGTGTGTATAAAATACAGTCACAATATGCTTTATTGGAAATACCCAAGAACCCAACACATTATTAGAATTAAAAGGTAGAACAAGTTAATGACATTAATAATAATTTAGGTTGCAGCACAATAACAATTATATTACAATTGTATTATAGGAGGATTTTACTTTTTCGGGTTTAAATGTATTTTGTAGATTTTATAACACATGTATTCCACCTTTATCAAACTTCAGAATAAGGGTGATCTAGGTTGTGAATACTTGTTTATGCCAGCACAACCTGACGGTGGAACCAGAAGCCTGTTCGGTAACACCTGTGCTCCTTCTAACTGTGCAGTCAAAATGTCAAATTTAATTTGTTTCTGAATCTGAACTCTTTGATTTTCTGCCTTTGGCTGATAAATATTCTAGTATTGATTAGTATTGATTAATGATGTGTGTGTGCTTGCGTGCATCGTGTGTGTGTGTGTGTGTGTGTGTGTGTGTGTGTGTGTGTGTGTCCGAACAGTATGACTAAAGTGCTGTACTGATAATATTGAAAAAAATTACCGGGAAATGGCAAACAATACACCTGAGGATGAAACAACATTTGAAGTGAGACGGGAACTGTCAGTAGTCATCTGACAAGGAAACATGAAGTTGCATGAATGGGCTTATGGAAAAGAGGAAATGGGTTTAAAGTGTAATGGCACCTAATCCAGTCCACAAGCTCTATCACATCTTTCAGAGCCTATGGTTGTTTTTCTCCTTTTGGTTCAAAGTAGCAAAACAGCATGCAAGGCTTTAAATGTGCCTCAGAGACTCAGATTACGTTACCTCTATCACCTCTCAGCTGGATGGTGTTAGGCAGGTGGCACACCTGCCACAGTGTTGACTTATATACTGTATTTGTGTGTGAGGGACTGTAATCATTTTCATGTGCAGGTCATTCATGTTCAAGTATCCAGATCCTTCACTTAAATAAAAAATATTTATACTGTAGAAATTCTCCATTGCAAGTAAAAGTCCTGCATTGTAAATGTTGGGGTAGCTAATTTCTAACTATTATAAACAGTGTGGGGCTTCAACTAACGGTCATTTTCATTATGCAGAATCTGCTGATTGTTTTCTTGATTAATGGACTGATTGTTTGGATTGTAAAACTTCTGTAAATGTTGAGAAAAGTCCATCATCCATCACAATTACTAAGAGCTGGTGACACAACCAAATAGCTTGTTTTGTCCAAACCAATAGTCAAACCTCAAATTATTCAGTTTACTTTAACTTCAGATAAGGAAGAGCAGGATACTTGAATCATTATATATTTGGCATTTTTGTATGAAAAATTACATAAAATTATTAATTCCTTACAAATACAAAGTAGCATGAAAATACTCGAACAAAGTACCTCTGATTTGTAGTTAGGAAGGTAAGGACACACAAGGCTTTATGGTAACACATTTGACTCTGGTATTGTTCATCTTTATCATTGTTTTAATGAGTAATGCAGATGTTTGTAAGACATTCAGATTCAGCAGTGACTGGTCATTATTCATGTTTGACAAAGGTGGAATAATTGTGGTTTTTAACAGTGCTAAAACAACTAATTACATTTACTCAACTACTGTACTTTGGTACAATTTAATGTACTTTCTTTGAGTAAAGCCATCTTTTCAGGACTGTGTAGGTGTTTAGTTGTTGATTCACATTTTATTCCACCCTGTGGTACCTTTATCATTTTTACTGGTACAAGGAGTCATCCTGAGCAGAGTGATTTCCAGCCTTTTTGTCTTGCAGCCCCTTACAAAAAAGTGTCAAGCTGTGGCTCCTTGTCATGTTATAGATGCCTTTGAGTTGTTAGCAGTTCCCTTGAAATGTCTCACATTGTTTCATTTAAAACAGTCTGACACCCAAAGAGCTAAACTTCTCCAATGTTTTACAATAAAGTCAATACTAAGGTCTCATACCCCATTAATCATCTCATGAGGCCTCTGCTTTATTAGTGACCTGCAACTCTAACTGCAAACTAGGGAGTTTAAACTAGCTCTATCTCAACCACCTATAACATGGATGGAGAAAATAATGTACACAAAGGAAGAACTCCTGGCTTTAAAGTTGACCAGATATGGAGTTAAACATCCCATGAGCTGAAGAAGCCATACCGTGGATGCAGAGTCAGGGCTAAGCTAAAGGCTAGGAAATGGAGATATAAGCCTTTTCTACCATCGATCCTCAAGGGAAATGTCAACTCCCCGGCTAACAAGTGTGATGAACTGGAGGCACTTGTGAAGAACCAACAAGCATATTGTGAGTGTAGTCTCATGTGTTTCAAGGAGACCTGGTTAAACAACAACACCCTGACCGTTGTTTGGATTTACCCAGCTTTACTGCAGTACGAGTGGACAGAGACACCAGAGCAAGTGGAAAGAATAAAGGTGGAGGACTGGTTCTGCTTGTGAACAATAGATGGTGCAACCCCAGTCATATCACAGTGAAGGAGAAGATCTGCTATTGGGATATTGAACTGTTGGCAGTCGGTCTTAGACCGTACTATGTACCAAAGGAGTTCTCACACATCGTCGACCATTGTTGTTTAACCACGAGCAGAGCCTGCAGTCGCGTGTGACGTTATTCACAAGACTGTTGCAAGAGTACAGGCCCAGCACCCTGATGCATTCATTGCAATATTGGGGGATTGTAACCATGTCACTCTCACCTCTCACCTGACTGGCTTCACTCAGTATGTTGACTGTCCCAGAAGGGAAAATAAGACACTTGATCTGTTGCATGCAAATGTCAAGGAGGCCTAAACTGCTTCAGCTCTACCACCACTTGGCAGATGATAATCTGGTTTTTCTTCAGCCTTCCTACAAACCATGTGTACTGAGGCAGGCTGCAACCACCCGCTCATTCAGGAACTGGACCCTGGAGGCCAGTGAGTCTCTAAAAGACTGTTTTGAGTGCACAGATTGGAATGTACTGTTGGAGTCACAGGAAAATTATAAAAGCAAGGACCCTGACCTCGATAGAAGAATGTACCACAGAATATATTACCTTCTGTATGGACACTGTAATACCAGCAAGCACTGCAACACTGCTTTCCAAACAACAAACCCTGGATCACCAGTAACATCAAGACCCTCCTCACCCAGAAAAAGGAGGCCTTCGGGGATGGAGACAGGGAGAAGCTCAGGTGTTTGCAACATGAGCTGAAGAGGAGATTAAAGCAGGTGAAGGAGGACGACAAAAAGAAAGTAGAGAGGAACTTCAGCACAACAACACCACAGAGGTGTGGAAGGGGACAAGGACCATCACTGGCTATAAAGAGAAGAACAGCCAGGCAACATCAGGTGATGTGGACATGACCAATGAGTTCAACCTTTTCTACAACAGGTTTGACACAGCCTCACCTGTTCTCTCTCCCACAGCTTCAGCTGCAGCTTCTCCTACGGCATCTCCTTCACAACCTGACACTGCAGCTGCAACTCCCTCCACACTGGGGTCAAGTCTCCTGTCCTTTACAGCGGAGGAGGTGAGGGCGGAGCTCAAGAGGCCAAGTCCTGAGAAGGCAACAGGCCTGCATGGTGTTTGTCCGAGGCTGTTAAAGGACTGTGCAGCCCAGCTGGCTGAGTCTCTCCAGAGGATCTTTAACTTAAGCCTTCAAACAGGGAGGGTCCCGGTCTTGTGGAAAACATTCTGTCTTGTTCCGGTTCGTAAAGTAGGACGACTGGCTGAGATAAATGTCTACAGACCGGTGCCCCTTACAGCACACATCATGAAGACTCTGGAGCGGCTGCTTCTCAATCTGCTGAAGCCACAGGCTGAACATACACTTGACCCCCTACAGTTTGCCTACAAAGAACATATTGGAGTGGATGATGCCGTCCTTTACATGCTCACCGGACGCAATTCTTACTTGGATGAGACAGGTGGTTACATGAGGATTATGTTCTTAGATTTTTCTATTGCATTTAACACCATCCAACCCCTCATTCTTAAAGACAAGCTGTAAGGGATGGGGGTGGATCCCTTCTTCACGTCCTGGATTGTGGATTACCTGACAAGATGACCACAGTACGTCAGGCTGGGTATCTGTGTCTCAGGGACAGTGATGAGCAACACTGGGGCTCCACAGGGACTGTTCTGGCTCCGTTCCTGTTCACCCTGTATACGACGGACTTTAAATACAACTCTTGAGTCTTGACACATCCAGAAATACTCGGATGATACAGCTATTGTGGTGCATATCAGGAACAGGCAGGAAGAGGAGTACAGGGATCTGATGGCCTTCAGTGAATGGAACGGCAAGAACTGCGTCCTTCTGAACACCTCCAAGACCAAGGAGATGGTCATCGACTTTTGGGAGGTGTAGGCCCACCTTTCAGCCAGTCAACATTCGAGGGAAGGACATTGAGGTGCTACAAACTTATAAATACCTAGGTGGGCACCTGGACAGTAAACTGGACTGGTCCTTGAACAAGGGTGCCATCTACCGGAAGGGGCAGAGCCATCTCTTTTCCTCAGGAAGCTCAGGTCCTTTGATGTCTGCAGTGAAATGCTACACATGTTTTATCAGTCAGTGGTGGTTGGCGTACTCTTTTATGCTGCAGTCTGCTGGGGCAGCAGCATGTCCGACATGAACAAAAAGAGACTGGACAAGCTGGTCAGAAAGGCTGGGTCCATGCTTGGCAAGAGTCTTATTAATTGTTTTTTTATTATTATAATTATTATTATTATTATTATTATCATTGTTAGTATCAACAATGAGCTAATGGACACATGAATAGGGGATGAAGAATCTATCTATCTATCTATCTATCTATCTATCTATCTATCTATCTATCTATCTATCTATCTATCTATCTATCTATCTATCAGTAGTATAGCTGACTGATAATATGTGCATCAGACATATGACCTCCATGCCTCTATGTCAGGACTGGCAAATGATTGAAGATATGAAGTAATTTGCATTACGAGAATTAGGGAGGAAAGGCCTTCCCTGTGCCCACAGACCTCTTTGTTTTCAATAGGTTACACCACCATAAACACTACCTAGACTGAATTGATTTTGTGTTGAATGTCCAGATGACATGCCAGGTTCTTAGGTCTGGTAGTCACTATGGAAATGACTTATGTGTTAGGTCTCCAACAAATGTTGCATACCCCACAGCCTCTCTGAAAGAGAACTTCTCACCATAAACATAAGAAATCTGTTTCTCCAAATTCTAAACAAGGGCACACCCCTGCATATCCTCCCTACCTTTAAGGTTTGATGAAAAGGAGGAGAAGATACCTGAATACTCTGACCTTGCCTCATGGTGTTCAAGGAGAGGCCCAGTTAGACAGACACCAGATACCAGACACCAGACTAGATGCCTTTCAAGTTGCGCATTTTACCCATGTTTTAGTAGCTTTGCTGAATTCTGAATGATGTGAAAATATCAATAAAAATTGTAATTCTTATGGTAAAGTGCTTATGGGGTCTGGCCTGCCCTTTTGTGCAGTAGTTGCTGTGCCCCTGACAGAGTTGTCAAGAGAGGTAGTGATCACACCGCCTACCGCTTTTGGTGAAGTGGTATGGCTGTGGGGTATGATAGAGCTCAGAGTGGTATGTTGAGTTCAACACTGGGCTAATATCAGTGTGTTACATTGGTATTCACCTTTTTGTAATATTCTGTCTTGTCTTGTGTTATGCATGTTTCCTGTATTTTGTAGTACTCACCTCTTGTATTTACAGTTTCCTGTCCTTGTGTGTTCACCTGCCCCTGATTATCCTCATACACATCTCAGTATATATATAGGCCGAATCCCAATGTCCACATTTTCGGACTCACAAACTTTGAGGCGCATTTATGCAAACTTTGAAGAACTTCGAACGTTGAAGAAAAGAAAAACGGTAAACAACCATCATAAAATGGTGGGAAAATAAAGAAGAAAGAATGGGAAATCCAGTACAAAGGCAAATTCCCTACACAGGTAAATCCAAAATTGCATAGAAATCCAAAGTTGCATTCCAGGAATGGTCTTCTATATAAAGTTTTGACCAAGAGGTTCAGAAATACACCTAGTCAGTTTGTGGGTGGCTCGCCCTCCCAAGGGGGAATGTCATGCTTACACCCTCTGGGCACGATGTGCAGTGGAGGCCAGCGGTCAAATGTTTAATGAAATTCCTAAATAACAATTTTGTTATTAAATAATTACAGTGAATACAAATCTGGCATCCTGATGTTCCGGTGATTTTAAGGAGACCAAACACCAGATGTTTCTCTCTAAAGGTTATGGAAATATTAATATATGAATTTAACAGACACACAACTTGCAGAGTCAACTATAAATGATGACAAATCTATTAACGGGAGTAGGTTTACAAATACACACATTCAAACAATAACAGTAACTATAAAATTCCTGGAGAATTTTTGTATGTGCCTGCTGTTTGGTGCGTGTACTTCACTCCTCATGTTTCAATCTGTATAAAGGATGTTACTTTCAGTTTCATTCATGTCGTAGAGATTTATCCTGACACTGACCTCAGTCACTGCAGGTGTCCCTCAAAAAGCCTTTTGAAGCTGTCACAACTGGCCAAAATAACCTCATAATGATGGTTTCAAACACAAATTTGTCCCCACAACCATAGCAAGACATGTATATGCCCTAACAGAAGTTGTAACACAAAAAAGCTATACCGCTATATCCCTGTATAGCTTCTAAGATTGAACTTTTATGACCTACCTTGCCTCTTACCTATTTGACACTCTTATTTTTAAAGTGTCTGTCCATGTGGTGATGATGGTGTTTGTGTATCTTTCACTGTATGTTTATGTATCATAAGCTTAACCTTCAAATAGCCCTTTGAAATTGTCAGGACCAGCCAAAATGACCTCACAATAATGCTTTTTTTTTTTGTTAAATTTTTGGGCATTTTTGCCTTTATCTGATAGTACAGTGAGAGGTAGACAGAAAAGTCTTAGGGGATGACATGCAGCAAATGGCCATGAGTCAGATTCGAACCCATGGCCACTGTGGTTAGGACTACTACCAGGTGAGCCACCGAGGCGTCCCCATTATGGTTTTTAACCAAAATTGTCCTCACAATTATAGAAAGACATGTACACACATGCAAAGAACCATACATCAACACACACACAAGTACAAGCAAATACACCGTGTTTATTTACCTCAGAGTTGTTCTCATACCTGAGTTAAAAGGCTAAGAATTAATGAGTCTAATTAGCCAATCAGAATCAGCTGAGTAGTACCTGCTGAGACACTGGTGACTGTGGCCACCAGGGGGAGGAGGGAGACACGCACACACAATCCTCTCTGTCTCCCTCGGCAGACAACAGCTTTTAAAATGAAACTTGTGTTCGATATTGGGATATTGGAGGGAAAACTACAAGTCCTATTGAAAAGATGACCTCATCAAACCCTAATATGGTTGAAAATCAGCTCATATTAATTGAAGTACAGTGCTTTGAAAGATTTGTTGCCAAAATGATTATTTTTTATAATATGAATAACCAAAGGTGGTGGTTTGTGTGTCCATCAATACATGTGTGGAGATATATGTGCAAAAATGGGTTCTTAACAAGATTGTCCTCACAGTCATAGAAAGACATGCTCTCATACTTGATAGTAATAACGGTGAGCGTTAAACAATCTGATTAGCCAATAAGAAATCAGCTTTGTCCATTTCTCCCCAGATACTGCATTAGTAGTACCTGCTGAGACCTGAAACCTGCTGTTTGCTATCAGCTTCTGATATTGTATTACAGTATATGGGAGAGCTACTATGATGGTTAAACAATTCATGTAGCTCGAAGCTCAAAGTAAATTCAATGTGTCTGCTGCTGTATTTGCTGTTGTACTTTCCAGTCTGAACTGTAATCTCTCTATGAGCACTGACTTCTCGTTAAGAGGCTTTTTTACTCACACTGTAAAGAATTGCAGAAAAAAATTATTATTTCAAAAATGATGAATAATATAGAAAAATTGAAGGTAAGGATACATCTCCTGCAGAAGCTGAACGTTTTGATAGTTGAATGTTTTATATAGCACAAAGTATGCAGGAGTAGTCAACAACCGAGGGAAAGTGAAAGGATGATCTGGAGTATACCACCAGTGGAGCAGGTTAAATTCAATATATCTATATTTACTGTTGTTCTGTCCAGTCTGGACTGGTATCTCCATCTATGACTACTAATTTGTAAACAGCTTTCTGTCTGTGTGTGTATGTGTGTGTGTGTTCATGTGTGGCTGTGTATAGAAGAGTCTCTTAACGAGCTGGTTCGAACACCTGTGTCTAGCTGGAAGACAGAGCTGCCACAGATCTGGGTGTGATTTTGGCTCAGCGAGCCTCTCAAACGACTGCTATTTGTGAAGAAACAGTAACTCCTATCAGATCCACGAGCAGCCCATGACCGGCACAAGACCTCCATGCACTGCATATCTGTTTTGGTGTTTCTAGAGCAAAAAATATGGAAAAAGGAGCAAGTTAGATAAAAATGTCACTTATGCATTCCTCAGGAAATCAGCTCCTGAATTTGTATTGCAGTTGATAGGAGAGTGGTGGGTACTCCCATTGTTTTGAGGCTCATGTTCAAATTCTGTAAGTCTCTGTGCTAAGGTAGACACATTGTATGAAACAGGACAAATTTTTCTACTATCGAGGAAGCCATGATGTGTGTAGATTGAAATATGTGGCCGTGAGGACAAGTTAATCAGAATTTTTTCAGAGGAGTTCTAGAGTTTCTCCCACTCAAGTGATGATGTCATCCACTCTAGCTCTGAACATTCCGTGCAATACACACACGTTATAAAGTCCGAAATGGTCAAATAACAACAAAATACCAATTTAACCCAAAAGAGTCTCAAGTCTTGTGACCTGTTTAACATTTAAACCATTTTTCTACGTTGAAGTATGAAGCAACAGTAGGGCTCCAAAGCTGGTCCTTTTGAAGATGTCTCCCAATTCATTCTCTATGGGAATTTTTTCACCTTTCATCGCCATTTACGTCGCCATGGTTACTCGAATCGCTTAGAAAACTCATAGCACACCATTGAGCCGCACGCATTGATATATATTTTATATTTTGGAAAAATAAAGAATACTTAACAAAACGAGAAAGGAAAAGATAAATAAAATTAAGTGAAAAACTGACGCCAATATTTGGTTAGACCCGCACTAAGTTAGTGCTTAAACATGAATAATAGTGATGATAAATTTCCTTACTGGTTTATTATTGCCCAGGCTCATCTGCAGTGATGCCTGCAAAAGTTCTTAACTTACAGCCAGCGCTTGATAATTGCCTCTCAGACCTTGATATTCATCCAGCTTCTTTTCTGTGTGTTCCATAGAGAACACATACTTTCTGATGCGTATCTAGTGTTAGCAGCTGTATACAGCTTTATATAATGCTGTATGTTTTGTAGCTGTTAGTTACAAAACATGCAGCATGTATATTGAATGTTGTATATAGCTGCTGTAGCTTATATGCATGTATACAGCTCCTGAAACAGTTTTGGCCTGTGCATTTACCAAGCCAAACCCAAAACCCACCCTTTTAAATGCACAGGTCAAAATATACTGAAAGTCCATAAAACTGTAGTTACCTGAAAAAACATTTGATCCATAATATTATCCAATTCAAAAATATGAGCAAAACAAATTTAACTCTACTTACTCAGTAAACTCTTACAATAAGTTGTACCACCACAGAATTACATTTCCTTTACAGTAACAAAAACAAGTTCAACAACAATGTGGTTACCTAAAAACATGAACAGGATGCTTAGTGAATATACCTTACCTTATTGATTGTAGGAACCTGAACAGAATACATGGTTATAACAACAAATATTTTATCAGTTGACATACGAGTCATTTGTATTTTTTTAACCTTTAAGACTCACCTGACTCCTTCATGAACTGTTTACAATGACAATACACAGTATACAGGGTTGTGGTAGCTGTAGTAGGTCTTCATCACACCAGCATGGAGACATTGCTGTGGTCGAGAGATGAAAACCAGGTCGAGCTATGAGTTCTTCTCTGTGGTAGAGTAGAGCAGTGATGAGTTGTTCATACCCTACTACATCTCCAGTATTGACTTGCTTCCATTGGACAGAAGATTCTCATTGACGTCATCACAGACGATGATGGGATGAACATCCATGATCTCTAATGAGTCCAACAGGCTGCCCAGGGTTGACAGGAACGATCTCACATTGTAGTCTGGAGGTCTGTACACGGCTGCAATCATTGCACTCACTGGAGCTTCAACCTTCAAAGCCACAAACTCATGTGCACTATGTACATACTGTTTTTCACACACCTGAATGTCATCTCTCACATAAAAAGCAACTCCTCCACCACCTGCGTTGGCCATGTGTGGGACATTACTGTAGAACAGGTGTATGTTGCGTCTGAACATGTTGTAGCCTTTTAGGTGGAGACTGTCAGCAACAAAGGAGCCCTGTAGGTGGGTTTCTGTGAGGCACAACACATCTGCTAGACACAGTTCATCATGGCTCTTGATGTCGTTCACATGAGATGGCAGTCCTTCAGTGTTGTAGTGAACAGTCGGAGTGTCAGGCCGGCTCAGTGTCTGTTTGTTGTGAAGAAGAGGCACCATGTCATCCAAACTGACTTGTCTCATGGTCTGAAGTGCTGCAGTGATTTCTGGATCGGCGTATACTTTACCCTCATTCATGTCCAGTAGGTGCAGTCCACTGAGAGAGGTCACTCTGCTGATAGAAACATAAGCCATGCCGGGTTCAAAGATGTGCTTCAGTGAGACCACAGCTGATTTTCTTGTCATACCTTGAACCTTGTGAATTGTACATGCAAATGCCAGCTTGATGGGGAACTGTCTGCGTACCGCTCCTTTCTATTTCAGATTCTCCTCTGCTCTCTCTACATACACAAGGTTGTCAGCTGATCCTGGTGCTCTGTTACTGCAATTCCTTCCGGCTGTTTCATCATCCATCCTGAGCCCAAGCATGTTGTGCAGATCCATGCTGTTCAGAGGATACCACCTTGACCAGAGTAGCAAATGAACCGTTCACTAATCCTTGAGAAACATCCAGGTTTCTGGTGAACATAACTCAAGCACCCTCAGCAACTTGTAGTGTGTCTGGTAACTTAGTTTTGCCTCCTTTGAATGGGTGATCTTGTCATGTCATTTTACCATTGCGTGGGTCCTTTTTGTAGTCATCAGCATCAATCTTAGTGATGTGAGAGTGAAGTTTGGTTAATGTTCCACAGTTGTGACCATCTACCTGTAAGTTGCAAAAATGTGCAGGACATCAGTGGGACAAAGAGCTGGTTAAGTGACAGCTCGTGGCAGCAAAGCTCTGTCTGCTTCAGACAACTCATCTGACTTCTCTTTCACACGGATCCTGTTCAGCATCTCTGCAAAGGCAACATCATCCTTCTGACACGTGATCTCAGTCAGAGTGATCATCTGAAAGTGTTCCTGCAATAGGTCAGTCTCTGATGGCTCATGTATGCACAGAGGTTTAGACTGTCGACCTGGTGGCAGCTGATAGAAATCTCCAACAGCTATGACTGACATTCCTCCAAAGGGTCTCTGACTTTGATCTGTTTCAGTCTTACATCCACATAGGCAAAGAGGGGCTTTGACACCAAAGACAGTTCTTCAATGATGATGATCTCAGCATGTTAAAGTTATGATCTGACCACATCCAGTTTATTACCCAGTCCTTGAAATTGAGGTTTTAGGCTTCTGGGGAGCTTGAGCAGAGAGTGCAGTGTTGTACCAGAAATGTTAAAGGCTGCAGTTCCAGTGAAAGCAGTCAACAGGGCAGTGGGGTTTGATATGTCAGCCCCTTCAGCATGTCTTGGCAGTTTGCTCAGTATCTTAGATGCCTCTGAGTATGCATTTGATCACCACCGTTGATGTAAATGAAAAGCTGCTCTGGATTCAGATCACAAACACACTTTATGCACCCGTCTCTCACTGAATAGAAGACACAGCCTTGTTTTTGGTTCAGAATCTGGTACATGTGACATAACACTACAGGATCCTTGGCAGGGGGCTCTCTGATGGCTCTGGCTTCTGCTACAGCGTTAACCTGACGACTGTAGTCTGTAACATTTTCTTCAACATTGTCATGATCTGGCTCTGTTGCCTCCAGTTCCTCAATGCACTCCATCCTCACTACTTCAGATTCAGGTACCAGGTTACACCATTCATTAATCACTCCTCTCTTCTGTTCATACTCTTCAACAGCTTCCTCAATTTCTTTACTGTTTTTCTCATACTTGTCTTTGCTTCGTTTCACTATGTCTTTAAACTCGGACTCTAATCATGGTCACAACCTGGTAGCACTGCCAAGCCACTGTTGTAAAAGGGCTCATATACAGTATTTCCTTTATGAGTACAATTTCTTTTTTGCACTGTATGATTAATTTGAAGCATACTTTTCCTTCTCTCCCTTTTTTGCGTTGCTTTGTCCGAGCGCATTAATCTCCTCAAATTTTCTCCTTTAGTTTTTAGGCAGTCTTGACAGTTTATTTGAGATCACTGCCAACAGTTTCTATCAGTGCAGAAGCATCATGTGATGGGAGGACCACAGGTTCAGTTTGGGTATCAGGGAACATGACATGACCCTTTTGTTGTCTCACAGATGATACTGAAGTGATGTCAGGACAAAACTTGAAACATGTGCTCAGACAGATCAGTATTTCTCTTCACAGCTGAGTAAGATTCTTTCTGAGGATCATCATGTGCTGTGAGAGAAGTTATTGAACTGACTCAATGGTCGTGGCTCAGTTTCCATATCAGTACAACATGATATGACAACAAACCTCTGAGTACAAACCCGCAGACGTCCAAAATGACCGACCAGGAACAGACTGATAGATACACTGCTCTTCTACTATAATTGTTTTCAGCCAAGACTATTAGTTTTTATTTATGTGTGTATAGTTACCTCAAGAATTAAATATTAATTTAAAGTAAGCACTGTACTCCAAAATTGTATTCCAATATTTATATATTTGGAGATCAGGATTGTTTTTGTTGATCTATATAAAATAAGCCAAAAGTTTTAACTTTTAATGACAAAATAATTTTTTTGCCAAACAGTTTTCATTCCTTTGAAGTTTTTTTTTTCAGTTTTTGTCCAAATTAAGTTTTTAAAAAAGATTTTTCTCCTTAATAATTAAGTTTTTATTACTAATGAGTAATCAGTTTTTGTCCAAATACAATATTTCTATCTTTATGCCAAATTTGAAAAGATATATGTTAATCTATAAATAATGAATCTTTAAATGTTTAATGTATAAAGATCAAATGATGTGTGAGAGACGGGACAGACGGAGCAGTGAGAGTAGAGGGACTCTCAGATTCCAACAGATTGACCAGGTCCCTTTTAACCTGAATTCCAGGAAATATTATTCCAGAATATTGAGCCCAAGAAAGAGATAGATAGAAAGATAGAATAGAAGGATAGAGAGATAGAAACTCCCAAAATCAGACAGAGCTTGGTAGATGGGATGGGAAAGACAGAACAATCCAAAAACAGATAGAGTGGACACAAAGAAAAGGCCCAACAGAGCTTGATAGGGAGAGAGGAGAGGAGAGTTGCTGGACAGCAGGTCAAGGGCAACTGTAAGACAAAATGAAAACTCCCATTAGACAGCTATTTTAGTAAATTAAATGAAATTAAGCAACTTCTACAGCTAGAAATTTCATTGAATGTCTTCACATGAACAGAATGTTTAAAGGTCCAAGTCAAGACATTCCCATTTCAAAATTCGTATTTCAAAATATGGATGAAATCATGATCTGAAATGCAAAAAATGTCATTCAGTGTGATGATTTTAGCAATAAATCTGGAAAAAAAACATAAAATACCCTGATATAAATACCAAGTATACATTTGTTTTATTAAAATGAGTGTTGGCAGTGTTACACTGAAAGGACAATGTCTGTTATTTTTCTGAAGTATTGGAATAACCGGGGAACCTTGGATTCAAATACACAGTTCATTAAAGGTCTTTCAGTGAACCAAGATCAAGAAGCCATTTCGAAAATCATACCAAATACTGACAGTGATATGACAATCAATACACTATCACTTTTTGACAAAATCTCATTCAAAGTAACAAACCATGGTTACAACTTATTTATAAAACAATATGTGATCAAACTAAATTTGATTCTCTTAACAAAAACTTTTTGTGAACAAATGGATAAAACCTAGTGATTATAACAATATTGGCAAAGTATAAAGATTTAAATTGTCAGCTAATTAGTATTTGGGAGCTGTATTGTGATCTGTAAATTGAGTACTTTGATATTCATCTAACTGTTGCTGCCTAACAATTTTTGTTGTTGTTGATGCTGTTGTGTTACACTGAGTGACATTTTAGTGGGTGTCTTCTGTAAATCATAGAAAAAAGTTATGGTAACCATCATTTTTTCTCAAAAAATATTAAACTAGATACATTCAAATGTACAGTTGTATTATACTTTCTTTATTCTTATATCTTAAGCTTAAAAATCAATGCCATACTGTATACCCCATTTACTTGAGAAAAAATAATTTATCTAATATGGTGGGTTGTTTTACAAATCCAGTGTTCTACTTTCACTTCAGTAGGCTAAGTGAGTGTAAGGACACTCCTTCCATTTGTGTTTGAACTTACTGTTGAATCACCACTGTGTGAGCACGTCTAAACAATATATAAAATAAAAAACAAAGTAAAATAATGTCAGTAATTTTCCACCTTCCCCAGCCTCCGTTCACTCCCACCGGCCACACCCACCTCATCAGCTCCACCTTGGGCTCCCAGCTGCATGTCATCACTCATTAAGCCAGTATTTATATATATTAATATTTTTTCCACTTTAAACAAGTCAATCTTTTAAAACTACTTCAGCCTGAAATATACATATCAAATATTAATATTTTTTTGTTTTTAACCCTTTAAAGGCCAATATGTTTACATAGATACACTTTTTTTTTTTTTATTGAAAAAAAAAAAACTAATTTCCATAAAATACATTTCAAGGAGTATTTGATTATGATTAGGCCCTGAGATGGGTCAATGATTGGCAGCAACATTGATTTTGATGCATTATTTTTTTTGCAGTGTCAGAATAAAAAAAAAAAAAAAAAAAAAAAAAAAAAACTCACACTCGAGGTCAACGTTACACAACTCCAGTCTTTAATTGAACAAAATGTATTGATGCATCATTATTTTTTCTGAGAGAGTGTATTTGTCTGGGTGTGAGAGTCCAGCTCAGGTGGAGAAGAGGCTACAAATGGACAGACTGTGGTCCTTGCATGTGAACTTCCCACATTTGCAGCAGGTGCTGCCAATTCTTCTTCTGTCTGTGCAAAAGTCGCACTGCCTCCTGCCCTTACATTTACTGATGAGAGAGGGGCCTGCAGCAGCACCCTGCAGATTTGCGACTATTTCTGCAGCAGCTGTTGAGTGGGGAAGGCGCCCTCTCTTCTTGATGTGTGGGGTCACCAGCATTTCTCCCTCCTCTTCAATGTAGAGCCGCCTCCTGTATGGTTTCTGCTGCTGCCAGGATGGCTTGATTGATGTCCACAGGACGTAGGCGTTGTAATGTGAAATGTCAACCAGGTTGTGGAAGAGGGCCAGTGGCCATCGATTTGTTCTCCGTTTTGACATCACAGGTTGCCCAAATCTTGATTCCAGATTTGGCCGGCTTTTTTGGCATGTACTGCCTGAAGCTGTACCTGCCTCTGAATGGGACGAGCTGTTCATCCACGCAGATGTCCCTGTCTGGGCTGAACAGCATCGGCAGGCGGTGCGTCCACATATCCCAAACTTTGTGGAAGGCAGCCAGCTTGTCATCACGGCGTTGGGGTCGGGATAGCTTGTCGTCAAACCGCAGTGTTTGGCTGATGTGGTGAAACCTCTTGTGGGGCATCGTTTGTGGGAGACCAAAATATTTTTTTGAAGTCCATCCTGCCGCTGCTTCATCCATCTCCCCTCCGCTCATCCTCAGAGTTGGACTCCAGCTGGTCTGTTTCTACCTCTGCGGCCTCCTCTGTGTCAGCCTCAGAGTCCTCGGAGGAGGATGAGGAGCCATCCTCACACTCAGAGTGCATGATCACTTCCAGAGCCTCCTGTGTGCTGTAATGTCTTGCCATCTCCAAAATGACTACTCCTCTCGCGCTACTCATCGTTTTTATTATTGAATTAGTTTATAATGCAGAGTGTGGCCTTCTAAGAGAAAAGACTTATAAAGTTGGACACACACACACACACACACACCATTATCCAACATCAATAGCGACACGCACTTATCATTTCAGTAGCAAGGCACCCTTTCAGAAAACAGTAAAAAGTGTGAAATTTTGCTGCATGTTTTGAATGGGGGGAAAAAGTATCGCCATCTGGTGGACAAATATAAAAATTGAAGGCTAGTAGTCCAAAATGAAATCTTAACATGAAGGAATGCATTAGTTTATGTTAAGATAAATGTGGGATCAAAAAATGTCATTTTCAATGGTTTTCTATTGGAATTTTTTTGTCGTTAGGAACAAATGTGTCGGTTTTTGTGTAGCTTAGCCATTGTAGGCTAATTTAAGGAACTGAGATGACGATTCAACACAGACAAAATGGCTTGAAAATAAATTAAAAAAAACTGAATGGCACAAAATGTCCCTAGGATCTCTTAAGGGTTAATAAAAAGGTGAGATCAGACCTCCTTGGACTAGTGCAATGGTTCTCAAACTTTTTCTATCATTCCCCCCTTTTGGAGGAAGAAAAATTTTCATTCCCCCTCACCCCAACAAAATTGTTACAAAATAGGCCATGTTTAACTTTATTGACTTATCAAAATCATAAACATTCCTTTTGCTGTGCTTTTTCAAAACTGATGCTAATAGTGCGTTGTTGTTCACAGATGCAGCTTTTACAAACCGATGTTCCTGCTGACGATATTCACTGAGTTTTCTCTTAAAGAAGTCGAGTGGTTTATTGACATTACTGGGGTGTAATGTCTCAAAGGGTCTTTTTAATTTGTTGGGTCTCATACTGTCAGCTGCCAGAGTTTTCAGACAAAAAAGACACACGGGTCTCTCTTCATCTCCAACCACATTCACTGTGAACCCAAGAGCAAGATAGGCTTCGCCATATTTTCTTGACTTGGCTTTTTGTCGATTACCGTCAGCTGAGCACGTTGTATTGCTGGTCTCAGAAGCATCGCTTGTTTTTCTTTTCGTCCCTGTCAAATATCTCTCCATTCTGAAAACCAACAGACCTGAATGCAGTTGCTATGAAAGGCATATTTTTTTTTTTTTTTTTTATGGTTCCACCATGAAAAACATTCTGACATCCAAACATTAGTCCCCCCCCCCTTTTCCCCCTGGGATGCCTCCGCGCCACACACTTTGAGAATCGCTGGACTAGTGTGTCCTCTCTGCAAGACAATACTTAGTGTTCCCTTTTGCCATGTCTATGCCTGCAGCTTTAACTTTTTTCTGTTGACCGCATCCTCAGCAGTACATTGTTCTGCTTCAGTGCCAGAGCTCTTCTGTTTCTCCAAAGTGAGAGCGAATCGATTTGAATCTACTACAGGGAATACAGTATGTATATGTACCTCACAAACCACACCTACCGCTGACCACATCCTCAGCAGTACATCGCTGTTTCAGTACCAGAGCTTTTGTCTGTTTCTCTGAAGTGAGACCGAATCTTTTCGAATCTACTACAGGTAATATACTATGTACACACGTGGACAAAATTGTTGGTACCCTTCCGTTAAAGACAGAAAAACCCACAATGGTCACTGAAATAACTTGAAACTGATAAAAGTAATAGTAAATAAAAATTTACTGAAAATTAACTAATGAAAATCAGGCATTGCTTTTGAATTGTGGTTCAGCAGAATCATTTTAAAAAAACAAACTATTTTAAAATCGATGACAAATTGAGGAGACGGATAATACGAATGGTAACCAAAGAGCCCAGAACAACTTCCAAAGAGATTAGAGGTGAACTCCAAGGTCAAGGTACATCAGTGTCAGATCGCACCATCCGTCGCTGTTTGAGCCAAAGTGGACTTAATGGAACAAATTATTTCAGTGACCATTGTGGGTTTTTCTTTCTTTAACGGAAGGGTACCAACAATTTTGTCCACATGTGTATATGTACCTGACACAACCACACCTACCACGGACCACATCCTCAGCAGTACATTGCTCTGTTTCAGTAAACTACAAAAAAGTGCTCATACTCATCTAGGACAGAGAGTAGTAAAATAGAGTAAAATAATGTAATCATGAGGATAGCTGCGCAACAGATCCTTTCTTTATTTTATTTATAAATTACGGTATCAGACATACCAAACACATGTAAACATCAGAAACATTACTATAATGTTGCCTATAATCAGTCGTCATGCCTGATAACACTGAACTGCAAACAGCTTCTTTGGCCACACTTGTGATTATTCAATTAAAAGAAACATTAAAGTTTCAGGAAGACACAACTTTGCTTGAACCACGAACATAAAGTTATGTATATTTGCATGTTATGACTGATCCAAATAAAGCAGCTGTAGATGTGTATAAACTGGTTGATACAGATTTAACAGACTGTACATGCACTTGTGGATGGCGGTTTTTGGCAAATAACTCTTTGGAACAGCACTTGTGTTGGGACCAGTTACTGTACATGTGCAAAGTGTGGACATACAGCATGTAGACACACATAAAGAAAAGACTAAGTTAGACTTCTTCTTTTGTTCTGATTTCCTTGCTTAGTAGATTCTCCCCGTCAAGTGGAAAACAGGACAACACATTTTAGAGGCAAACAAAAACAAAAAAAGACCACACATGGCCCTTGCAAGCCAATACCTTTTATCATTCGGTTCAATTATCAATGTAGTAGTTTCACCTGGCAGTGACTGAGAGCGAATTCTTAGAAACAATTGATTTCAATGTAAGAACAAGCATCCCATTTCAATTAAATGATGCATCATCATCAGCATCAAATTATCGCCATGCTAAATTTGAACTTTCAAACAGCTGGTGCTGGTGGCTCCAGGAAAGAAAGGCTGGAAAGGTGTCTGACATGCAATGTGGGGAGCAATGCATCAGCATCTGAGGGATGCCGGCTTGACAGCTCCTTTTGAGGACAGGGACTAAGATCACAGAGTTCAATTCCAAATAAACTTTAATGATCACTCATTATGTAGGGACACATGGCATTGGTTTGGATGGTGGATGGTGTATATGTGTGTGGCTATGAAGAAAACAGAAAATACGAATACAGTATTAGCCTTCAATATCACATATAAATTAATAACATTAATATTAATCTTAAATATTAAACAAAAAAGACTGCTTGAATTAAATCTACGCATTCTGGATTATACATGAAAGAAAGTAGATTTATCTACAGTATGTCACAACCACTGGACACTGTACAACTCAACTGATGTGCCAGAATGAACAATTTTGTGGTCAACGAAGCCCTCTAGTGGCCAAATACCATAACTTACTTTACTTACTGTAAAAGGCCACATGGCGAAATACCACATTTGAAATATGTGACATGACATGTTTCTGTACAGAATCTTTAAGTTACCGAAACACAATATTATAGGCATATCCCTAAACTATGGCGCTCAGAACAAAAACAAATGGGAATGAAGCTATGAGAAGTATAAACTATATTAGCAAGAAATATTACATCATGTCCCCATTTTCTGAACCATGCACTAAGAAAATTATGCATTAAAAACAGGAACAATTTTGGAAAAAATAATAATTAAGGTAATATCTATCCTAAGAATTTGGTGGTCTACGGTTGGCTATGGGTTTGACTCATGTTTGTGCCTGAACGCATACAACAGGCACCCACTGCTGCTCACCCATGGAAAATGTGCAGGATGACAACAGATCCTGTCTTAAGGAAGTACGACATCCTCAACTACAACAAGTGCACAAGGATCATACTCAGAAAAAAAAAACTTACAAAAAGGCCTGATGACAATGTTTACAATGTTACAACCTTAGTTAACAACTCAACCCACACTACTTCCTGTCCCCTCCTTTTTGCCACACCACAGAAGTACATTTTTAGGTTGATTTTGTTACTGCACCATGTTACTGCACCAATAACATGAGCCAGAAAGAATTCATTTCAAGTTCCTCATGTCCACTGTAAATACAGTAACTGTCCACATGTCAACATTGTACTGTGGGACTGATCATCTGTTATCCAAATACCTCTATCACGCACATGAACACCCTTCACACAGAGCTGAAGTAATTTTAATTCATAACAAACACAGCCAAGTCCATTTTAAAAGTGTCACCCTTTTTAAATTTGTTTTTGAAAAAGATAGCTGTAACAGTGACACATCTAAACACACTTGTGACGTCGTTTCTACAAAGGAAATCAAACATTGTTCAGAAAATTGGACCCAACACTGTTGCAGAAGTTTCCACTGGTGTGTTGCACTTGCTGCTTTGCTTTCATCTTGTGTCCAGTTCATCCCAAACAGGCTCCATGGGGTTAAAGTCTAGAGACTTCCAACGCTGCCTTTGTACAGACAGGGGGTTTATATCATCAACAGAAGTTGGAGCAGCTGTAAGAATTGTTTGCACTAACTTTCCAGGCTTAATTTACTTATTAACCCAATACTTGATCCCTGATTATAACTCTGAAATGTACATGATTTTATTTTTTATTTGTTTTTACCTTGAGCAGTTTAGCCAACCATTTAGCTTTGTGCCATTTGGTTATTCACTGGACTTAAACTGCTGAAATTTCAATAAAAACTGGAAGAATTTGGGTAGCTCATAAGTAGTTCAACCAGGTGTTCATCCACCTATGTAATGCAAACATAACTTCCATGTTCTCCAAGTTCATTAGCTTAAATAACTGAAAAATGTTGGAATTAAATACAAATATTAAAAACTGAAGTTTATCAAACAAAAAATTTACAAAAAGTGTGTCCTGCATGTTCACTCGAATGAACATAACAACACAATAGAACATGTAAATCAGATATGGCATATATGCCTCATGTTAAGTGCAGTGTCTTGATATTGTGCTATTGACAGAATTAAGGATTTAAAAGTAACACTGAATAAAAGCAGACGATCCAAAAACACAAGCTTTACATGTGTAGAGCAGCTCCGAGGTGCTGCCAACTTTCTAAGAAGATAAACTGAAGACATAAAAACTTGCCAAACTGTGTTTTTGTTATTATTGATCATTTGTTAAGATTTCTCGTGTAAATCTTTTTATTTGAAATAGTCAAAACAAGACTTTGCTTGCAAAAACTTCTTCCATAATTTAATGTGTACTAAGACCCAATGTACAAAAAATTTAAATTGGCTTAAATGCAGTTAGAAAATTGTACACAGAACAACAGCAAACCAGCTGTACCATGACCCCTCAGCATGATGTACACATCAACCTGGATGGAAGAAGAAATCTACAAAGTAACATACAAGTTGGTTCAGCAGCACTGACTGTGCACACCTGACCTGTTCACATTCACTTGGTTACAAATTATTATTAACATTTTTTTTTCCCCAGTCAGTAATTTTCCCCTTTATTTGTTACACAAAGGTGTTATGCTTTTGTAAAGAAATATATATATCACTGCCTGGTCCATATTTTTAAGTGAAAATCCCATTGACAAGATGACGTCACGACTATAATGTGAACATTTCTAAACAATAGCATGATGTCAAAAAAAATCAGAAAAAATATTTGGTGTTCTGCTAGAAACATGGTGTTGCCTTCGTCAAAGTCTGCATTTCTAAAACAAACATGTTCAATTTCTGCTCCAAATGTGGCTGAGAAATGCTTCTTTCATTTTCATATAATTTGGAAAACACAATAATTATTTCCTTTTTAAAATCCCAACTAAATATCATAAGCAGGTCAGTTGTTTAGTAGAATGCTCAGGTAACAATTCACAAACTCATAAGGCATCATGTGACATCATGGTGTAGCTATCAACCAGTGTTAATATCAGTTGAACTAGAACAATGGAGAAACCATTAATTCCACTGGACGGTGGACGTAATGGAAGCCAACCTATTAGGGAACTTGTTTTTAGTTTGTTTAGATTTCCACTTCCACTTCATGCTAGTGAACTTGTTAACTTGACTTAACAGATTAACAAGGAGCACCTTAGTGCACTATTATTGAAGGATGCAGCTGAATACAATGTCAGTGCATATTCACTTTGGTACAAAACAGTCACCTGCTAAAATGCAGTTGAAAGATTTTTTATTTTATTTTTTAATTCATATTTTCAAAGGGGTCAATAATGTTCAGTAGTGAGAAAATCATCGTTGTGAATTTTAAATTTAGGGTTTACAACTTAAAACACCTGAAAACGTTTACATGATAACTAAAACATATTACTTTGACACCACCTCAACAGTGTTTTATTTGGGTTTAAAATGGACACGTCTGATTGAATGATTAAAGTTTGCAGTTTGATCATGTCGTAGAACACAGCAAATACCTCAATGCTTCAGTTGTGTTGAATATTGCACATCCACAGGACACAGAAGACTTGCAACATGCATAGGTCAGACATCCTTTACATTTCTACACAAATATCCTCACTGGCCTGTAAAATATCATGTGTTACAATTTTCACACTGACTTTGGAAGTACTGTATTAAGTTTAGCATTAGTTTCAAGCCAGTATATGAGGATATATTTTCTTTTACATGTCATCATATTGCTGGCCAATAACACTTAATAAGGCCAAGATACTAAGGTGTCTCATTGACCATTTTAAAATGTTTTATTCTTGCAATAGAAGTGCAAGAATAAAATATAAAATCTGTTCAGCCTTGAACTTTAGAGGTACAAGGCGTCAACACCCTCAGCACAATGACATGTAGCTTAGATTTGATTCAGCTCTTTCACTGAAGTGTAGATGTGAAGGAGGAGTTTCTATCCTCAAAGGAAAAGTACATTTATAAGCTTTCATCTTTAATATATATAGTAAACCTACTCTGTTAAGGCAAGTGGTGGACCAATAACGTTATGGAAGATTTGCAAAAGAATGATGGCAGATATCTTAAAACAATATTGCAAAAATAAAAGGGAACATAGATTTCATCTAAACATATCACAGCCGAGAAGATGTTTTTTTCTCATCAGCTCCAAATCTCAACCAATTTATGACAAGGGAGGAGAGAAAGATGATCTTATGTCTACATGAAAACATCAGTTTTACTTCAAAACACTTGTTTGAGAAATTGAGGTGTGTTTTAAGTGCTTCTCATCAGTCTACTACAAGTACAGCATGTGGTCCATACAAGTAGGTTCAGTCTTCTCAGGTTTCACTGTGCCGTCTTACACAATCAATGGATGTGATTTATATTTGCTTTAAAAGTTGTATTCATTACTGTCATCACACAGTGCCTATTTTTGTTACAAAAAAACAATGAATAAGTGCACTTTTGAAACATCCCATTGATTAGAAACATACCTGCAATTAATGGAATTACTATATTTACCTGATAACAGGTTGGGTGAAACTTGCCACTACAAATCAAATAGCATTAACACTAGAATACATATCACTCACAAATTGTTATCAAGGGAAACTAACAGCGAATGGCGTTGCAGTTAAACAAAACAGAAGGGTCATCACACTGGTTAGATGCATTAGTCATTCCAAGAGCTTTATGTACATCATGGGATTTTATTTTATATTTTTTAACAAAGCGAGGTACTATATTGTATGCCCTTTCAAACAAGGCAAGCCACTGGTGAGTAAACTATTTATAGTGGATATACTGTATCGTGCTGGGTCGGTGAGTCATCTGCTCAGGATCATCAGGGCTTGTCCACTTCTAAACCAAATCTTTATTCAGGTCTCCAGTCTCTCTCTCTGGCTGATTCAGGATCCTGACACAATGATTTCTGCAGCTCAGACACATCTCTTCAGTGAGCTTGTAGCCAGCCATGACTGTTATACAACTTGGTGTTTGAACCAGAGGCAGACAGATGTAATCACTAAGGTTCACTAACGGGCCACCTGAGGGTTGTTACTGATGTTTTAGGATTTACTTTGTGTACATTATCAGTATCACCAAATGGTTACATTGTCAACCAAACAATTAAAAAGACAGGTTCACAAAAGTGTGTCTTAAAATATTAGTCAGGTGACCATAATAACACTGAAACCATTTCTTCTTGTTGTGATCATTACTTCTGTTCATAGTGGATATTAATGGGGGACCAGAGCCACAGTCTCCATTCTGTGCAAAAAAATCTGTTCAAAAGTTTATATGAAACTAATGTGAGGCTTCAGCAGTGGAGTCTGACAAATCAAGCGGATATTTTCCAAAGTCTTTTTAGTATAAAATTCCCTTCTCCTGTCACTGTCCCTCCACTGCAGCTCAACAGGGAAATAGTGTGGGAAAAACACCAATATATAATATAATAATAATATAATAAAATATAAATATAAAAAAAATATAATATAAAGCAATATAAATTAATCATTATTACCAAACATTTAAATATTCTCAGAATATTCTGATATGTATTTCCATTTTGTCTAATTTGTGATTTTACTTTACTTATGTGTTCTGCCGTTTCTGTTTTTGTCTTCTCTACCAGATATTTTTATACTTTAAAAAGTAAATGTCCTTTATTTTTATTTCTATTCTTCACTGTCCTTCTGTTAATTTCAAAGGACCTAAACGTGTTTCAGTATTAAATTCAGTCACTATTTTCACTACTGTCTCTTCTCTACAAGTCTATAAAATACTGGAACATCAAATCTTTTTCACCATTAAATTCCCATCCATCCTTATACAGTCACAACATACTACATCACTCAAATAAAATATGCTCTGTAAATGACCATTTAATCAAATTTATATTTTTAATAATAAATAATTCTGTGCTTTTGTGCCCTCTAGCAATTTAAGTAGCAAAATATAGTGTTACATCTCCATTGCGGATAGCAGCTTTCTCCCTTTACTTATCATTGTCAATGCAACAACTGAATAAGTAATGCCTGCTTTTAAATGAGTAAAAATTTTAAATTTTACAGTGAATAAAATATTTTCCTCACACATCCTCAATGTCATGTCAAAGAAATAAATACAGTGATTCACAGAAGAAATGACAGTGTAAACAAAGACAGAGCGGTGTTCAGGGGATGCACAGATGCAAAATCAGACATAGCATTGAACTTCATATGATTATTTGCTAGTTGATGCAATGTGAAGGGAGGGTGAGGGTGTTGGAGTTGGAATACCTATTTTCCTTCCTACGTTAGCAAAGCAAAGACATCTCCGATGTGTATGATGTATATACCACCTCCAGTTTCCTGCTTGAAATTTAACACAGTGCCGATATGGACACATACCCACATTTATTTAGTTTCCATTACATTTCTGTTCCTTTTTGTTCAAAGAAAAATACGCAAATATACAAACAGTTCATGTTTCAAGACCTAAAATTTCCTAACACTTTGCGGTTTACATTCAGCAACATTCATGTTGAGTGAAAAACGAAGCAATAACCAAACAAAAGAGAAAATAAAATAAAATAAAAAACATATTCAGAATAATTATTTATGAAGACTATTCATCGCCATACCGTTAACATATGTTACAACTTATTACTAGTTTCTAACAGTCCAGACTCCCTTCCAGAGTGATGAGTTATTATAGTTTCTCCTTTGAGGGGATCCAGATATAGGGTCCTGAATGTTCCTCTATGACCTGTTTGCAGTGGTTATAAATGTCCTCTAAGTTGTCTCCTTGAACCAGGGCTGCAAAGCAAAGGGAACTGTTTATGTACTGTGGAACTTCATATGGAACAGGTACATCAAATTTTGTCACAGCCACACATACATCTTTTCATTCATGAAGCCTCACTGTCAAATGTTTAAAGAGCCTATGTGTAGGAGGAGTAAGGTTTTTGACTCCTGCTGGTAGAGTAAAAAAACACCCTGTGGAGCAGTTTCACCCATGTTTTACACTAATTATCACCTGGATGGTCTCAAGTTTCTACAAACAAAAAAAATTAAATATGCTAATTATCACATAAGAAATTAACACACAGCGGCTTTAATATGAGCTTACCTCTGTCTACATAAAATGATCAGATGTTTCAGTTTAACTGATAAGTGTTTATAAAAGATGGACAACGACAGAGTTGGACTGAAGATGCCAAAAGGAAATGTTACATATCTTTGAATTGGACCATTTTAAAAGAAATATGTATAGGGTTAGGGTTGCATGGGAATTTTTTTTTTTTTTTATAATTTATAATTTAATCTCCGAATTCTGGCCCTCATCCTCCTCTGTAAGTATACATGATCATACCACTAATACAAAAAACAGAAATGAACATTTTTATATATGCTGGAATCTTAACAAAATATCTGGAATTATTGGAATCGGAATTATTTCAAGTTAAAATATTCACATGCATTAACAGTGAAAGTTAGTAAAAGTTAAAGATAGTCATAAACGATATGAAACAACTTTCACTCTGTTTCTGTTCTGTGGTAAGTTCTAATGAAGGGCTTTGTGTTTAATCAACAACCCAGCCGGCCTTGTGTTTGAGCAGGATCAGCTGGATATAGATGGCTTCTTTTGCGTTTGTTCTTTTATTAATATCATACCTGTGAAGAATTCACCAAACTCCTGCTCCAGTTTCATAGCCCTGTCAAATATTTTCTTGGCTTGTTCCTCTGTCAGTCTCTTATTCATGTCCCTGCACAGGAGACACGACACAAAATATTACAGAGCCAGACATGATTCTGGTGATCAGATGATCTCTGATTTCAACTTATGACAACTGTGAATTAAATTCCAGGTAACACTTTATGTTAAGTCCCCCTAGTTAGTAATAATAAGCAGTATATAAGCTTTTACAAATCATTAATAACACACTGTAATATAGTTAGAAGCAGAAGCAAGGACATTTTAAGTGTTTAACATACAGTATTTGTGAGAAACCATAACTTCTACCAAGACTTATTTTATTTATTGCAACTGCGCTTTACTATATTATCATTATCTGCCTATATCAGCCTCCACTTATGATGCTCACAGCATGAGTTACAGTTGTTGATAAAGCTAACTATCTAATTTAACATCTCTGTCTGTCTGTCGATTTTCTCGTCTGACTTTAAACTTTGCAGGTTTGTCACTAAGGTTTTTATGATGTTTTTTGGATGATCATGAGAAAATCAACAGACAGATTCCTTCATTTATTTCATGAGTGACATCATCAAATGCCATGCTCCAGCTCAATGGCTGTATATAAAGATGGATGACACGTCTCCATTTCCTACCACTGTATAAAAATGAAGCCAAAACATCCTGGATAAGAGCGCTGCCATTTTGTGCCGGTGACGTCATTAAGAACCAGAGTCTCTGCAGTAGTGGGTGCAGCCGTGGTATCGGGATCCCACCCATAAACCCACTCCACCCAATCACAGCTGTCAATCATGAGGTCAGATTCCTATTTTATGGCATCAAATAACTAATTATAGTCAAACTTACCAGAAAAATGAACAGAACAAACATCAGCGTGATAAGAACTATCTAAAATGTTTGGGGCAGATTCTGGCTTCTATCCTGCGGTACTGGCTGACTGCCTGAAGATTTTGCTGTATATGTATGTAAAAGTAAGTAAAAATGTATTTATATTGCACCTTTCACAGATAAAAATCACAAAGTGCTTTACATCATAAAACTTACACAAGTTCAAGAAATATGACTATAAAAGCAGTAAGGTAAATAAAGAGCAATGAAATAAATTAAATCTGGGCCAGATTCAGGCCGGGGAAGACAACAACATGTGGCCCAAATATGGGCCGGATTTATTTTGCTATTTAAGCGGGAACTGCACTAATTGATTAAAACATGTGTGTTCCACATCTGCTTACAACCATGTTACAGTGTGATATAAACAATATATTACATGTTTAGATACTGTCTTAGTCTTTCAATAAGAGCAAAATGTACAGTAACACGAGTAACCTAAGCTAGTGGACACAATAAATATTGTCAAAGGGGAACTTGTATATGGGTTGTAATAAAAGAAAAATGAATACTCACATTAATGAATCAATAGACTTAGGTTTTATGAAGATGGCGATGGGATAGAGTTGTGCTACTTGTAGTCGTTTGATAGCATTTCCAGACACATCCAGAATGCAGTGTTTACCCTGAGACAGAGGCATGAGTTTACCAGAGATGTACCACACAAAACCACAGTAACGCTGATTTCTCATTATACCAAATATATCATATCAAAGCTGCGATGTGTAAGATTTTTTCAACCTAAAAACAATCCTCATATGGTGTGATTAGATCATAAGCTAAACTCTGATCTAAACAGCAGCAAGTAAAAGCTCTGTTTACTTATTTCCTGTGGTATATAAATCACAGATAAACATGAGCTGCACAATGCACAGTCCTGACACTTTGGTGCAAGTAACATGCAGCTTTTATAAACAGATAGGGGCTCACCCTTTCAGCCACATATTTCACAGATTGGACACTTGTTCCATAAAGATTATCGTTGTACTGTCCCGCCTCAATGAACTTGTGCTCTTGGATGTCCTTCTCCATCTGCTCTCTTGACATCACAAAGTGGTAGTCTCGCCCATCCACCTCGTAGTCCCTCTTCGGCCGAGTGGTATCTTTGGTGCAAGGAGGAAAATACGCTTTTTATAACTTATTAACCAACTTGCCATAAACAGACACTTGCTACATTTTCTATTTAATTCTTACTAAAAATCTCACTCATGTCTATATAACTGCTTTAAATATTTCTATAAACAAATATTAATATTGTACATTACTTGTGATACCATTTTGTAATTAACACAAACAAATAAGATCATGGTGGAAATGACTGGGAGCCTCTTTGTCACACCACTGATAACACCAATGCCAATGTTTCTTAAAATTAACACCATATGTTCCAATAAAACTTGCTGCTTTCAACCAAAATAGGATGGTGCTACTATTACTTTTAGTTAGAGTGGTGCCCTGCTGTGCTGTAGGAAGTATCCTGCCAAACCTGAGCAAGTGGCAACCAGAGTTTAATCAGTTGTTTATAGCAAAAATTCAGATTCCTCTAAATAACTGTAGTATACATTTTTTTTTTTTTTTAAAGATATTCAGTCACATGTTTAAGTGCTTATTATGAAATTTGCACAGTGGGGAAACAGGACATTGAATATTGTCACAGGTTTTTTCAACACATGGATAAACACCACTGTCAAACTTTTTTTTAATCAATTAGATGATACAGGGAGGCCAAGTGAGATCCACTTTTGGCTACAAAAACAGATATATCCTTAAAGCTTTGATGAATAAAAAAAATCCTAATGATATATTCTTAACATAATCATGTTAATCAAACTTCCGGCTTCAAAACATTATGTCATCTTGGAGCAAATTTCACTGGATAACTTACAACAGAAGAAAGTGGCTGATAAATACTGGGGTGGGAAGTGAACTGTTATCAAATATATATATATAACACTAGTGTCACTAAAACTAACAGTCCCAAATTGATTCGATGCAAACTAGAACTCCAGAAGGAAAGGGTTATGTTAGGTTAGGTTTAGGATTAATCTAACCCAAAGGGTTATAAGTATTTATGGGGACAAATTACTTCAAGACTAATTTTCTAAATAAAAGGGTGAAATCAACTCATCTTATCCGCTCACTTACCTTGGTGCCCTGAACTGATAGCAGCTTTATATGGTTTAAAGGGTAATTGAAATAAAAGAGATGGGTAAATTAAAACATGCAAAATAAAAACTTCAATTCCTGATGGAGAACACATAAGACAATGCACAAAGGAGTGAGGTGGTTCTGTTAGAGTGGGTTAAAATGGGGTACATGTAGGTACTGGGGTTGCACACACACAAAAACACAAACCAGAAGAAAGCTGATAATGGTCCCTCCATTTATATCACTATGGCAGCTTTCTCTTACAAAACAATTGCAAAACATTTAGATCCACAGAGAGCCAAAGACAGTAATGATGCACAACTTTCTTGTCTGTTCATCCAATGTCATGATATTAGAGAAGGTTTTTAGAGCTAAATAAGTAGTATTCAAAAATGTCTTTTTCACAGTGGCGAGTGGAAAGCTGGTGTTAAAATGCAAATTAAAAATAATGATATGTGTGGGTTGTCCACTGACTTCACATCAGATATGAACATGACCACAACTGATTAAATAGCATGTCAGCACATTAATAAACACAGTCATGTCACAATTTCTACACATTGTTAGTTTTACATCATATCACAGTGTAACAACTATGTAACAGAATACCTACCTACAATTTCTGATCATTTTTGTTTCAGTGTCCATGAACAGTTCAAAAATAAAATTCCTGTTCTGCTTCCATTAACTACTTACGTGGCACACAAGACCCGAACTTGTCTGGGAACTCTGATATCAGATCATCGTTGATTCTGTCCTTCATTGGTCCGAGGATTATGATGGGCCTGGCGTAAGTAACTGGAAGGAAGATACAGTATTTGTTTAATTATATAACAGATACATATGGATAAACAAGATATGGATAATAATGGACCAAAGCCTGTATCTTTCCTGCTGAGCACTGGTTCTCTCCTGTCACATAGCTTCATAAATGATCAAAGCAAACTACTGTATTTATGTAAAAGTAAAAGCACTGTGAGTGACAGTATACTGTATTTAATACATCTTCCTACATACTGTATCTGATCAATCGTTCAAAGTTCAATTCTCAAATCCTTCCAAGAAGATTTCTAATGTGAGATTTGATCTTTTATATTCATTGATCTAAACCAAAGAGGTGTAGCTGCTGGAATCAATCAGGTTATTAAAAGACAGACAGTGCATTTGTCTGACAAAATGACACAGCTAATGTGGGTATATTGTAATTATATCATATCAAATAATATACAAATATAAATATAATAAATAATACAGTATATTTATTATATGGTAAGATTATTTATTTATGTTGATTCAGAAAACAGAACTCATTTATAGTCACACGTCCCGTACACCCATGACCCGTCTCTGACAACTGGTGCTCCACATTAACATTTACCACTCATTCAATCTATATGCAACAATGCTAAACTCTTCTTCCCTCTTGCTTCACTGGTGCCAGGTTTCAGACATGTAACTCCCTCCACCCCCAACACCCTCCCTCTGCAATTAGTTATTCAGAAAATGTGTTTGTGTTCATTAAATGATGTGCATCTTGTGCACAACCGGGTGGGGTTGTGATCTGTATCAAGTCCGTTCAAATTTGTTTACAGAGCATCACATGAGCAGAGCCACACGTCAAACAAAAATGCATATTGCTCCATTAAATGGTTAAAACCTTGACACCAGTGACGTCAATTTTCCTGTCTGGAAATAATAATCACAAGTCCATGACACAGTGCAAGCGAGCTTGTCCATTTTCCTCAGTTACAGTGATGTGTTTTAAATGTCCAAATGTACCATACATGTGAGAAGCTGAAGCTAATCAAAACACTGTGGGCAGGCTTTGATGACACATTCACTGAGAAATGACAACCTACTTTCTTGCCGCATCACAGGTTCATATGAGAGAATCACGTCCTCTTGACTCCCTGGTGGGGAACATAGTGAAAAACGTTACTATGTTATTTGGTAAAATGTTCATTTCTGACATAAACATGCCACACTGGGTTACAAAAGCTACATGCATGTAAAAGTTTAAAAATATGGCCCTGATACCATCAAAAAGCAGGTATGCAGCTTGGACTAAATAAATGAATCATGTGGTAAACTGCCAAAGCAGGTCATTTATTTATTTACCAGCTGCAACAGTCTGGTATTGTTTTCACTTTGTGTGTGTGTGTGTGTGTGTGTGTGTGTGTGTGTGTGTGTGTGCGTGTGCGTGTGTGTCTTTATGGCACCTACTGTGGCAGGAACTACCACAGATGTGGTTTGAGTAGTTTGGCAGGTGTTTATCTGTATGTCACCGCCATAGTAAGTTGTAAGATGCAGTCATAAGACTATATAGGTGTGTAGCTAAGATTGAAATGAAGGCCGTGAATGGGTTTGGTTTGACTCATGACTACTGAGTAAGGGTTGAAACAACATGTTGACAGCAGTCGTAGCTGGAGTCTCTAGTTGGAGTTTAGTATCATCCACTTCTACAGCTTCCCAGTTGAATTAATCCAGATAATTTGATACAATATGGTGTAAAACTAATTATGGTATTTAAAGACAAAATGACAAAAAACAAATCTACTGTTTAAAACAGTGATATTATTGTCACTTCACTCTAATAAATGAAAAAACTAGTTTTTGTTGGATAGTTGTGATGCTCTACCTCAGCTAATGATGTTATGTGCATTTAATATAGTTTCAGTGAGAAATGCTGATATAAAGTTATTTGAAAAATTTTTGCACTGACATGAATATCCAAAAACAACCCTGACTATGGTTATGGTTGATTTGTTGACTTAAATCAATATGAAGATAAAATTATTGGACAAATTTAAAATGCAGTTCATTTTTATCTATCCATCCATCCATTATCTATACCACTTATCCTTAAAGGGTCGTGGGGGGGGGGGGCAATCCCAGCTAACACTGGGTGAGGGCTGGGTATACCCTGGACAGGTCGCCAGTCTATCACACGGCTGACGTTTAGACACAAACAACCATATACCCTCACATTCACACCTATGGGTGTTTTAGATTTGGCAGTTAACCTAACCTGCATGTTTTTGGACTATGGGAGGAAACCCAAATACCCAGAGAGAACCCACGCAGGCAGAGGGAGAACGTGCAAACTCCACACAGAAAGGCCCCAGTAAATTGCAGGAAATAGCCCTTAAAATCAAATATTCATCTTCTTCTTAATGCTGTGTTACGTTTTATTTCATGAACCTGAAAAACAGAAAAAATAGTAAATCGTGGCCTGTGGAAAAGTTTGGACACCCTACTAAGTGTGGGCCAACGGTTCAGGATGGCGGTGGAAATATTCTGCTTTGTTGCTGTGTGGCTGCCAGTGGCACAGGAAAACACTGCACAGACAGATGGGAGAATGGATTCCATTAAATATCAATCAACAAATTCTGGAGGCAGATGTCCTGCAAAGGCTGGCTTCTACAACAGGGCAATGGTCCATTATGAACTACTTCAAGAAACACAAGTTGAAGCTTCTGGAGGGGTCATAGCAGCCCCCTGAACATCACTGAACATCTGTGGGCATGTTAAACCTGCTGTGTGAGCAGGACAGACCAAAACATCTCAGAACATGAAGTGATGCAGGAAGAGGCTGTTTCTAAGTACTGACTTAGTGCCACAATTACTAGTTAATTTTTTTTTCTATTTTTTGAGTCAATGAAATACAAAGTAACAGAGCATTAACATTCGAAGAATGTCTGTTTGCTGCAGGGTGCAGGGTTTACTTGTATTCATTTTCACTTGTATATTTGCCTGTATCCCAGATGACTGAAACGTTTACTCCAACAGTACAACAACACAATACAACATAACTTACAAACATAATTGTCATGTGCTCTAAAAATTGCTTCAACGTGACATGCTCACAGGTGAAGACATAAATATTTTAGGTGTTCATGTCAGTGTCATGCAAACATGCATTAAACACTATCAACATCTGAGAACAGGGGTCAGTAAAGGCTGGAATCATAAAAATGTACAGTCTGTTCAGTGAGCCAATATACGTTTGGGATGCTGAGTACACAAGAATCACTGTGGTGGCTATTTAACCAGGGTGGCCTGTAGTGGCTGTGCTGTGAACCATGGGACTGTCTGTCACTGCCATCGTTACACACCTCAGATCTCACTGACGTTAACAAGTAGACAAATTCATAAAGTAAGACGTTAATTATTGCCATAGACCACTGACAATAACAAAGCAGACTGATTCTGTGAGAAAATCTTTCCATGACGTTTATTTCTTATAAACCTATACTTATTGTGATCCAAACTTTGAGTTTAGTGAAAATGAGACAGAGGTCAACACTCTGCAAACTGAATGGCAAGACAAATCCAACAAATGTGGCATGCAATAACGCAAGCAAGAAGAACACATTCAGACAGGAAACAGAGATGAGGAATTATTGTTGGACCAACTTACTGAATGTCTTTGTCCCATACCCATCATCACCTATCCCCAGGATGTCCTATTGGCCATCCGAAGAGTGCCAGAATAAAAAAAGACAGGAAGGAGGACAGCCGCAACATAAGTAAAAGGTTGTAGGCAGTGAAAGTAGGGAGCCATGGGCCCACAGATCTGCCTCTGTCCAGACACTGAGCAGCCAGCAGGGGGAGCCAAATAAACCATGATACAACTATGGCTCCTTGAGATTGAACCTAAATGATCCCTGAAGGAAAACTGGGTCGAACAATATCACCATATGGGGACATATCACACAAAACTGAAGAGCATTGACTTGGCTTCTGTCCTGCTGACTGATCAGCATCCGAGCCACAGTCTCTCTGACTGCGATCCAACAGAAAGAGAAAGAAAACAAAGACAACAGGACATGATCATGAGAGGAAGCAGGAAAGGCCTCCACAATGACACTACCCTCAAAAATACAATCCCCTGTTGTGGCCTTTTAGACCCACATGTGACCTACACTGACTCTCTGCGTGTACATACATGTGTGTCCGTGAGCTTACTTACTGTCCGAATCACTGCCATCCTGCTCACCCTCTTTGTTCTTGTAGAATGGGAACTTTCGTGTAAAGATGAAATTCTTTTTACGTTTGTCATTGAATGACTGTGAAGGGAGAGAAAGCATGGGGCAAACAGGTATATCTGTAACGTTCATGCAGACAAAACAACTGTGTGCAGAAAGTGGAACGTCAAGAAGCTCTCACAGTGAAAACAGAACATCTGTTTCTCCCAGATTCCCAGGTCATTTATTAAGTAAAAAAACAAAAAACATGCTGGTTCCATCTACTGTATTATATGATTGTGTTGGACTGGGATATACTACCTTTACTGTTTTCCGATGTTATAGACTATACAATTAACTGAAAATATAAAAGACAAAAATAACTTAGTTGCATTCCTAAATAATCTGCAGTAAAATATCTGAATAGATCTTGCAATGTCACTCAGTAAAATAGAGACTATGCCTATTCATCAACACAGCAGTGTAAAAGCTAAATATCTATAGTAGTTCTATGTCCTATAATTAGTAGGTATTGTTTGAATTGGTGAAACTTTGTCATGAACTGATATAAAAAGGCTTGTGAAATCTACATGAATGGGAAAGTGGGCACAGACTTTTGGACTCCACTGTACATAGAGCACCATCATCTACAAATGGACTGTATAAGCTCTATTTTCGTGCTGGGGCACGGCGCGAAAGGCAGTGTTGCACCAACAACCTGGTCTTTTCCTCGGACGCACTGAGGTTATGTACTCCGCTGGTTTGGTATCCCAGTGACTCGCCATGTTCCCCAGCGTGAGAAGAGGCATCACTGATGGCATGGCAATAACAGTCCTGCAACTGCAGTGATGCTTGGTCCACAGCCCGTCTGCTCAGAGCAGATTGACAGCTCAGCATACTTGTGTTCCATAATTTGGTCACTTTATTTGGTGAAATCACATCTGTATAAACCACACTTAAATCACACAAATGCCCTCATGCATGTTTTGTTCATCTTTCTGCTTTAATTGTACATTTTTTGAACAGCTGTCATGTGATCATGTCAATGATCAAGTCATTCTGTTTGCTGTAAAACAAAGATGAATGAGCGACTCTTATCAGCTCTATAATGCATGATTGTTAGTAGGTAGACTATACTGAAAGCCTTTTCTTTACTGTGGTGACTCTTTTTACAGCCGTCTGTAGGCAGCAGGTAGCTGTTTCATCTTCAGTCTCTAACAGTAGCGATGTTGCTGTCACACTGTCAAGACATAATTACGTAGGCACCAGACCATTTCAAAACAACCACAGAAATCTACATGCTCATGCGCACTTGTCGTTTTGATTAATTATTCTACATTTTTTACTACCAATCATCAGGCGTGTTGAAAACTGGAAACAGTTCACGCAGTTCCATGAAACATCGTAGATTAGTTAAAGCTTTTCACTCCGCTGATACCTCCCTTGGGACCGTCCTATGCCAGTCCTCAGAGTCTCCATCCAATACACCAGATAACCATATGGTGCAAGGTAAGGAACAAAATTAAGCAAGTCCCTACAGAGAAGTCTGCAGAAGCAAGCTATTACTTTTTATTTTGGTAAAAATAAATACATAAATAAAACTGACGAATTCAAATCAAGTTCAATGTGCAAGAATCTAGATCAGTCTTATTTGTCTACATTTGGTGGCAGTACCACATCACATTTGGCTCCAATCTGCCAATAAAATACAAAAAGAAGGTGGCCAGCCAAATCAGTAGCTAATCTATCTAGCCTCAGCATTCTAATGACCAGCATCAGAATGCTAATAGCCAGCCAAGCCAATAACTGATACAGTGGGTTGCTAGGTTAGATGCCGGAGTTACCATCTTGGTCGAATGAATAGTCTCCGGCACTCTAAGCAGGGACTGCAATCTGCGCCGCGCTCCCATTTCATGAAAATAGAGAAATGTTAAACAGGTGGATGGAATAATTCTGCAGGTCCTAATACTTCTTGACATACCACAGTTGCATCAGAGGCATTTAAAGTAAAAGCAAGGTGAGAGAAGAGTTACTGATGTCATGCTTTGAGAGACGCAACATAATTGAGGTTTAGTCATAGTAAAGATAAGCACACAAAAAACACATGCAATGATAGAAAGAAAAGATGGAACTCCAGAGGATGAGACTTCAAATAATGAATATGCTGGCTAGGTCATCATTTGAAGAAGAAATTAAGCTGCTGATGTGTAATATTTGTACAATTTTGAGGGTTTGTGGAGAGTCAGGCTAGAGTGGATGAACAGCCCAAAGTTCAGTCACCATTTTTTCCTGAAGTTCATTAAAAATCAGATTTATACAGTAGATGTGATGGAAAGTATACAGTTCTCACCTGCTTTCTATTGCACATTTTAATGCAGCTGAAGAAATTAAATATCTGTGTGAAATATCTGTGAAACATGGTTGTAAACTTAAAAGATTTACTTTAGTTTGATCATTGAAGTTTAATATCAGTGACAGAATTCAGCCAAATCCAACCCGTTTTTATAATTTATAAAAGCCTATTAAAGGCTCTGAATAAAAAAATAACAGTAGAATTATCAGTACATGGGTTTTAGAAATTTGGGGCTGTAATGTTGTGACATGTTTGATGAATGTGTTGATGAAGAAATATACACATGATGAAACTGTCTGATGTGTTCTGCTGAATCAATGAAATCTATCTCACTTTTAAGAGTTAAGTGAATAACAATTCACAAAAAGCTGTTCATGTGAGGATAGAAACTGCGACTCTCTCATAAAGGCACTTACCCTTTTTGAATCAAACGACCCGGGCTTGGCATTGAATTTAACCGTCTTTAGACGTGCCCGCTCTTTCCTCTCCACGCTGCCAAGCAAAGAGCCACATCAGTCATTAACCACAGTGATGGAATGAAATCAGTCACTCTGGTAAAACTGGGGTGATGACGAGTCTTAAACACTTCTATTCTTCTACATTTCTACTCTTCTCATTCATTATGATAACCACTGAGTATATTGAGAAATATCAAGTTGTCTAATATGTGATTGCATGTATGTAATGGTTTCACCTTTGCAGAGAGTTACATTGACATTAGACAACTTATTGATCTGGGTTCACTGTGTGAAAGACCTGACATGACATTGTAATGTACCAGCCCATATTTAGTAAAGAACTTTTACTTTTAACCCCACACTTGAGTTTCTGGAATTAGTTTTCTGATGCCACATTGAACCCATGGGTAGGCTTCTTAATTTTTTTTCCCTCCATGAATACTACTGAGTGTGGGGACACTACAGGCGCTCTTGTTGTTACTCTTTCTCTTCATAAACTGTGGATTATGTAGAGGAATATCAAAAAGCTGTTTGTCTGTGTTTAAACACCTCCCTTTCTTTTCAGTCACAAATCATCAACAGGCTTCTACAATTTCCTCGAACAGAGACACATTTCTATCTATTGCTCACCGTCTCTTGCTGGGGATGACACCCATTTCCTCACTGTCCCCATGCGGAGTGACACGGCGGGCCTGCCACCACTCATCATCCGAGGCATTGATGACGTGGAGGATGTCCCCGTACCTGAAGCTGAGCCCCTGGCTGGGGAGGCCGCTGTCCTTTGACCTCTCATAGTCAAACAGTGCCCTATTCAGCAGAAGATATCAGGATCATCAGGATGAGTACGGTGATGTTTTACTGTCATTCCTCCACGTGAGGTCCGGTCTAAAAGCGGAAACTACAAGCATAGCTTTACCAGGTCAGAGAGAATAGTGACATCCGGTCCATCGGGGTTGCTATAGTAAGAAATGTTCTTTTGTTTGAGTTTCAAACCAGGTTTTAACATGTATGTGCGTGTTAAATCTTAACATTCATTCAGCAACACTCGGTTACATAAAAAAAAGCATTATGAGTTGTTGCTCAAAGTAGAGGATGATATTCACATAATTCTACCATGGAGCCTGAAGTAAATCAGTGCAGACATCACATGGAAGAAATCTGAGGGGTGGCTTTTTTTTCTGAATTCTTAAAACAGACCAACCTCACATAGAGCGACCTCTTCTGATTGGTTCGCAGGGATCCCGACCCAGAGCTCATGCTGTGGTTCATCATCTGTTCCCGCAGGTCATGGATTTTGGCCTCAAAACGCCCATATTCTGCAAGAGAAGATTAGAATGGATGAAGAGTGACAGTCAGTTTTGCATTCAGATTCCACTGGGGGGGGGGGACTGAACCGTTGTCCCTTACTCTCACTGCAGAGATGATGGCAAAGAAAGGCTGTGTGCTCAAGGAAAATCTGGACTCAGAACATGCTATTATATACAATTTTATATAAATTTTACAATACATTTTCATTGTGAGCTTAACAAGTGCATGGACACATACAGTAGATTGAAGAGATAAAAGGATGACGTTGAATGTGGATGAGTCTTTGCTATATATATATATATACAGTATATATATATATATATTTATGCTATTTATATATGTTATACCTTATAAAATACTTGCCTCTAAGTTGGTGACATGTAATTTGTCACCGATACAGCAGCTGTTAAACTAAAACATATCCAGTATATATTTCTGTTTCATGCTGTCTGAAGGGGGGCACTGATGTCAGCATACTTGCCACTGTCTAAATCTCTACATGTCCTCCAATCATCCAGTCGTACATGACAAACTGTTTTAATCATTTTTAGCCTTGCACGTGGCTGCGAGCCAACCTTGACTGTGACATAAATTGATATTCACACAGGTATTATATCATCACCTGAACACATTAAAGAAATTGTGTAAAGAGAACAGATATTAGACATCCTCATATTTCTGAGGCTGTTCTCTGTGCTGTTGCATTTACAAGATTTTCTACCCCAATACTGAGAATACACTGACCCACAATTTATTTATTTATTTTGTTAACATCCATGCACCAAGTGTGACCCACCATGATCTCCAGTCAGTGATGTATGAAGCTGGGAACTGAATCGCTCTCAGCAAAGTAAAAGAGGATGTCAGGATGTGAAAATCCATCACTTTGTTGACAAGCCTGTTTCCCCTGACAGTGCAGTTACTATGAGGGTGGAAAAGCTGATAATTTGAGGAATAGTTGGCTAATCTGTCACTTAAATAAGATCAAAGTGAAGAGATGTGACATGCTCTGCCATGACAAAACCAGCCACAGACTGCACAACCTGACTTTTAGAAACCAGGATGAGAAAAGAGAAGAATACTGTGAATAAAGCTAAAGAAACCAAGTCTGCTGTGATATCACTTTGTTTTCCAGTTATAATTGTCTACAACACACTTGCATGAAACTCTTCCATGCCTTCTGACACAGATTTGTTTCTTCATCATTAGGCTACCAAAGAAATAATGAGCCAGGAAATTGTCTATCATACCGGATAATCACCTACAACAAAATACAAAATCACAGTCTACTTCAGAAACCAAAGGTCTCCATTATTTAATCTAACCATATCATCCTCTAGTTTTGTTCAACCAGTCTTACTCAATGCATCTCACATACCTCTCTGCATGTTTACTTTGATGTTATGTCTTCTTTGGCTGTTGTCTCTTCCTTATATTCTGTTCCCCTCGGGTTCCTTCTCTCTGTTCTTGACACACAGTCCAATTCTGTGCCAAGCAGAGCACTAAGCAGAGAGAGGGAAACACCTCTCTCTCTTCTGTGGCTGCTTATGAGCAGCTCAGGGGCGGAGACAAGTGTAAACGTACACACCAAACCAGATGAGTGTTTTTAACCAGTGTCTGTTTGCTTTAAACAACCTCTCCTCCTTTGACATATGTCTGATCATGCATAAACACTTATATCATAAATATGGAGCCAATTCTGAGCTGTTAGGGAGGAAGTTCTAAGCATTCCTGTCACAGCCTGCTCTGCTTCTTACCTGCTGCTTCAGTGTTTTCCCACTCACCCCGCCTCTGTCTCACTCTCCACTCTGCCACAACTCCTCATCAGCCTCACCGTCCCAACCTGTTGCTCCCAGCTGCACTCCATCTCCAATCCAGTATTTAAGCAGCCTTGGTCCACTCACTCATTACCAGATTGCTCTCTGTACTCATGCAAGACTTTCCAGTGTTCATCTCCGGACTGACTTCCTGGTATCCACTCCGCTTGTCCCTCACCATCCTGCCTCGTTTCTGCCCCGGTAAATGCCTTAGCCTTCTGTCCCTGACCACGAGTTCTGCCTGTGCACTTCCTGATTCCCGTCTGCTTGTCCCTGTGGCGGTTTGGCATTCTCCAGCTCAAACGTCGCAGCATTCGTCTTGTGAGTACTTCCCTGCTGGTTTTCTGATCCTACATCCGACTTGATTGCAGAAGCTAGACAGGTGGCGCAGGTTAATGGGCAGGTGCTAGCTGCATTAGTAGGGCAAATGCAGCAGCTAAAGACCCTCCTCCCTCAGCCCGCTGCCCCCACGCCCTCAACAGCTCTAACTGCACAGGAACCAGCTTCAGCTTCCCCGTCGCCCAGAGATGCCCCCAAACCTCGGGTGGGAACCCTGAAGCGCGATAATGGAGAAACAGAGACTTGTGGCCCCTTCCTAACAAACTGTTCCTTGCTATTCTCCCTTCAGCCCGGCACCTTCACCACCGAGGAGGCAAGGGTGGCCTTCACCATCAATCACCAGATGGGCAGGGCTCGCCTGTGGGGCACTGCTGAGTGGGAGAGACAATCTCCAGCTGCGTTTCTTTCCAGTCATTCGCCGGGGAGCTGCACAAGGTTTTTGGCCTGGGGGCCTCAGCTCAAAGACTGCACGGGGGCCAATGGGCATGCGGCAGGCAGACGGGACAGTGCCCGAATTCTCCATAGACCTCTGCACCAAGGCCAGCAACTGGAATTCTGCTACCCTTTGTGACGCCTTCCTCCACTGCCTGGCTGACTACATTAAGGATGAGCTGGTCCCCCACAACATTTCTTCCATGTTGGACGGGGTGATCGAGCTGGCCATCTAGATTGATCTCCGCATCCAGGCCTGCAGACGAAAGAACCATCAGGGGGTCCCTCATTGCCCGCCACATGTCTGTTCCCGAGCGGGCTCCACCAGTCCCTCCTCTCCCAGCTCCAGTGCCCCGCCTGACATCTCCAGGGTGCTCCTGGAGTACTACAACTTCTGCCAGGCTTTCAGCGAAGCCAATGCCACATCTCTGCCTCCCCATCGGCCCTATGACTGTGCCATTGATCTCCTGCCCGGCATGTCACCTCCCAAGGGCTGCCTGTACTCCCTGTCTGCCCCTGAAAGGAAGGCCATTGAAACTTAAATTAATGACTCCCTGGCTGCAGGCATCATCCGCCCCTCTTCACCTCCCGCCGGGGCGGGCTTCTTCTTTGTCGAAAAAAAGATAAGACTCTGAGACCCTGCATCGACTACCGGGTCTGAACGACATTACCTTCAAGAACCGGTACCCTCTGCATCTCATCTCGTCATCCTTTGAACTGCTTCAGGGATCCACAATCTTCACCAAGCTTGACCTTTGAAACGTCTACCACCTTGTCTGAATCAGAGAGGGGGAGGAGTGGAAGATGGCATTCAACACCCCCACAGGGCATTACAAATATCTTCGGTCTCACCAACGCCCCTGCCTTCTTTCAAGCCCTGGTGCTAAGGAAGGTCTCCGCTGAGACCTCCTGGCCTATTCCTGACTCCTGCAAACAACTGCAGCGCTTCCTGGGGTTCGCCAACTTCTACGGCCGCTTTATCCGAGACTACAGCTCTGTGGGCACCCCTCTCACCACCCTCACCTCCTCCGAAGTTCACTTCCAGTGGACATCTGCTGCTGACAAGGCCTTCAAGACCCTGGAAGTCCAGGTTCACCTTGGCGCCCATCCTCCAGATGCCTGATCCCGAGCGCCAGTTTGTGGTGGAGGTGGACGCCTCCTATATAGAGGTGGGAGCCTTTCTGTCACAAAGATCTGCCACCGACCAGAAGCTCTAGCCCTGTGCCTTCTTCTCTCTGCACCTGTCACCGGCTGAGAGAAACTACGACATCGGGAATAGATCATTTTTGGCGGTGAAGATGGCTCCTGGTTTGGACTGATCATAAGAACTTACGTCCAAACAGCCAAGAGACTGAACTCCCGCCTGGCCCGCTGGTCCCTCTTCTTCACCCGGTTCCACTTCACCCTCTCCTACTGTCTGGGGTCCCACAACGTCAAGCCTGACGCCCTGTCCCGGCAGTTCCAGAAGACTGTTCAGCCTGGTCTCGTTGCCTGTCCACCAAACAGTCTATATGTCCTGCAAGCCCTGAGGTCGTAGGTGCTGCAATGGGCCCACACCTCAAAACTCTCCTGCCATCCTGGTTCCCAGCAAACTCAAGACATCCTCCTCCAAGGCTTATGGTGGCCCACTCTAGGGGAGGACATTCGCGACTTTGTCAAGGCCTGCTCTCTCTGCAACCAGTATAAAGCCTCCCATCAGGCCGCAGCTGGACTCCTTAAGCCTCTTCCAGTCCCACATTGTCCATAGTCACACATCTCCTTGGACTTCGTCACGGGCCTTCCTCCTTCCAATGGCAACATGGTCATCCTCACAGTTGTCGACCGCTTCAGTAAGGTGGCCCACTTCGTGGCCCTGCTCAAGCTGTTGTCAGCCAAAGAGACTGTCCAGCTGGTCCTGTCCCACGTCTTCCGTCTGCCTGGTCTCTCTGTCGATGTGGTGTCTGACTGGGGGCCCCAGTTCTCCTCAGTCTTTTGGAGGGAGTTCTGCAGCCTGATGGGAGCCACCGCTAGTCCTTCTCCGGGTTCCATCCCCAGTCCACCGGGCAGGTGGAGCGGAAGAACCAGGAGATGGAGATGGTCCTTCGTTGCATGGTCTCCCAGAATCCGTCCCCCCTGGTCACAGCAGCTCCTATGGGTGGAGTACGGCCACAACTCCCTCACCAGATCTTGCCCTTTCAATGTTTCTATGGCTACCAGCCCCCGCTCTTCCTGGCCTTGGAGAAGGATGCTTCCTGCCCGTCCCTCTAAGCCTTCATCCACCGCTGTCGTCGAACCTGGGTCCGGGCACACACTGCCCTCCAGCGCTCTATGAGTCGCTACACTTCTTCGGCCAACTGGCGACGTGACATGGATCTCCCTGCAGAGGGGCCATGTGACGATGAGGGTTCCCTCCACCCTGACCCAATCAGCTGAGCAGATGGACTGGTCTGACTCCGGGGAGTTGGCGTTTTCCAACTCCGACATCACAGCATTCATCTTGTGAGTACTTCCCTGCTGGTTTCCTGATCCTTCGTCTATCTCCGATAACCCACCTGCCTGCATTGATGACTGCTCACCTGGTTCTGATCCTCCTGCTCCCTCAACGAGGTCTCCAGCCTGCTCCCTAAGGGTACTGCTGCTTTCCTGTGATCTTTCCCCAGTGTGTGTGTGAGTTTAGTCACTTTGCTCCACGCACCTGCTATCTACTAATGGAGACTAATTTCATATAATGAGACATAAAATATCTGCTTTAAATATTTTGATAATTGTCACATGTACAGAACATAAAAACATTTCATCACTCTGTTGGACTTGTTTAGCAATAGTGACCACTGTACACCATCTTATATACGACTTACCAAAGATGAAGTTCTTATTGTTGTACATTGTGACAAATCAATAAAGAAACATAACTTGATCCATCTCAAGCTTCTGGACTTTACAGATGGCATAAAAGCATTGCAGCATTGAGGCACCCACAAGTCTGTGCCTGTGCTTTCCTGAGTTTCTTAAGGCAGAAGTCTCATGAAGTCCTAGGTGTAGACTACTTTTTAAATCAACTTTCAGTGGCCATCGCTTATTTTATGCTTTAGAAAAGAAGACATAGTGCAGAGTTCACATTTACACCTGGTGGTGTCCAACCACGCATAGTAGTTTTGGTTTAATCTGTTGAGGTTATGAGATATTCACTGCTGACACGACAATACAGTGGAGGCGAATGGAATTTCATGTTTTGGGTTCATATCAATGAAGTTCAGAGACTGTGTCCTGGTTCCTCTGGTCAATCTAAAGACATCACTGCACACTTTTTTTTTTTTTTACTATTATCTAACTTTGTTGGAAAAGAGCTGCAAATAAAAGCTGTTGACGACTGAACTGAACATTAAACAAAGGCATGTAATGAATAAAAATAAATGTGCTATAAAGTCATTAGACTGCAACACAAGTAACTGTCATCAGGTACTGGAAATAACCTCCTTGAAACACAGCATATGTAAATAACGCACAACATTAAATACATTTTCAAAGTGGAAAAAGAGAGGACAGAGTTTGAAAGGAGCACAGGGACAAAAGGTAAAGGATTTAAAAGGGTGCATGTGCAGTGGAGGAGTGAGAGTCAAACAGGTTAGGGGAGGTAAGGATCAGGTGTGCTTCGGACAGAATGTCTGTCATCACATTCACTCAGTGACTCTCACTTAGTCGCTGGTGAATGATGCTAAAGCTCAAAGCAGCCACAGGTGCCAACGGCACAAACCTGGTGCAGGAGAGTGGGCCCGTCGTGGTGAGCATAGAGCAAGTTCTGATGGGTAAGAAGAGAAAGCAGTTGTTAGTCCAAGAGGAGTCCAGAGCCCAGTTAGTCATGTGTAAGATGTCACCTCAGATGGGAACAATAAGCTGAAGAAGTGAGATGGGAGCATTCGATGAAACAGATTCCTGAGTCATCACTAAATCAAAGACAATTTTGGTTACAGAGGGCTTCAAACTGGACTTGGTGCCAACAGTTCTGGCTCAGGTCTGACTGATGTTCTAAGCAAAAATCAAGAAATCTTGACTCAACAGATAAAGCTTTTGAGGCTTGGATGTTATGTTTTAGATCTGAGAGGAAATTACCTCGATGTAGATACAAACAAACACCATCGCTCTCAGTATAAGGATTTGGACAGTTTGTGAGTTTGGTACCTCTTGAGACACTGCTGCCAATGAGTCAGTGCCTCTGCAGCCCTTCAGCAGATAGTGCTGTAGTTGACCTTAATCAGAGGAGGCATGTCACCAGTCAAAGCCGTCTGTATGTGTTAACTCACAGAAGGTTGGCAGACAGTCTCTGGTGGATTTGAATTAGCATGACAATGCCCTGGATGGGTTATTACAATTTACATGCTAATGCGCCAGGACAAAGAAACCACAGACAAACAGAAGATTGTTTGTTGAATCAGATGTTGTTACCACCATTTTTAAACCCTTTACAGAAACTTTGTGTTAATCAGAAAACTTGTAGAATAGAAAAGACTAAATTTAATGTCTGACAACTGCACCATTTAAGTAGGAGAATATTTGTTAGTTGTCATTAACCTGTGCTGTGTGCTGTGAATAAAAAATCAGCACCACTGATATCTCAATAAAAACTGCTTATCATTACCACCCATCCAGCAAACTGGGGGAATGCATAGAGGTCAGCTGTGCAAACATGTCTGTTTTTAGAAATCTTATCATGATGCTGTTGCAGCTGATGGACACTTTGACTTATTCTGAAGGTGAAATCAAAAGGAAATGACACTTCAATCAAATCTCATCCATTAAGAGAACCATTTAGTCCATTCAGTGCTAGAATCCTTCATCTGAGGTGTGATGACGGGAAGAAAGAAACCTTGGGATTTGGAAATGTCACACCAAACAGAAATAAGAAGTGACCTCGCATTTGACAAGGTGGCATCTGTCATGATGACCAGTGAATACCTTTCTAACTATTGAGTTGAACCCCATGCAGAATGTTTCTCATACTACATAAACCCCATCTCCACTGCTCTGGTGAAGACTGGTGAAGCTGTTACACCATGGAGGACAGGCTGCCTGAGAGAAAGACCATTAAAGCTCTCAAAACACTGTCTCTCATTTATGTGCTTGACATTTAAATGAATGAAAAGATTTTAAACAAAAATCCATAGTGTGTGAGGGGCAGGACACTGAGGGTACAGTCTGTAGGGATCACATTATTTTCATAGACTCTGGTTTTGTTTATCTTTTGTCCGAGATAGTGTGTATGGTCTGTTTCCAACAATTACAGTGTGGTCAGGTTTTGTCATTTTGTTCTCTGTGAAAACCGCATTTTTTACTTTTCTTCTTCTGACAGTCGTCACGATGTGTGGGAGGAGAATTCTGTGGGACACTTACATTGTGACACTTCAACAGAACTTAAACACTTGAAAGAGCTTAGCAGTGATGTGTAAATAAGGTTGGCAATAAAACATAAGATGAGCCGTCACTTGGCCTGATTAGAACAAAATCACATTTTGGCAGGGGAGGGGGAGGGGAGATCTGTGAATATTTGTGCTATTTAGCAGGACATTTAAACCACAGGCTTCCTGTGTTTGTACAGTAACTCGCCTCACCTTCTGGTCTGTACTGGGCAATGATGGTGACCACCTGTCCCGCTCCTTTCAGTGCTGCTGCTGCTTGTTCATGTGTGGCTCCTCGTAAGTCAATGCCATTTACCTGTTTAAACAATGTAGAAAATTCACAGGATTATTTTTCATGATATTTCTGTTTTATTTGACACAGAACAATGACCTGCAGCACATGTGAGCCATGCTTTATCCCACACCAGTGGAACTACATGGCATCCAACTATAAATAGAAGAAGAAGGATTTTCTCCATAACCGCTAATTCAATCAACTTCAGACTTGGCAGGTGTGTTACTGAGGAAACCACATGGAGGTTTTCAGGAGATTCTTGTGGTGCTGACCATGTGATAATTTTGCTGATATTATGTACCATTTTGTATTCAATGACAGGAGTTTCACTGACCCCTGTCTCCCATAGATTTGTATGAGCGCTGTGTCTTCAACAGCCAGACTCTCTCTCTTACACACACACACACACACACAAAAGTGTAAACATGGTAAGAGGGAATTAGTCTCTCTGCTGAACAAAACCTTATGCAATTCATACTGCCAAACCTACATGCAGTGACTGAGGTCAGAGTTAGGATAATTCTCTACAACAAGAATGAAACTCAAAGTAACATCTTCTGTAGAGATTGAACCATGTGTGATGGATGCATCAAGCAGCAGGCACATTCAAAATTTCCTCAGGAATTTTCTGGTTTGTTTTACATTCTATTTTATATCTATTTGACCATTTCAGCGCAATGAATGGTTATGATAAAAATTTACCTGCAAACATTTTTGGATTGGTTTGATGAGATATGATGAGAGGTGTGATACATCTGAACACAAATGCGTCTGTGATGCATACATTAAAGATTTTATTTGTGAATTTAATTCTCGTGTTAAAGGATAATTTTCTCTGCTTCTTTCATTAAAAATATAGCAAGTGTTCCATTTCTTCACATTATCACAAGAGCTGCTGCTAAAACTTCCACACATAAACTCACATGACAATAGTCATCTCAGAGGAAATCCAAAAATGTATCTGTTTTTTAAAAATCTTTTTTTTTCTCAACAGTTGCTGTGCTGTTCTTCAGAGTCAGGACAGCTGAACAATTACAACAGACCAAGGAGCTCTAAGTGTAAGTGCAAAAAGAGCCACACTGGATAAGAAGATAGTGTGTAAAGATTGAAGAGTGTGTGCTCAGATGGTGGGGAGAGACAGGGGAAGTTATTGTTAGACTTCAAAACCAGGCCATTGTTGGACTGTTAACTGCCTGCTCTCATCAAGGTAGACCGAGCTGCTGATTGGACGCAAATTAACAGCCAGATAGTGTCATGTTGATTCGATTTTCTGTAGGCCACACAATCACATAACTACAATGAAATGAGACAGTGTAATCTGTTGCACAGTGTGACATGAGTGTGAGAGGCAAACAATTACAATTAGCTATAATGAGGCAGAACAATCACTTCTCCCTAGCTACTGCCCACTGTGCAGTATGTACATTATCTCAGTCAGTCATCTCAGTCAGTCATCATACATACATGGATTTTTGTTAGTTTTTATAGGCACTCGTAAACACTGTGACCAAATAATGCAGGGTGTGTCTTTCAAACAGTGACTGTAAAGCCACTCCTCTACCTGTAGTAGACACTGACAAAATCAACTGGCTGAAAATTTATCTGAATCTGTGTTGAAGTAATTACATGTCAGGAGGGATGTCAATGTTTTTTTTTTTTTTTTTTTTCCAATGTACAATGGTAAATGCTGACTGTTTCATATTTGTCACTCAGGAGGAGGACTCTCTTCTGTATACAATGACATCTCACCCATACACTTTACGGAATGGATGACCATCAGTCTGAATCTAACTATAAATGGAGGAATCTCTGTTTCTGTTTTTTGTATGAACGGTTCTCTGCTTTTCTACATGTTACATGTTACACAGATGAACACCATGGTTAATGATTTCACATAAACTATGATGTCATCAGTAATATCACATGATGTTGTTTTGTGAATTGGTAAAGAGAGGCCATTACCCCCATCAGGCAGCCAACAGCAGTTGTAACAAACTGACCACACACACTGAAAGCTGGATTAATGCAGGCCGATCAATCAGCCCCAACTGTCAAGCATATGTTGAATGGCACCTGCACTAGTCTTTATGAAGAACTGAATTTGAAGGCTGAAACTAAATAGCATTATCAATTAATTTATCAATTATATAAATAATGACAAATGCTTATCACTTTTTTTCAGAGCCCAAAGTAACTTGCTCAAATTTTTTGTAGTTCTGTCCAACCAACAGTCCAAAACCCAAAGATATTTAATTCATAATAACAATATATAGCTAGAATATTCCTGGATAAATTTTGAATGTGCCTGCTGCTTGGTGCGTGTATTTCACTACTCACGTTTCAATCCGTACAAAGGATGTTATTTTCAGTTTCATTCATGTTCGAGAGACTTCCTGACATTGACCTCAGTCACTGCAGTTGTCCCTCAAAAAGCCATTTGAAGCTGTCACAACTGGCCAAAATAACCTCACACTGATGGTGTGTATACATGTCTCGCTAACAGAAGTTGATCTACAATAAAGCTATCCACTATATACCCATGTAGACGATAGCTTCTAAGGTCGAGCTTTTATTACCTATCTTACCTCTTACCTTTTTGAGACTCTTATTTTGAAAGTGCATCCATGTCGTGGTATGGTGTGTGTCTGTAATGTCTGTGTTTGGCAGTATGAATTGCATAAGGTTTTGTTCAGCAGAGCCAATAATTCCCTCTTGCCATGCTGACACTTTTATGTATATATATGTGTGTGTGTGTGTGTGTGTGTGTGTGTGTGTGTGTGTGTGTGTGTGTGTGTGTGTGTGTGCAGGGGTTAAATTGGGCCAGAGCCCTCCGGAGCTGAGCTCCACCTCCTCATGCACAAATCGGACCCAGCTGGAGTTGAGCTCCTTCTCCCTCAAAATCATATCATCATATCACATTTACTTGTATTTTTAAATCCTCCAGTACCCCTAATAGCATATGGGTCTTGATGAGTAATTCTGTAAACTACAAATAGAGATGTTTGAGGTGATTGCTACACCTAACCAATGTTAAGAAAGAGCTCTATAGGTTACTGCTATCAATTATCACGTCATGAGATGCTTCAGGCACGTAGTCTCTAACGGCACCAATATCACCATCTGACATTTAGTCAATTGTTTTTTGGTAAGTTTTCAAATGCTCATCTCTGAATTAGCTAACATCTTGTGAGTATTTACTGAGCTGTGTTTCCTTGGTGAACTAGACATGTTCTCTCCCTTCCCTTGTGGTATCTGGACATTTCAATTAGAGAAACAAAAATACAGTCGAAAGCGGAGCATTAAAAACTAATTCAGACAAGACCCAGCAGCAGCGACTTACTCAGACTATCGGGGCAAAGTGAGAAATCTTTTATTGTCATTTATTTTAAATGGGCAAATTTATTCCCATGCTGCTGCTCCTCTCACGCTGTGCACATGCAGGCAGGTGTGTGAGTGAGTTACTATGGTTACGGTAGCTTCACGTTTGATTCTTCTCAAAACCTTAGCATTTAATTTGCATCTTTTTTCTTCTTACCTGATTGACTATTTGCAACAAAACATTTGATGGTTCGGTGATCACGCCCCAATATCTTAGCAATTTCAAGAGTGCTGCATCCCTCTGAAAGGCTTTTTACCATTTTTGACCTTTCAGAGTCAGTTAGAACTCTTTTTCGGCCCATTTTGTCTGAGGAAAGGAACCTGCCTAATAATTATGCACACCTTGATATAGGGTGTTGATCTCTTTAGGCTACACCCTCCCTCATTACACAAAAACACATCACCTGATATGCTTAAATCCAATAAGCATTTAAGTTTATACAGCTTGGAGTTCGAAAATATGCAAAAAAAATGATGATATGGTCAAAATACTCACTTGCCTAATAATTGTGCACACAGTGTATATATATATATATATATTGAAAGAAACACACAAACACCACCTCCATAAATTGGATTTACCTTAAAAATAAAACTCAACATGGTGTAGCGTACATACCTGGCCTGGCATCAGTCACAAGCCATTAAAGAAGTTCATTGTAAGGACAAGCAGAGTTATGGACCCACAATTGACACTTTGTGACAGAAGGGTCCTTTGTCTCTGTTTCCTATCAATTTGATAGTTTGATGGTGGGAATAGTCACAAACAGTCCATGCTTTGAGAGACATAGAATCAGATCAAGGGTCAAAGGCTCCAGAGGATCAACGAATGGACACCAGGCAACTGGAGAATATAGGCAAAATCTCCAGTTTTAACAATAAGACTCTGCCTAACAATATTTGATTGTTTCTTATATAGGATAAGTGACACCAAAAGGTCTGATTATCACAAAGGTGTGAATCCTGGCCTCTCTGTGCCATGCATGAGCACACACACACACACACACACACACACACACACACACACACACACACACACACACACACGCACAACACCACCTCACTTCCTCTGTCCCTCTCTAGAGAAGAGTCCGATAATTACAATCCACATTCCAATCCTGAGAAGTGACCAGCAGAAATCTCTTCACAGACACAGATCTGAGGAAGAATATATAATTAAATATCTGTTCTGTAACTCATGAGATGTTCCTATGCAATAGTTTAATCCCAAACATCTATCCTATAGAATGTTTGAAATGTAACATGTAGATTTTAAGACAATGTCCTTCATGTGACCATACTGTCAACATCCTTCACACGAGGTAACACACACTACATGACATCCAGAATGTCCATATTATTATTATTACAGTCAAAGAACTGCTGTGTAATCCACATTTAGAGACTATTAGTTTTAGGAAATGTTTATATTGTTGTTTGATCAGTTAACCACTTGTATTTTGATTAATTCCAGATTTGAAGGATGTAATATGAAATCAACACTCCTATTACTCCTATCTGTCATTATTAGTGCCATTAGGTTTATATGTTATTTCATTTAATGTTTTGTGGTCATGATGAAAGACGGATGTGCGAGTTTATAGGTAAACTCTAAAATTAAACTATTCAAACGTTCTGTGGAAAATTACTGTCTTCTCCAGGTTGACACAAAGGAGAAGACAGGAAACGCCCCCTGAAACATGTGCTAGCCCCAAGGGGATAAAACAGTTGTGATCAATTCACACTTTGCTAGAAGGTGAAAAAACATTGCTCAATGGCTCTGTAGCTATGTAGTTCCAAACTCTTGCCAAGGCTCTTAGCCATTTTTGCACTTGATCGTTTCGTCTGCGTCCTTTATTATTTCTTTGCCACGTGCTCCAAGTAACATTATTTTGTCTACATGTGCGATCTTTTATTTTTATAAGCCAAGTCAAAACCAACTGAACCAAAACAACAGAAGTGCCTCAGAGTAATTTTGTAACTTTTAATTATCATCAAGTTTTCCTTTTTGAAGCTTTTTGACAACTTTAGAGTCATCTGGTCAACACCAGTCTCCTCTAAAGTTATCCAGCCAAAGTGAAGAGCATTAGAGTTTATTTCACATCAACCCGCAAGAGACGCCAGCAGATAACATCTGCACGACCGCCTGCAGAGAAGCCGACCAGAAATCAAGAGTGCCCGAGACAGAAAGTCTCCTGACAAACTCCACCAGAGCTGAACAGAGCTGGGACACCGGCAGAAACCGCAACCGTGATAACAGGACACGGCCTCCAGGAGAATCCACCTAGATCCCGCGTCTCCAGGGTTACCACGGCAAGCACAGCCAACTGGGTTCCAGCCAAGGGTCTTCAGCTACAGAGCAACTCACAGTAGGCCGGTCTTAACACTCTGCTCATGACTGGGTTGATGTGGAAATATCGTAACATTTAATCATCGAATCTCATTCGTAGACGTAGTATCATTAGCTGTATAGCCATAGTGTATAGCCATAACATATTCTCTTTTAACGCTACAATGGTAAGAGGGAATTATTGGCTCTGTTGTACTAAACCTTATGCAATTTTTACTGACAAACACAGAAGCATAGACACTTTCAAAATCAGTCTTAAAAAGGTAAGAGGTAAGGTAGGTCATAAAAGTTCAATCTTAGAAGCTATCGTCTATATGGGGATATAGTGGTATAGCTTTATTGCAGATCAACTTCTGTTAGGGCATGTATATGTGTGTATACAAATTTGGGTTTGAAACCATCAGTGTGATGTTATTTTGGCCAGTCGTGATAGCTTCAAAAGGCTTTTTGAGGGACACTTGCAGTGACTGAGGTCAGTGTCAGGATAAGTCTCTACGACATGAATGAAACTGAAAGTAACTTCCTTTGTACAGATTGAAACAAGTGGAGTGAAGTACACTCACCAAGCAGCAGGCCCATTCAAAATTTCTCCAGAAATTTTCTAGTTGTTATTTATTGTTGCTTTAATTATTTAATCAGCCAACAATCGTAACTGTATGTTTGGGTGAAAAGCAACTATAGTGATGTTTAACGCCAATAGGATACAATCAAAATATCTAAAAATATTTCTGAAACACGGAAACAAAATACAAGTTCTAGAGCTGAGAACCATACCATCAAAGAATTAGTTTTTTTTTTTTTTTTTTTTTTCCAATGTACAATGGTAAATGCTGACTGTTTCATATTTGTCACTCAGGAGGAGGACTCTCTTCTGTATACAATGACATCTCACCCATACACTTTACGGAATGGATGACCATCAGTCTGAATCTAACTATAAATGGAGGAATCTCTGTTTCTGTTTTTTGTATGAACGGTTCTCTGCTTTTCTACATGTTACATGTTACACAGATGAACACCATGGTTAATGATTTCACATAAACTATGATGTCATCAGTAATATCACATGATGTTGTTTTGTGAATTGGTAAAGAGAGGCCATTACCCCCATCAGGCAGCCAACAGCAGTTGTAACAAACTGACCACACACACTGAAAGCTGGATTAATGCAGGCCGATCAATCAGCCCCAACTGTCAAGCATATGTTGAATGGCACCTGCACTAGTCTTTATGAAGAACTGAATTTGAAGGCTGAAACTAAATAGCATTATCAATTAATTTATCAATTATATAAATAATGACAAATGCTTATCACTTTTTTTCAGAGCCCAAAGTAACTTGCTCAAATTTTTTGTAGTTCTGTCCAACCAACAGTCCAAAACCCAAAGATATTTAATTCATAATAACAATATATAGCTAGAATATTCCTGGATAAATTTTGAATGTGCCTGCTGCTTGGTGCGTGTATTTCACTACTCACGTTTCAATCCGTACAAAGGATGTTATTTTCAGTTTCATTCATGTTCGAGAGACTTCCTGACATTGACCTCAGTCACTGCAGTTGTCCCTCAAAAAGCCATTTGAAGCTGTCACAACTGGCCAAAATAACCTCACACTGATGGTGTGTATACATGTCTCGCTAACAGAAGTTGATCTACAATAAAGCTATCCACTATATACCCATGTAGACGATAGCTTCTAAGGTCGAGCTTTTATTACCTATCTTACCTCTTACCTTTTTGAGACTCTTATTTTGAAAGTGCATCCATGTCGTGGTATGGTGTGTGTCTGTAATGTCTGTGTTTGGCAGTATGAATTGCATAAGGTTTTGTTCAGCAGAGCCAATAATTCCCTCTTGCCATGCTGACACTTTTATGTATATATATGTGTGTGTGTATGTGTGTATGTGTGTGTGTGTGTGTGTGTGTGTGTGTGTGTGTGTGTGTGTGCAGGGGTTAAATTGGGCCAGAGCCCTCCGGAGCTGAGCTCCACCTCCTCATGCACAAATCGGACCCAGCTGGAGTTGAGCTCCTTCTCCCTCAAAATCATATCATCATATCACATTTACTTGTATTTTTAAATCCTCCAGTACCCCTAATAGCATATGGGTCTTGATGAGTAATTCTGTAAACTACAAATAGAGATGTTTGAGGTGATTGCTACACCTAACCAATGTTAAGAAAGAGCTCTATAGGTTACTGCTATCAATTATCACGTCATGAGATGCTTCAGGCACGTAGTCTCTAACGGCACCAATATCACCATCTGACATTTAGTCAATTGTTTTTTGGTAAGTTTTCAAATGCTCATCTCTGAATTAGCTAACATCTTGTGAGTATTTACTGAGCTGTGTTTCCTTGGTGAACTAGACATGTTCTCTCCCTTCCCTTGTGGTATCTGGACATTTCAATTAGAGAAACAAAAATACAGTCGAAAGCGGAGCATTAAAAACTAATTCAGACAAGACCCAGCAGCAGCGACTTACTCAGACTATCGGGGCAAAGTGAGAAATCTTTTATTGTCATTTATTTTAAATGGGCAAATTTATTCCCATGCTGCTGCTCCTCTCACGCTGTGCACATGCAGGCAGGTGTGTGAGTGAGTTACTATGGTTACGGTAGCTTCACGTTTGATTCTTCTCAAAACCTTAGCATTTAATTTGCATCTTTTTTCTTCTTACCTGATTGACTATTTGCAACAAAACATTTGATGGTTCGGTGATCACGCCCCAATATCTTAGCAATTTCAAGAGTGCTGCATCCCTCTGAAAGGCTTTTTACCATTTTTGACCTTTCAGAGTCAGTTAGAACTCTTTTTCGGCCCATTTTGTCTGAGGAAAGGAACCTGCCTAATAATTATGCACACCTTGATATAGGGTGTTGATCTCTTTAGGCTACACCCTCCCTCATTACACAAAAACACATCACCTGATATGCTTAAATCCAATAAGCATTTAAGTTTATACAGCTTGGAGTTCGAAAATATGCAAAAAAAATGATGATATGGTCAAAATACTCACTTGCCTAATAATTGTGCACACAGTGTATATATATATATATATATTGAAAGAAACACACAAACACCACCTCCATAAATTGGATTTACCTTAAAAATAAAACTCAACATGGTGTAGCGTACATACCTGGCCTGGCATCAGTCACAAGCCATTAAAGAAGTTCATTGTAAGGACAAGCAGAGTTATGGACCCACAATTGACACTTTGTGACAGAAGGGTCCTTTGTCTCTGTTTCCTATCAATTTGATAGTTTGATGGTGGGAATAGTCACAAACAGTCCATGCTTTGAGAGACATAGAATCAGATCAAGGGTCAAAGGCTCCAGAGGATCAACGAATGGACACCAGGCAACTGGAGAATATAGGCAAAATCTCCAGTTTTAACAATAAGACTCTGCCTAACAATATTTGATTGTTTCTTATATAGGATAAGTGACACCAAAAGGTCTGATTATCACAAAGGTGTGAATCCTGGCCTCTCTGTGCCATGCATGAGCACACACACACACACACACACACACACACACACACACACACACACACACACACACACACACACACAACACAACACGCACACACCAACCTCCCTTCCTCTGTCCCTCTCTAGATAAGAGTCATAATCTACAATCCACATTCCAATCCTGAGAGGTGACCAGCAGAAATCTCTTCACAGACACAGATCTGAGGAAGAATATATAATTAAATATCTGTTCTGTAACTCATGAGATGTTCCTATGCAATAGTTTAATCCCAAACATCTATCCTATAGAATGTTTGAAATGTAACATGTAGATTTTAAGACAATGTCCTTCATGTGACCATACTGTCAACATCCTTCACACGAGGTAACACACACTACATGACATCCAGAATGTCCATATTATTATTATTACAGTCAAAGAACTGCTGTGTAATCCACATTTAGAGACTATTAGTTTTAGGAAATGTTTATATTGTTGTTTGATCAGTTAACCACTTGTATTTTGATTAATTCCAGATTTGAAGGATGTAATATGAAATCAACACTCCTATTACTCCTATCTGTCATTATTAGTGCCATTAGGTTTATATGTTATTTCATTTAATGTTTTGTGGTCATGATGAAAGACGGATGTGCGAGTTTATAGGTAAACTCTAAAATTAAACTATTCAAACGTTCTGTGGAAAATTACTGTCTTCTCCAGGTTGACACAAAGGAGAAGACAGGAAACGCCCCCTGAAACATGTGCTAGCCCCAAGGGGATAAAACAGTTGTGATCAATTCACACTTTGCTAGAAGGTGAAAAAACATTGCTCAATGGCTCTGTAGCTATGTAGTTCCAAACTCTTGCCAAGGCTCTTAGCCATTTTTGCACTTGATCGTTTCGTCTGCGTCCTTTATTATTTCTTTGCCACGTGCTCCAAGTAACATTATTTTGTCTACATGTGCGATCTTTTATTTTTATAAGCCAAGTCAAAACCAACTGAACCAAAACAACAGAAGTGCCTCAGAGTAATTTTGTAACTTTTAATTATCATCAAGTTTTCCTTTTTGAAGCTTTTTGACAACTTTAGAGTCATCTGGTCAACACCAGTCTCCTCTAAAGTTATCCAGCCAAAGTGAAGAGCATTAGAGTTTATTTCACATCAACCCGCAAGAGACGCCAGCAGATAACATCTGCACGACCGCCTGCAGAGAAGCCGACCAGAAATCAAGAGTGCCCGAGACAGAAAGTCTCCTGACAAACTCCACCAGAGCTAAACAGAGCTGGGACACCGGCAGAAACCGCAACCGTGATAACAGGACACGGCCTCCAGGAGAATCCACCTAGATCCCGCGTCTCCAGGGTTACCACGGCAAGCACAGCCAACTGGGTTCCAGCCAAGGGTCTTCAGCTACAGAGCAACTCACAGTAGGCCGGTCTTAACACTCTGCTCATGACTGGGTTGATGTGGAAATATCGTAACATTTAATCATCGAATCTCATTCGTAGACGTAGTATCATTAGCTGTATAGCCATAGTGTATAGCCATAACATATTCTCTTTTAACGCTACAATGGTAAGAGGGAATTATTGGCTCTGTTGTACTAAACCTTATGCAATTTTTACTGACAAACACAGAAGCATAGACACTTTCAAAATCAGTCTTAAAAAGGTAAGAGGTAAGGTAGGTCATAAAAGTTCAATCTTAGAAGCTATCGTCTATATGGGGATATAGTGGTATAGCTTTATTGCAGATCAACTTCTGTTAGGGCATGTATATGTGTGTATACAAATTTGGGTTTGAAACCATCAGTGTGATGTTATTTTGGCCAGTCGTGATAGCTTCAAAAGGCTTTTTGAGGGAAACTTGCAGTGGCTGAGGTCAGTGTCAGGATAAGTCTCTACGACATGAATGAAACTGAAAGTAACTTCCTTTGTACAGATTGAAACAAGTGGAGTGAAGTACACTCACCAAGCAGCAGGCCCATTCAAAATTTCTCCAGAAATTTTCTAGTTGTTATTTATTGTTGCTTTAATTATTTAATCAGCCAACAATCGTAACTGTATGTTTGGGTGAAAAGCAACTATAGTGATGTTTAACGCCAATAGGATACAATCAAAATATCTAAAAATATTTCTGAAACACGGAAACAAAATACAAGTTCTAGAGCTGAGAACCATACCATCAAACATGACCAATGTAAAATAAACTTCTCAGGAACTACCACAGACATACTACACCTCTCTGTCGTAACACTGGAGAAATACTGTTGGGACAGAAGAAAAAACAAGACCTGGTCTGTGTTTGGCCCGGAAAATGAATCTAGGCCAGCATTATATTCTCTATTAATATACTGGGAACACACTGGGTTTAAGTAGATCTGTACTTGCAGTGACAGAACCATACTGGAACCCAGCAGCTTAGACTTTGTTTTATGTTAGTTTGGGTCTTTGTGTGATCAGTTTTAATAAAAAGATTTTTATCATGTACCAGGTAAGCAAATCTTTTACAAAGGCTATAAAAGCTATTATACACATTTCTAATCCAAATCCAGATAAAAGAGTCATTCACATTAAAATGTTTTTGAACATGGGTGTGTGTCTTATATTCGGCTGAAGTGGCTCTTGAGTACTCACCGATAAGATCTGATCGCCTCGCCGCAGCTCTCCACTCAGGTCGGCAGGCCCTCCAGCCAGGATGAAGGAGACAAAGATTCCCTCGCCATCTTCACCGCCCACGATATTGAAGCCAAGGCCTGTGGAGCCTTTGTGGAGCACGACCTTCCTGGGTTCCCTGTACAAACAGTTCAGATAGTACATCAGCTCGGGGGAGTCGCTGGGTCTCAGCATCTTCAGCTGAGGCGGTGTGGAGGACAGAGCGGTGGAAAACAACTGCACAGTACGCTGACAAAAGCCTCAGTGATGCTTCGCTCAGGCTACAGAGCTCAAAGACTGCTAGAGCTCCACAGGGGGATGGTGCTCTACTTAGGACCACTTGTCCCCAATTCAATTCTGACAGAAAAGACCTCATTGCATGCTTACACTCACACACAGTCTTGATTTCTCTTCTCACTCATGCACACATGCCAGGATAAATGCATGGGATCTGTACAAACATATTGAAGGGTACGAGCTCCCTATAGGGGTGTAGCAGCATTTTCAGGGTACAGACTCAAATATAGACATACAGGCCACAGAATCCCATTGCTTTTATGTGAAAATATGTTGCTGTTTACCAGTGAATTAGTACCTACAGTGTACATGGAGAAACAATGAAACTTATTGTGTGATCACAGTAGTTAACTGTCACACAGGAAAGATATCTATCAAACTGAACAGAAGTAAAAAGATTTCACATTTTACTTTTTCCCCACCGTATTTTTTTTATCATGTGACATCTGATATGCAGCAGGAGGACATTACCCTTCCAGAGGACGACCAGGTACAGTAGCATTGTCATGAATGAAAGCAGCATAATGACATCTGCTGGAGAGTGCATAGACTACAGGAGCATGAGGAAGCATCAGTCATCAGTGAGCACTGCAGGTCATTTTAGAGCAAAGCCATTGAGTGTTTGCTTAATTTTCTCTTGTTCCTCTGAAGTTTCTGCTGCAGTGGCTCATATCCACTAGCCAACAAAGCCTCCTATTCACTGTCATTTGAAGACACATCAGAGTTTCTGGCTTTTAAAGACATTTGACGGTTTTAACTTGACTTAACAAGCCATTAATCATGAACAAATACATGATTCATGCTAAACTGTAGCATATTTTGTACTTGACATGATCCTCTCTATGAATCCTAACCTTGAAAACGGGCCTCCAACAACAAAACATTTGTATACAAATTCAGGAATTTCTAATGGAGTACAGATAACCTGATTTCATCCTCCCTCTGCCATTTCAACCATCATAACAACCCTACAAGTTTTATAACAAAACAAAAATTTTTGATTATACAGCATCCCAGTTTTGATACCCTACAGAATGAACTGACATTTGTCTAAGTTATAAATGATAAGATTCTGTAGAAAATGCTTCAGGGCGGATGAAAGAATCATTAATGCAAAGAATAGAAGAGATTTAATGTGGAGAGAACTGTATCAGTTTCATATGTAAATCATAACTCAAACAGACATCATATGTCTGTGAATACTTATCATAGTCGGTGCCTGTTTTTGTTGCATTTCCAAGGACTGTTGTGGCTGTTGAGTTATTATAGTTGCATGGTTTACACGAGACGCTTCATCAACCCCCTACAGTAAATGCATGATTAATTATGGACCATTATAAACATGAATAACAAGTTATAAAAAAAAACTACAAAGCAACAGTTAACTGTGGTATTTCAACTTCATCATGTCCTGACATTCTCCACATGTCTGTACTGTATCTACAGAGACACCTAATGTATGAAGCCCAGGATGTACATCTTAAGTACAGAGTTAGGTTCGGGTTAAAACTAGACAATGACTCTTTGGTTTAAGTTGTACAACTGAACCAAGATGAAGGTGCTGTTGTCACAGCCCCTCTATGACTGCAGGAGTTTCCCAGTGTTTCCTGTGTCTTTCCCTGTCTGTCTTCCCCTGTATCTCCTCCCCTTTTTTTTCTGCTTCTCAGCAGGGGTGTGGTGCAACACGGGCTACCTGGCTCACCTGTTTCTCATCACTCATCAAGCTCACTCGTCGCCAGATTGTTCCATTCTGTACGTGGTAACACTCCAGGCCACTTAAAATGTTTCAGTGTAAATTGTGATTGCTTACTTCTCATTGTCTTGGATTATTCCTCACCAGTGTCTCTCTCTGCCTTCAGTTAATGCCTTCTCCAGTGTTGCTACCTGCTCCTGCTGAACCTGCTGCTCCCAGTCAGACCACTCACCTGCTCCACACCAGCCATCCACCTCCACACTCCTCCTGCTACAACCCAGATCCTTCACCCCCCAACATTCCCCTGGAACTCTCTCCCTCACTGATCACCATAAAATAACTTTTGTTTAAACACTTCTGGTTGTTCTGTGTCTAAATCTGCTCTTGGGTCCAAATTGCGTTTTATCAGAACGTAACAGAACAATCTGGCCACCCTGCAGATTCAGATGCATTATGCCAGGCAGTAGCTGCCCAAGGGACATTGATTGGACAACATGAAAGAGTGCTTTTGGATATTATTGAAAACCTTAAAACCCTCAGTTCCAGTGTCACACAGCTCGGAGTACAAATGGACCACGTGTTTGCTCGTTTGTCTCCTCCTGCAGCAGCTGCTTGTCTTCCTGCTCCAGAACTCCCCCTCCCCCCTACTGCCCGGGCTGCTCCTACACCTCTCCCCTGTGAACCTCACATGCCCACACCGGAGCGTTACAGTGGGGAGTTGGGTGCTTGCGGACGATTTCTCCTCCAGTGTTCTCTAGTGCTTGCATAACAACCATCCACGTATTCCTCTGATGAATCTAAGATAGCTTTTCTAGTGAGTCTCCTCACCGGCAGAGCCAGTCAGCTGGCCACTGCTGTGTGGGAGCGAGACTCATGGTTCTCATTTACCTACCAGCAATTCGTTATTGAGATGAAAAAAATCTTTGACCAACCAGTAAGAGGTAAAGAAGCCGCCAGCCGTCTTTTGTCTCTGCGCCAGGGCTCTAAGTCATTAGCTAATTATTCCATCCAGCCAGGATTAAAGAGGGGCTCTGCATCTACTATGGGCAAGCCGGACATGTCCTCTCCTCCTGTCCCAACCTGCCAAAAGCCTAGGCTCACTGGGTACAGGAGGAATCCTGGTGAGCCAAAGCATGTCCTTGATTCCACCTCTCCCAAACACACAAAGCTGGAAACGGTGCTAATGTGGGAGCGGTCAGATGACAATTTCATCGATGCCACATTCACTTCACAAAGCAGTTTTCCCATTCAGAAACTCACCTCTCCCAAGGCCATCAACACCTTAGATGGAAAACTTTTCTCCCATGACACACACCAGGCCGCCCCACATCCCTCCTCATCTCTGGAAACCATCATGAGGTAATCCAGGTGTTCTTGATTCCCTCTCCTCACACTCCACTTGTTCTAGGTCTGCCTTGGCTCCACCTTCATAATCCCCAAATAGCCTCTAGTTCAATCACTAGCTGGAGTGTTCACTGCCAATTGTCTCAAGTCTCAGCTCTCGCCCCTCACAAGCTTACCATTCCCTCTCCTCCTGAGACTCCTGATCTGTCATGCCATTTGGACTCACTAACGCCCCAGCTGTGTTCCAGGCACTAGTGAACGACATCCTCAGAGATATGCTCAACCATTTCGTGTTTGTCTATTTAGACAACATCCTGATTTTCTCCTGGCCCCTACAAGAACATCAACAACATGTCAGGTTAGTGCTCCAAAGACTGCTTGAAAACAAACTCTTTGTTAAAGCTTAAAAATGTGAATTTCATTCCCAATCTGTCACTTTGTTTTCTGGGGTTTATCATAGCAAAGGGGCAGCTGAGATCAGATCCAGCTTGAATGCGAGCAGTGGCAGAGTGGCCAAGACCTGAAAACTGAAAGCAGGGCCAGCAGTTCATATTACAACAATTGTGCTGTTAAGTTAATGTGCAGTTAATTTTTTTGTCCCATCAGGGGAGGGGCAAGGGGAGTTGCCATCAGGTAAAATACTCTCCTGTGAGACACGTTTCAGGGATGGATTACTACCATGATTACTGAAGATTTCCAGGTCATTGGCTGAGGACAGAGGATTGAGGTCGGGAATAAGCCAAATTATCTGAATGGAAAGCAGCAAATGTGCTAATTTACCCGCATAACATATTTTCTTTCAAGTAAATTACCTTCATTAGTAATGATGGTGAATGCAAACCAAATTAAGACCTACAGCAAGAGGTACAGCACATCAGCCAAACATGAAATATAATAGTGCTAAATTTGTGTCAGTGACTTTCTAATTCTTACATGCCCCACCTTATTCCAAAACATTTTTTCTTTTGTGACTGACAAGTTTCTCTGTCTGTGGTATGAACCAAACTTTGATGTAAGGGAAAACGTGTTGGCGGTAGATAAGACTAGAAAGCGACTGCAGAGTCCTGACAAGAGATGAGGTCAGTGAGAAAATAATGCAAAGATGTGGTTGCCAGGGGCTCGAAAGAGGGAGCAACAACCTGAATGCATGAGAGAAAACCAGGTGGTTATAAAGGACGACACAGTGACATGGCATGCCATTTCCACAGTGGGATGGGACACAGCGACTGAGTGCAGAGAAGAGGTGATGGTGGTAGTGGAAAGTACCTGGTGATGTCCGAGTCAGGGAACAGGCTTAAGTGATAGTTTGGGAGGGGGGCGGAGTGGAGGATGCTTTTGTCAAACTCCACTGGGGAATAGTGTCGGGGGGAGGGTGCTTTGTCACATAGTTTGTTCACAGTGCTGTAAACTGGCTCAGGAGGCCTACAGTGGAGTGAGAGACAAGAGCAGAGAGGTTAGTGTCCAGAGACAGAGGTGGGGATGAAGAGACTGGGATAAATAGAGAGGAGACCATGAGGAGTAAAAAAAAAAAAAAGAAAGAAAGAAATGAAGTAGATTGAGACCGTAGATTAGGATGTACAGGATATATGGTTCTTACTGGTCAAAACACAAAAGTCACAGAGTCGGCTTAAAGAGAAAAGACACTTGTGTTAACAACTTCCTGATGGTTAATATGGACAGATGTGACACCGGTGGAACTAAATCGGTAAAACAAAAACATACCTGACATATGCACAAAATGTATCAAAACTAAGGGATCATGGTCTCACTGTTTCACTATTTGGCAATGTAGAAAGATTATGATGTTCCAGGAAGAGGTGAGAGTTATAATCGAAAAGATTATTTCAAAACAAATTGTACTGGACCCTAGACTCTTTCTGTTGGGTTTATATCCAGATAAACATAACTACAGTTAAAGTGAACAAGCATTTATAGACTTACATTTATAGATTTATAGTTTGCTTTATGCCAAAAATTGCATAGTACTGTTAGTACCAAGCACTACTCAATGGATAAGACAGATGTGATCGAGCCTTCCAATAGAAAGGGTTTCCTACATATTAAAGGCTAAGCAGCATATATTTGAGAATGTATAGAGGCCCTTCATTAATTTTGTTAAGGACTTAGATTCAACAGATGAGCAAGTGAGTGAATAATTACTATGAACAATGCAGTTTCTGTGTCTATTTATTTATTTATTTATTTTCTTTCTCTCTTCTTCTAATCACTTGAACTTTTTTTATCATTATAATTAATAAACCCAATTTTGTATAGAGTGCTTGTTAAGATAAGAGGAGCATTTGTTTGTTTGCCTGTTTTTTTATTTATTTATTTTTATTTCTTACTATGTTCAGCATGAATCTAGCTATCATATGCTGAAGTATACACTATATTTTACAAATGTAAGAGGCTGTATTTCATGATGTTAAAATTTTAATAAAAATATTGTGGCAAACAACTTCTTGTCATAATTGATATCTCATACTGAACAACCAGTTATGATATTATGGCTACTACTAATAACAGTTCTTTTCATTATCGATTTGATCAATTCATTTGTAATATCAGAAATGATTGAAAATACAAGGTAATGTCTTCAAATGTGTTTTTTGACTGATCACCTGTCTAAAGTCCAAGGATATATCGAATTCACAGACACTCTCACATTTGAGAAGCTGAAACCAGAGAATGTTTAACAACTTCAGCGATGAATAAAATTAAAATTGCTGACAATTCATGTTCTGACACAGATTAATCACTTAATCGACAGCTGTAATTATTTCATGAGGGTCATTTATTAGACTAATTTCTATATTGACATGTTAAATGGTCTTAAGATGATATCTTCAAGCTAAAATAATCACTTTTAAGAAAATTCATTTCTGTTATGGAAATGAATACAGTAGCTGTTAAAATCATGTCATTTGCTACGTTAAGGGGATTTTTTTGCCATTGAATAAAAAGGCTATGGCAGAAATTATAGAGCCATACAGATATCACAGCCATAGTTATGGTACAGAATTTTGGTTAGACAATGAGGTTTATCTTCATTGTATGGATATTGTTAATTACCTGTGATTACTCAAGTTGAATTCAGCTAAATGCTAAAATGTAATGTAACGGTAGCACACATGATTAAGAGTGATAAAGTCAGTGAATTGACCATGTAATATCATTATAAATCAAGCCAATTTATGTGAACAGGGATTAATCTATTTTTTAAAACATAAGCATGGATGATCATTTTTTTAAATTGTAATCATTTATTATTATTATTAATTACTATTATTATTATTATTATTATTATTATTATATACTATTATTACTATTTATTATAATTATTATTTTTAGATATTTTAGAGAAATTTCCTTGAGAAGAAACTTCAGAGGATCTTCATACCATTTGATCAGGCATTAAAAAAAAAGGAAAAAAAAGTGGTTCATGCTAAAAAACTGCTGTAATGAAATTTCTTCCAACAATTCCTTGTGATGAAATAAAACATGTAATGACAAACATGCAAGAGCATGCAGTAGGTGACAGAGCACACTGAACATCTCACCTTAACTGGAAGTGCTGGGAATCAAACCTGTGACCCTCCCCATCATCTAGCGAAGGATTTCTAATAGGATGAAAAAAGTAAACTTTTGATAACCAACCACTGAAACCTGACTTTTTATCATGAAATGCTGCAATTTTGATATTCAAATTTGCACTCTTTTATTTTTTTTATTTTTTTACACATTAAGACGCTGAGAAAGAAACACTTGGAGCATGCTACATGGAACAAAACAAGACAACTGAAAACAGAAAACCCATGTCCTTCACAGTATCGAAGTGACTGTCCCATGTCAGGTATTTAGAGTCATCAACAACATCAACACAAAACATCAAAAGTGTGTGTGCATCTCCGCTGTTTGTAAACTGAGTGTGTTAACTGGAGCCCGCAGTACAGTGAAAAGGAATCATTTATGGATAATGTGTGTGTTTGTGTCTATGTGTTTGTATGTGTAGTTACTATTGCAGACAAGGTTAGAGTAGATGGATGTGTAGCCGGTGTACACGCACTAAGACGTGAAAAGGGTCAAGGAGGAGGAGACACGCATACAGACACTCCTGTGATTACTTATTTAAAGTCCCTCATGAGTTTGTGTGTCTGTGTGTGATTTGTAGGCTACAACTCCTAACACACAGAGGCATGCATGTGTATACATGTCTGTGTGCACATCCATCCATGGTTAGTATAATAATTATTTGATGAAACTGTTGGTATGATTATATTTTAGCAATAATTCTAACGGATCTTACCTATATAGGCCATGGTCACATACTATAGTAATTAATGTTACACAAGAGCATCTGCACTGTTATGTGTTTATTGGATAAAATATGAGATGCTACTTTTGCTAAAAAGAAAGCTGGAAATAACAAAGCAGAACATCAAGTTATAACTGACCGGTCTTAAGATATCCATTGACCATGATGTCCTAATCAATCATCTTGAAAAGTTGGTCAGTTTTTCTGACTGTGTGTTAAACTAGTTCTTAAAACATCAACCAGATAAAGTTTATATCAGTGAGATCATGTGTCTGAGAAATATGACATCTGCTGCCTTTGTCCAATTTTTATTCTCACTGAACATACAACTAAACTAACTAAATTAAACTAATCTGATTTTATCTTTAGACTCAGATCTGAGCTTCAAGTCCCACATCAACATTTTAGACACAGCTAAAGTAAGACCATTTATAAATTAAGAAGATGCTGATTTATTTATTTAGTTCAAACCAACTCGATTACTGTAATGCACTTTTCACTGTCCTCCCAAAAAAACCACTCAGAGGCTTCAGCTCATTCAAAACTCTGAAGCTCAGCTGTGGACTAGAACTAAGAGGAGAGAGCACATTAGTCCAGCTTTAGCTGCTCTGCATGGCTTCTTGTTATATTTAGAATTGATTTTAAGCTCCTCTTGTATGCTGCCTCCCTCAATGGGCGAGGACCAAGCTACTCTGCTAACACTGTGATTAACTATATACCTCCAAGAACATTACGATCATTTACTGCTGGTTTATTCCCAGTAACAGCCATAAGAAAATGCAGCCTTTGTCAATTACACCCCAAAACTATGGAACACACTGCCTATAGAAACAAGCTCACTAAGTACTTTTAAAAGAAAGCTAAAGAAAGAAAATGTATCTGTTCACTATAGCCTTTAACTAGCTCTGACTTTCTTCACATAGCTCTGAAATTTTGCACTTTGCTCTGCATTAATGGACTGCTGCACTTATTTTTACATGCTGTTGTTATTGATGCCAGTGGCTGGTTGATAAATTCGGAAGAAAAGACAGCACCACTGAAAAAGGTGGTTATTTCTGGGGCAACATTAGGTTGTTCCTGGTGCAGATAAAACCCACAGTGAGATTGCACCTGTAGGGAAAATGTTCTGGGGAAGTTGAAAGAGGCTGACCCCAGTGTAATCAAAACCTGTGGTGTGTGGGCATCTGTTGGGAAAAGAGATTCTGTCTTGTGTTTAACAGAAGAGAGTAGGAACACTCAGGCGAAAAAGAAAAGTTATTTGTCTTAAAGTTTCTTACAAGATTTTATGCTTTTTTACGTATTCTATTTTAACTTTATTCATTTATTTAATTCTATTTTATTATCATTCCATTTATTTTATCTTATTATTATTATTATTATAATATTGGGTTTTCTTTTCCATCTCATTTTCCATTCATATTTGAAAATGTTTATGTTAATTTCATGTCCATTTCATGTGAAGCACTTGGTGCATTAATTATCACACTATGTATGTGTGTTTCATTCTCCACGGCCCATTTCACCACCCAGATTCAACCCCATAGACACACATGCATAAAAATACACACCTACACACCACACACAGTGCTGCATGGACTGAATTAGTTTGTGATGTCAATGTTTGGCCTAAGCACGATGCAGAACACCACCACACTGGTCTCTTCCTTGTCCTCTTACAGCTTCTTCTCTATCAACTTGAGTGTTTGCATCTTCGCCTAGCAACTGTGTCTGTGGTTGAACTGTGGTTGAAGAAATAAATGCAGACCTAAAGCTGGTCATCGTCACAATAACAGCTGCAGTGAATCACATACTGCTGTCTTTTTCTCGACATTTAAGCATCTCAATAAGTAAATGGCACTTTTAAAGCATGAATGAAGAGCTGAGCAGAGTTTTGGTGAGTTTACCCTCCACCGCATCTGGTGATATAAGCAGCCCTGCAGGCCCGGGTGTTTCACTAATCATATTTCAACATGACTAATCAACTTGGCATGCTATCAAAGAAAGTGTGAATGTCTTAGGACACCAAACAAAATTAGGTCACTTCATCTGCTTGCACAATGCTTTTTCTTCAGACAACAGAAAGCAGTGACAGGAGACTGAGGAGAGAGAACTCTGCAAGGCAGAAACTTAAGGCACATCAAAGCTCAGAGATCAGAGATGTAAATGATGTTCGAGGCATGTGATCAAAAACATAACTAGAACCAAACTGTTTATACAAGCGGTTATTCTACTTTGATTCTGGGATTCTGTGCTTGAGTCTCACTGGTGAGCTGCAGAAGCTCTCTGCGAGCCTGTCATTCATTGACAGAGCAGGCTGTGTGCGTGTTCCAGTGTTGTTTCCCTTTCAGATACCGTTTCTCTCCCATTACAGTTGTGCCTCCCGTAATGCTCCCGCCTCAGTGGTGAGGGTTAGGATAAGGTTAGGCCCAAGTTGAGTTATGAAGAAACATGTATCGACTGGGAAACAGACTGTGACACAACTCCAGGACTGTGAGCAAATATGTAATCAACTCTACCTGATGTGATCCAAGCTGCTGCCAATACATATCTAAAAGAGGGAATTAGAATTAAACACCTGCCGCTAATACACTCCTGCCTCAAACAAAAGCCTGTTATCTTTTGCAGTTGAGGTAAATAAAGGCCCTGGTCACTATTTGAGGAAATACTGTAGTTGAAAACTGTTATGGATATGGTGTAAATATCGACCAATGGTGTAACTTCATCACTCAACTCTATCGCTGACATTTGCGGATACCAGTCTGGCCAACAACAGGTGAGCAAACACGCTGTTTCAAGGGATAACAGAAAATTGTGGAAAAGATGTTCACTACAGTATGGTGAATTACCTAAATGAGCTATTCCACTAAAAGAAGTAGTTTCAAACACCTGGAAATAACGTGAACATAACAGAAGACAACATGGTGAGCTTCATAAGAATTTGGACAACAATAAATTGCCTATTTGGACTTCACACCCTGTCAGTCATAGATCTAAGGCATTTTACTTGATAGCTTCTAGTAAACAACATGATAACTTTGGTAAGCAATTATAAAAATTCTAATTGACAGTAAACAAGCTGTCTGATTTTTTGGTAGCAATGAGAGGCTTCACTTGTGTTCGCATTCCCATCCCATCTAATCTAGTCAAATATTGTCTGCCAGCTATATCCTCAATCATCACAGAAATCAACAACTCCTCCTTCATCTGTGGTTCAGTCCCCCAAACACTCAAACTGACTGCTGTCATCCCCATCCTCAAAAAAAAAACCTGGCTTTAACCCCGATATGAGCAATTTTTGTCAAAAATACTGGAACATGTTGTCACCTCACAACTCACCTCCAAATAAATGTTTGGACCATTTCAGTCCAGTTTCTGCGCACAGCAAAGCACAGAATCAGCCCTCCTCAGTCACAAACAACCTCCTTCTCTCCTCCGACTCTGGTCTCCTCAGCATCATCATCCTCCTCCACCTCTCTGCAGCTTTTAACACCATCAACCACACCATTCCCCACCTTGAATCCTACCTCAAGATCACTGGTACTGCTCTCTCCTGGTTAAGTTCAACTCCAACTCCACCAAATCCATCACCACTACAAATCACTTCACTCTGACCAACTGCATCACTGAAATCAATTCATGGGCGCAAGCTAACTTCCTTGAACTTAACTGTGATAAATCAGACATCATTATCATCATCATCATCATCATCATCATCATCATCATCATCATCATCATCATCATCATCATCATAAACTAAAACCACTCACAACTTCTGCCTCACAATCACAATCACCAACTCCACTCCATCCCGTTCCCCATACATCCGCAACATTAAAGTAGTTTTTGAAAGCAACCTCTCCTTTGATCACTACGTCAATCAAATCACCAAAACTGCTTTCTTCCACCTAAAAAACATTTATCCAAATTATCCAAAGTCTTCAATATGCTCCAGTACATCGAGGTCTCTGCTGCATGCCTGCTCGCTAAATCTTGCTCCTGTGACCAGGTCATCCTCCAGAAGCTTCATTGGCCTTCTGTGCTACAACAGATCCACTTTGAATTCCATCTCTTAACTTACAAAGCCCTCCATAACCAGGCCCCTTCCTTCCTCACTTACCATCACCACACTCCTTCCCGCAGCCTCCCTTCCTCTGATGCCAAACTCCTGTCCACGCCACTCAAGACCAAGTGACACAGCATTTTCCATAGCTGCCCCCTCCCTCTGGATCTCTCTCCCCAAACACATCTGAGACTGCACTGATCTGTCCATGTTCAAATCACAACTCAAAACTCACCTTTTCAGAACTGTTTTTAGTGTAGGATTAATATTGTGTCTCATGCTTACCTGCTTTATTTTATTATTTTTCTATGCTAATTTTTTAATTCATGTAAAGTATTATAAATAAAATGTATTATCATATTTAATTCCTGAAAATATGAAAACCTTAAAAAGACTACTACTACTTGCTTTCCTATTGAGGTTATTTTGCCTTCCCTTTAATAGAGTATCTCTATGAGGACTTAATTCAAGACATGAGATGCTTGGCTCTAAATTGTTAAGACACACTAAGTAAAACATAACTACAGCAAGTAAGACATGAAGACAGGTCTGAATTGCCAGAACAACTTGATTTTTTCTGCTACTGCTGCTAAAACAGAGGGGACTCTAACCACTTCCCTCACCTGGCTGAAAAGAAATATTGCATCATGAGATAAAATGAATGCAACAACTGGAGATGCATTATATCCAGTACTACAGAACGTGAGGTTCCATTTGGCTCTGCAGTTTCCACACTGTTGGATGTGTACAACACAGTGAACAAGACTGACACAAGCTTCTGTCAGTGTTACACTTTAGGCAGCATGGTAATCTCAGAGGCTATTACAGATGCACCTTGGGCAAGAGCAAATAATAAACCTCTTAACTCTAAAGAGAATGGAGGACTAATCCCTCACTCAACAAAGCTTAACACAGGGGTCCTTCAGTTATCCTCTGAAACAAGTTTTTTTTTAATCACTCTGCTGCAATATTCCTCTGCCAGTCTTTATTTTGCAAATGGAATATGACAACATATATGGCCTATTCTAACAGAGGCATTATGGAGTATATGTATTCATTAGTTCTTCCTGATTTCCACCACTTTTCCTTGTTGTGTTACCTGAAAATCTGCTCTAGTCTGCAATTCTTCTGTAACATATAACCACTAAATATACCAGCTGAGAATGCCACTCAGATCAAACTTTATATCTGACAAGCAGCAGGGGAAACCTCCACCTCTGGCAACATTTGAAACAGACTTTGATAGGAAATTTGACCCCTTTAGTCCCAAGTTGTATAGCAGCTTGCTTTGGGATTAGGTGTTAGGGTATAGCATCTTAAGCTTGCTTCTGGTTGGACTAGGAGCAGCTGTCAGAGCAAAGTGACTGAAAACTGAACAGGTAGAAAATATAGCAGGCAGGGAGGACGAGTGAGAGCAAACACAGCTGAATAAACTGGAACAGTCAGAGCTCAAGCAAGATCTGAGAAGATCTGTTTCCATTTCCACTCATCATTAAGAACCAAAAAGATTAAGAAATGTGTCACTAAAAGCCATTTATTTTTATTTCATATTAGAACTTAGAGCAAAACTATTTATTCCTCTGGCTAATTGATTTTTCAACCAAAAGACATAAAGGTTTGCGCATATAAAATTCTGGGTTTGCTCAACTCAGTTTCACTTCTCTGCACTGCTTCATAAAAGTGTTTTTTGTACCAGTATAGCTGATTATTGAATGTGGCTCATCTTCACAGATGTGAAATAGGATTTGTTATAGGATTTGGCTGTTTCTAATAACCGAAAAAACTAAACTGATCTCAGGAAAACACATAAAACATTTGAAACAGAAAGACATCTGTCTTTGCCACAGATGCCACATTAGCACAGAAACAGGCAGGAGGGACAGAAGCACTGTTTTCTATCAAACTATCCATACACAGTCCCTTTCACATTTTAACCCTTAATAATACAAATGTCTTGTACTTTGAAGGGACAGCTGCTGGACCTGAGGCAACATTTACTCTAACAACATTATTTCCAATAACCAACATAAACAGAAGCCTTTCTAAACAACAGCTTGTACCACCAACACCCAAACACAGCGTAGTCATGGTAGTGGCACCAAGCAACACATGACATGTCCAGACAGAAATCACAAGATACATTCAGCCACAAACACAATACAGCACAACAGAAATACAGGACTAAAGCAGACCAGTGCATTTTAAATTGTTCTTTCTTGAGACCGATGTGATCAGAATATAAAGTTGCAGCTCATGATTGGGAATCAGGGGACCATTTTTTTTTTTTTTTTTTAAACGCTGCAGGGAAATGCAGACTTCGGGATTAGTGGAATTTTACAAAAATAACAGGTGATCCAAACTTAGAGACAAAAGATCTCTTCAGATTGGATCATAACTCCCGGTGGAGTTTTGATTGCTTGAGTTGCCACACAAACACACATCAGTGAAGATAAGGGGAGACAGGACAAGCGGGTGGGACAAAATTTCTACTTGCAGTTCTAGTAGTCTGGTAGGAAGGGAGGTAATTACCGTAAGAAGGAAAAACCATCCAACCTGTTTATATCCTCTTCCCCTAGTAAGTGCTTTGGAAGTGGGGAATAACTCCCAGGGGAAATGGAGGGGAGACCAGACTTGTACTCCAGAGTGCCACTATTGATGGGAGAAGAGATATGATTTTCCATGGCTGGAGAGAAAGCTGTGTGAGAGAGTAAAAGCAGAGTGACGTAAACAGACAAACTGATTTGCACAATTTCAAGCCAATAAAGTATTGCTGCATGCTCTGTATTTCTAATTGTCAATATTTAATATTTCAAATTCAGTTTCAAAATGAAGTGATTGGGTTTAAAATGTGAAAAGAAAAAAGTGAAAATTTCTGACATAAAAATATACTTCTAAGAATGAAAGGATCTCTCTACGACTGTTCAAAGGGGTTTTACAAGTGAATTACATAGTAAAGTATAAATACAGTAAGTATAAAACCAACTATTTTTCCAGAGACAAATTTTAGTTCATGTTAAAGATTTAATAACAATGGAGGTGAATTAAAGACGCTCAGTGTAGTAAATTGTCATCTGATTGGGAAGTTCAATTGAGCTTTTTGGCCTCTATAGCTTGTTGTTTTGGTTTAACAGCACATTTACTTGTTCATAAACACCATTGTTACCAATAGCAGGCAGCTACTTTTAGTGGAAAAACTCCACAGTACAGTGGCCAACTTGTATAATCCACAGTGCACTAGTTAGTAACTAGCAGATGAAGAAAGCTGAGTATATAACAGGAGACCAAACCAGCACTAAAAAGGAGAGTGAATATTGGATTTACATCTATTAGGTGGTGAGAAAATTAGTGCTACAGATGTTCTGTATCTGCTTAACATGTAAATTGGTAACTGTTTGTATGTGGTGATAGTGATAATTAGGGTTGTATGAGCCAAACACTGATTTCATGCAGCTTTAACTTGAAAAGGTTTTGTGTGTTTGTGAAAGAGAAGCTGACTCGCAGTCATGCCTTGACAACTGGCCTCACCAAACACAAATCTCACATGGTTAAGCTTTTTTAAAGACAAATGTTGAGTCAATTGATAACTAATACCTAATCAGTTAGAATACAAGAGGTGGTGACTTACAGTGTGTGATATCGGGAGGCCCATAGGGATCTGACAGGTAGACATTGGTGGGCTTTCCCACCTTTAGGTAGACCACGTCCGATGTGTTCTTCAAAATGGCCACAGCCTCTTCATGAGACACTTCCTCCAGACTGTAGTTGTTCACCTGTCCACACAATGAACAGTCTTTCTGTGTTCAGTGATTTGAGAGGCTGCCTCGTGTTCTCAGCTGCTCAATTCAGAACAGTCTGGCGTGTTCCCTGCCTCCAGGAGACTTGATTATGACAGATGGTCTTTGGGTGAGAACACGACAGTAGGAGGGTAATCAAATTAAGTGCTGGTTAAGCAGGCCGGACGCTCTCCTCAAGAGAAAGCTTGCTGCTAGAGTACTGAGCCAGTAGGCTACTTACGTATATGTGCCAGAGAGTCATTTAATCACTTAATTATCATTTGGGACAAACACACTACTTGGTCAATGCACTGCTATTTGAAGAAATATACAAAGTATAACCTGATTCCTGGAGTCACCATTAGTCTCTTGGATATCAGTCTGTATAATAGCAACCAGTGTATTAACAAGACACAAATGGGAAACACGTTATTCATAAAACTAACACCAAAAGATTCAGTGTCATGGGCTATAAAGTCATCATCAAAGAGCCTGAATTACTCCATTTAATGAGTATCATTTATAACCCCATTGTTCTCATTTGTCAGCACACCAGAAGCAAAATAGGTGTGTTTTAAGTGAGGGGTGTTTTTACTTAAATTACACCAAAATTAGTGCCAGTGTGTTAGTGCCAGGACTGTTGTATTGGATTGAATTAAAAACAGTGAGGTTTCTATCAGTTTCCACTGAGGTTCATTGAAGCCCCCACACAACCATATTCTAGAGCCTATAGAGTTTGGTGACATCAAGCAAATCCCATCAAGCTCCACCCACCTCAGATCAGAGTTTTCATCAGCCAGAGTGAATGGAAACAGCCTGTGTGTATTAAAGCTTGAACTAGATCTTCTTGCAAAGTCTAAAAATGGGACTCGTGTGACATTACCAGCAGACCTGGTACTCACCATTAATAATCTGTCTCCAACTTGTAGCCGGCTGTCCTTCTGTGCTGCCCCACCATCAATGATTTTGGTGACGTATATGCTGTTGTCACCGGGGATGTGCTGGTTTCCAACTCCACCTGCGATACTGAAGCCAAGCCCTGTGTGTGTGTGTGTGTGTGTGTGTGTGTGTGTGTGTGTGTGTGTGTGTGTGTGTTGTGTAGTTGGTTAGTTTCTGGGTTATGAGTCTGACAAATGTTATGCATGATGCTTATATGATGACATCTATTATGATATACAGTTTATTAATTCTTTAAAATAATTAGAATATTTGTATGCTAATATGTTCATCACTTCTTGCAGATGCTTTCTTAAAAAGTATTTTTAAGACCCTTTCATTAGCAGTAACTGTCTTTCCCCTCAATATTACCACCATATTCTTATGCTGAGCCAGGAACAGCCCTGTTAATATATATGCAGCAGTGACCAGCTTTGTTCCTGATCACCATTACCCATGAAATATTTACATGACGATCAAATCACAGGACAGAAGTGATTGGGATTTACAATAAGTCTGTATGTGACAGACCTGTATGACTTGACTAAGCAGGACTGTTTATGTGTTTGAGCCCACCTTTTGGTCCTTTGATGAGTTTGATCTCAATGATGGTCTCTAGCATCGGCCTGCGGCGTCGCACGTATAGTCGGACAATAGAACCTGCAACCTTCAGGGCCTCCACTGCCTTACTATGAGATACTTCAGACACATCTGCATCATTCACCCGCAGGATGCAGTCATTTACTCTGGAAGAACAACAGTGATGAGACGCTGTTGAACATTTTGACAAAAACAAGAACAATTTTATGTTTATCCAAAAAGCTACTTACAAACACATAAATCAACAGACTGAATTGAGTGAGTGGTAACTTTTATGAATATATAACTAACACAATATGTTTACACTATAGACAGACAGCAGTCCTACTTTTGCATCTTCTCCGTGTAGACACACAAACACACACATCTGATGGCTGAGTGCCTAAGATTTTGCCAAGAATCCAGAATGATTTAGATGTCAACAGTGAAGAGCAACAGAGGGACATTTTTTTTTCCACACCCAAGCAGCACTCCTTGCATTTTTCTTTTGACTTAAAACTGTCTGTTGTTGCCAGTAGATCATGGTAACCCATGTGCTTGTACACTAATTTTAGTTTGCAGGCAACGTTGTGCCATTTTATACTTAATTTCAGTATGATTATTAAAAATTATAATTCCTTTATTTATATAGCACCTTTAAAAACAACGGTTTTGTTGGATTTGGTAGGGATGCGTTTGGTTATTGAGTATGATTTATTTTTATGTCTAAAAATAATGAACTACTTACAAAAAATTTTTATTAATTAATTTTTATTAATTATTATTATTAAAGTTATTACTACTAATTAATAATACAGGGCACCACCCGGAGACCGGGAGGATAACCAAATCAGGTTGCAGTCTCACGACCTAAATAGTTAACTTAAAGTAGCTGACTCTCTCGATTAGCCACAGGTCACAATAAGCATGCACAATAATGACTAAAAGACTTCTCTTTAACCACAAAAATGTTTATTTAATCTTCATAGTAAACAACAAAATTAACCACAGTCCAGATTAATAACACAATTTACCAATCATCCAACTAACTAAGCATGCACAAAACACAACAATACAGCAAATGCATTCAGAAAACGCATTCAGATGCTGTGTGTGTGTGTGTGTGTGTGTGTGTGTGTGTGTGTGTGTGTGTGTGTGCGTGCCAAGATGGCGGACGTGATCTGAAAGATTACGTCGTGCGAGACCCAAGATGGCGGACATGACTTGGTGAGTGGTCGTGTCACGTGAGCCAAAATAGTGGACGGTTATTGGTATTTCTTGGCTAGACAACAAGCAATGCCGACTAGCAGTTGGAATTCTTGAGCTCACCCAACTTAAAAGCCTCACCACCCGTGGCTAGAGGGGAGGGAGGTTTAATGTGTATGTGGAGTGATTGTGTGTGTGTTGGTGGAGAGAGAGAGAGAAAGAGAGGAAAGGCGATAAAGGCGTTAACTTCTTTAACATAGAACATTATAAGGTTTTCTGCCTTAGACTTACATCATGTAATATTTTCTTACATGTTACTCTCCAAACATAAACTTTGCAAACTTACGCAACTTTAACTTCGTTGCAGGTTTTGTCATCACATATGCTACCATCTGGTCTGTTGGACTATACTCCAGAATAATTTTTCCATCATTCACAGTTGACCCTAAAAAGTGATATTTTATGTCAACATGTTTACACCTCTGTCTGCTTACTGGGTTCTTTGCTAACACTATTGTCCCTTGGTTATCATCATAAACCTTGGGTAGTGTATACTGACATCTGTCAATACCCTCTAGCAGTTGTGCTAGAAACATACACTCCTGTATGGTTGAAGCTAATGCCATATACTCTGCCTCACAAGTGGATAGGGCAACAGGAGGCCGCTTTTTGGTTTTCCATGAAAAGACAGGTTCACTTTCATTGAGACTTACAGAATAACCAGTTGTACTATGTCTGCCAGTTACATCAGGGATGATGTCTTCCACTCTAGCTCACATTCCATGCAATACACACCCATTATAAAGTCTGTAACGGCCTAAAAATGACATAGATAGCAGTGGCGATTGCTCTAAGACTGCAAGGGAAGCTCAGCTTCCCCTAAAATGTCAACAAAATAAGTGGTCAAATATATACTGTTGTGTGTACATTTCATTGACTAAATATGCGCTAGAACACGTTCATCTTTTGTTCAGAATCAGCTACTTATCACAGGTAACCGACACGACTTCCTTCTCATTCATCCCCGCAGCGCCACAGTACTTTACACAGTGTAGACGCCGAGCGTCTACTGACTTCAATGGGGAAGCACAGAGTGGGTTGTTCCACTGCAGCGAAACTAGACGGTCATTGGATAAATGCTGGGCTTTGTCCCGCCCATCGGACACTCAGCGTCTCTGGGGGTCTATGGGACAGTGGGCTGGCCCAGACGCTCGGCTTCTGCATGATGATTGGATGATCTGTCTGAGGCTGAGTCCCTTTTTGATTGACAGCGAAATAAGCGAATCAGCGATACTGAAGTATAAGCATCCACCGGAGCATTTTTCAAGTTTTTCATTCCGTTGTTCGGAGTTGATCTGGAGACGTTACTGATCCTCAGCGACTTTGTCTTTGTTAAAAACGACTAGCGTTGTGTTTGGTGACTCTCTTCTGTCACTCTGCGAATTTACATATAAATAAACGGACACATTTTATAATGTAGGCCGAAAATGAGCTTCCTTCCTTACCATTCACACCTGGGGATGACCCTTCCCCCAACGGACCTTACTGGCCAGCCAGTGTGGGTCAGCGTGTGACATGTGACCCCCAAGGGTGTCACCAAACAAAACCAGATCTCTGGCCCTCTTCTCTCTCTCTTCTCCCTCGGCTTGCTCTGGAGAGCAGCTCCAGCTCTCTCCTCTCGGCTCTTCAAAGGGCAACAAGGCCCCAGCCCAGGTCAGCTGTGCTACCTGAGAAACCAGCTCTCTCGCCGGCCCGCTACCAGCAGCCTGCAACCGCTCTTCTCCTCAAGAGCAGCGACCTGCTTCGGATCAACTGTGAGTGAACCAAATCCTCCTCAGAATCAGCAGCTACGACACAAGGCCAGCTGGTTTTCCAAGCAACAGGAGTCGTAGCAGAGTTAGCATGGAACAGCTAACTCTGTGAGGAGAACAAAGGAGATAACTGCAAAGCAATACAGCCAGACAGGACTCGTCTCAGCTCTAGAACCTGCATGAAGCTAACTACCCCCCTCTAACCTGGTACCTTTAGATTACATGAGCTAGGCTAACAAAGAAACTCACACCTTCCCTCTCACACACCCCAGGTGGTCCAGCGGCCATTTTGAGTAGTTTCTTTGTTTACCGCCATCTTGTGTAGTCTTCTTTGTTCAGGTCATGTGGTCACAGTGACCACTTTGAATCGGCCATCTTGCCTTTGTTTGTGTCCCCACAAACACACACTCATACCCCTACACACACACATACACACACCTGTATATACTAGATCAGACATTGTGTTTTACTCTGCTCCATTGTAAATAAATGCCTTTAAGTATAACTACTGGTGGGTTTAATGTTGCACAAGTGTGAATATTGCCAACCTCTACTTGGTAGAATTCCAATCCTTCAACTTTAACTTACTGTTGATTTGGTAATTTGGTTATAGTTAGTAAGTTAATGGTTAATCAGAGTTCCAGATTAATGGTAATAAATTGAGACTGAAACCATATTGGCTATTTTGCCTATTAGTTTAGGCTGGTGCCCCGTGAACTTTAATTAATTTTAAAGTTATTATTTAATATTCATATTTTTAATATTAATATTTTCTTAATTTATGATAGCCAATAAATTGATAAACAACCGAAATCCAACATATTTGGTGTCCAGCTCATGAGGTAGAGCTCAGACCCAACAACGGGATACTTGTAATAACCAGTGGGGGTGTTGAAGGCTGTCTTCCATTCATCGCCATCTTGGATCGGGACCAGATGTTGCGGAGATCGAGCTTGGTGAATATGGTGGCCCCCTGGAGAAGCTCGAAGGCGGAAGAGATGAGTGGAAGGTCCAACCTAGTAGCTAACGTGATCAACCCGTCCAGGTGAAGAAAACCATTGCATAGAGCTGATGAATTCCAGTCACTCTGGCAAGCCTTGGTGTGAAAGTCAATGGAGAAGTCAGCCACCATCCGGTCGCCCTAACGCATGCTCATCAGACCCTGTACTGCGTCAGAACCAAAAGCCCCCACGCCGAAAACCTTGAAGGAGATGCAGGCTGTAGTCTGTCTCTCCCACTCAGCGGTTCCCCAGAGATGAGCCCTTCCCTTCAGGTGGTTGATAGTAAAAGCTACCTTAGCCTCCTCGGAAGCTAACGTGTGGGGTTGCAGAGAGAACAACAGGGAACAGTTCGTCAGGAAGGTGCCACAGGTCTCAGGGTCCCCCGCATACCGTTCTGGGGTTCCCACCCGGGGCTCAGGGACGTCTCTGGCCGGTGAGGGTAGACGACTCGGTGGAGCTTGGGAAGGATCCGGAACTGGAGCCTGGTTCAAGGCGGCCATTAGCTGCTGCATCAGGGCGGCCAAAGCTGTTGGCGCCTGCTCATGGACCGCTGCTGAATGTCTTGCTTCAGCTTGTGAGGCAGCCATCATCGATTCATGCTGCTGGAGGGCACTCTCAATCCTCTCAAAGCGACTCTGTGGTGAGGAGGGGTGTGCTGGGTCCATGATTGGTCAGATTGTATTGTCTGAATAGGTCTAAAAATGACACAAAACGTAAACTGCACAAAATTTTGTGTATACCGTAATAGTTGTCAAAATACTGATTTAACCCAAAAGAGTCTCAAGTCTCGTGACCTGTTTAATGTTTCAACCATTTTTCTACGTTGAAGTATGACGCAACAGTAGAGCTCCAAAGTTGGTCGTTTTGAAGATGTCTCCCCATTCATTCTCTATGGAAATTTTTTCGCCTTTTATCGCCATTTAAGTGGCCATGGTTACTTGAATCGCTAAGAAAAGTCACAGCACACCATTCCCGATCGAGCCGCTCGATACATATATTGTCTGGGTTTTCTCAAAGCTGCGGGACTAGTTACACCCTGAAATTCCGGTATGGAAGATGAATAAGACGAATAAGTATGCAGAATAATAATATATGCCTTCAATGCTGTTGCATTGCAGGCACATAATAATGAAAAACTCTACAATGTTAGAAAAGTCTGATAATATACTGTATATTCAGGACTTGTATCATTAAGGCTTATAGAGCAAACATCAGAAATAAAATTTGTGTTTAGTACTGACTGCACCTTTCACCTCACCAGAACAACAGCCTACATGAAAAACACTTAAAATGCTTCCCAGTACAGCCGAGTTGGGGGATTAAGTATGCTTAGAGCTGTGCTACAGAATCCCAGAGTGGTGACAGGAAGTTTGTCTGGTTTCTGTAATGTAATAGAAATGCAAATCCCCATCAGGTCTCCCTCTTCACAGAGATTAGACCATCCATGATGCATGGACATAAGTCTCATGTTATGTGTGCACTGTTACTTGTATGATTTTGTTCTACATCAAGCCCACCAGTGTTTCCACACTTTCATCACTGTTAAACAGTCAGATATCAGCAGTGAATGTGGTGAGACCAGTGATGTTTGTGTATGATTGGTGAGGTTCTCTTACAATGGACATATAATTGACTTTCAGTGATAAATATAAGCCTGCTACGAAAGCGAAACCTTACTAATGATGTGTAAATCTAGAATCAATTCATTGAAAAGATTCAATCAAAATCTGTTCTGCAAATCGTTCAGTGTTTGACCGGTGCTGGGACTGTGTTGTCCTCAATGAACTGAACACGGCTGAAAGATTTTTATTCCTCATGATCCCTGGCTTCCAGAACCGGAGGTGCTTCCGCTTTGACAAACACGCCAAACTCTGTTTAAAACTCTTGGCATTTTAAAATTTTCCTCAGTGAATATGGGAGGTAAGAACTGGTTTTTAATGACTTAAAGTGAGATAGATTATCTTTAAGTCATCCTCCTAAAGGAGATTTCTCATCTGACATTTTTGAGACAGAATTTTTGTTTTCCTGTCCTTTTTTTCTTTCCTGTGTGGGGAAGTGTGAGTGACTGACCTAAGGCGTCCATCCTCTGCTGCAGCACCTCCAGGGATGATCTTAGTGATGAAGATGCCAGGGTCTTCACCGATGTGTGGGTTATCTGTCCCTCCGGCAATGCTAAATCCTAGCCCTGAGTTACCCTGCAGCAATTGGAGAACAGTCAGTGAGAAAAGAGAATGAGCAGGCAGAACCAAGATATCAACACATCAGCTGCATGTTCCTAACCGAGTCTGAGGACAACTGTCTTCAGTGTAGCTGAACTTATTTAATGAAACAGTCCAAGTGTAGATGGAGAAAACATGAATCCTGCTGTTGTTTGTTCCTGTTACATTCAGGTACGCCAAGTGATTTTTTATTTTTTTTGGAAATATTTATATACAGCTTTAGTTACCAATGTTTTCTGTCCATATTTGTCTGCCTTCATCCCCATTTCACTGTCAGATAAGCTAATAATTAATTATTTTAGATGAGGCATCATCATGGAATTGTTGTTGTTTAGGCTTGGTTTTTTACTGTATTTTGACCAAGTTTGCTTATAGCTTATAGCTAATGTATCTAATTTGACTTCTTGCTTGCTAGCTACAGTAATGTTGTAATGTAATGCCTATAGCTGTTAGTTTACTGCTTATTGTGATAGTAGCTACAATAAACTGAAAATCAGCTTCAAATCAATTTATAATCCTATTAGTGGGTTTATTTTCTTCTTAAGTCAAAATGTGGATGCATTTTTTTTATGGATTTTAATCATTTAAAACACCACAAACTTTCCATGTATTCCCTCACAAGTGGAGAACAAACCTCTGGTAGGGAATCACTGATGCACAGGATAAAATAAATCTTGTGTACTATTTGACAGCACTATACAAATAACTACAAAATGTCCCTGCATGCATCCTCACTGCCTTCACACTATACATTTAGCTTTATTAAACGTTGACCTTTAATTCTGTTGAAAAGCACCAGTAACGATTTCTTTAAAAGTAAATCAAATACTGATGCATGATTTAATGGTATGACTTTTTTGTATCACTGCTCTCAGTATGATTACAAAGTGGTCAGTGTGTTAAGTCGTCAGCTTGGCCCTGGTATCCTCCCGTAAGCCACAGCATCTCTCCTGAGTTAACCTGGCTGTGGAATATTGTATTTAGAATTCTCTTTGCAAATAAAATCCCCTGGAAGTCAAATCACAAAATGAAAGAAAAGCTTTGATTGAGTTAAGTTGTAAGTTGATGGGAACAGCAGCTGCTATTGATTAAAAAAACCTACTGAGTGTGCCTGCGGGCCCTCGCTGCCACCAACACTGAATTAAAAAACGCTACTTATCTCTCCAAGGTGACGACTCGAGGGGACCACACACAGACCTGTCCGTGCTTGGCCATCATCAGATGCTAAACATAGGGGTACAGGAAAATGGATAGGGGCTGACTACTGTCTGCATTAAATCTTAGTGCAGGCTTTCTTTTTGGTTGGTTGGTGGCTTTCACCTTTGCTGTTGCTCTGGCTCTCTATGTGCTCAGATTGTATTGGAGCTGTCAAAACTGCTTCTACTCTGTGCTGGTTTAGTATTCATCGAGCCTGTATTTCTGTCTCATTCAAGTTCATGCCAACTGTGCCACATCTGCTTTAGTCCACAAATCGTTTTATCCATTTCAGATAGCAGCTCATGATATATATGCAGATTACCAAGCCACATGCTGAGCGCACATACTTTTGTAAAGCAGGAGGAATGTTTTGACTTTCCTCTATCATGGCATCGTGGTGCACGTTAAAGCTTTCAGGAGACCGTTTGACGCAGTGTTCTCATGATGTACTGAGAACACTGCGCTGGAGGCATGTTCTCAAAGGTTTACTGAGGTCAAACACAGCTTTGGGATCTGAGATACTCACCCGCTCCAGAGTGATTTCCTCAAACTCATATTCAATTTCTGTGCCGTTGACCTGAAGAAACAAAAAAGAGATTAGGCCAAGACATTCACATTTTTAATCCTTCAAACATGCCAGTGCTGCTGAATAATTACTGTATACTGAAATATATTTACAGAGGATAATGTTAAGCAACTCTAAGGCCAACTCCACATACTTAAATTGAGGATGACAGGTGTTTTCCAGGGCCACTTGTGCTTTCTGTATTAAATATGCCCCATCTCAAGGGAAACAATTTGAGATGCTTAACATTATTTTTGCAACATGAAGATTAGCTATAGAGGAGTTGGTCTCATCCTATATTTCATTCAGATGATTAATTACCAGTGATCACTTCCATTATCATGCATATGCATAAGGCATGTGCATATCATATTCCCAGATGAACACCATTTTTGAGTAGCATCAGACTCTATTATCAGAACTTCATATGAAAGGTATGTGGAAGTAAGAAAGACTAAATTAGCAACAGCAGTGAACCAGGAACAGTGCATAAGAGAACAAAGTCAGTTTATTTGATGTTACTATATGATAAAATCTTCACTCTTCAGTTTATGGATAAATCTCGATCATATGAATGAAAAAAAAAACAGTGGTTGAAGCTGATGCTCTCCTGTCCTCACTTCTTCTGTTAATTGTTAACACAACCATCAATAGTGACAATTTCCTCATGAAGAATATATCACATCTTGGAGCCCATTCCCTGTTTAATTCAGCTTCTGTGTTGCACCACAGTTTCAGTTATTTGTTTTGATGAAGATGAAGGTCTTTAGAAAGTCTTGTGCTGTTTTTTTATTCATGATAAACATCAATAATTCAACACTGTCACCTTATTTGTTTTACAAAGATAAGTTACACAATCAAAATGTTTAACTAATACATCACCTCCATCTCACCTCCAACTCAATTGTAGAGAAGAAAGGACTGATTCGTTTTTTTAATGTGCTCCTTTAATCTGCTGCAGGTATTGATCTTCTACTGAAAAAGGCTAATAGGTGCAGTAATAAAAGACACAAAAATTGAGACTCACATAAGGAACTGACTCCAAAGTGTCTGTGTTGACAATTATTGGGGCAGGGCTGGCCTGTAAGAGAGACAGAGAGAGAAGGGGAAGGAAAGGATGAGACTTAGGTTTTAGTAATAGAGACACTTGTGCCCACCACTGTCCTACTTTCCATAAATGTATCCAGGGGGCAAGCTTGTGGATCTCTGTATCATCAACAATTTAACAGACTTCCATTTGCTGGATGGCACCATAAACACTCCCGTCATGCACAGCACTTTGACGGAGTTACTATAGCTGAATAGGTTTTTCAGGAGAGAGGGGTGAGAACATGTGTAGTAAACAAGTGGATGTAGTAAGTTTTTGTGCGGATATGAAATTATGACACCTTACTGATAGAAAAGACACAGCTGAGCAAAGTGACACAGTTCACACACTGCAGTTTATGTTGAAATGTGCAACGATGGCCTGGAAAACCTAAATGTTTACATTTTAAAGACAGCAGTGGTAAAACTGTCAAAACCTATTTTAACAGCTTTCACTGCACCACTGCAGTGCTCTCTAGCCTGTACTGTATATTGGAAGTTCGACCTCCAATCAGGTTATAATATTGCTGTCATAACACACAACACACAGTACACAGAATACGCAAAATGCTTCCTCCCAATGGCCTGTAGAAAATGAGCAGATGGTTAAAGGCATGAATCCCGAGAGAGGAACTCGCAAATGTTTTGGCCACAACAGAAGAAGAAACCTGAATAAGAAGAAGAAGAAGAAGAAAGACCTGATCATTCTTCTGTGCACAATTAGAATAATAAATAAGTAGTATATCATATTGTGTTTGAAAGATGAGGGCACCATTATAAGTATACATATTTTACATGTGGTGATACCATGAGGTAGAAGAATTATTGTACTGTATGCACACACACAGATGTTCATCCCTGCTACTGTGACATCTCAGAGTGCCCTACAGGCTGTGTACCTGCTGTGTATCTCACTGACATGATGCTGAAGATGAGGTGGTTTTCTTGCTTGGTCATCAGACACGAGACTCAGCTACATTTATGTTAGCCAGCTGCTTGGGTAAAATACTCAACAGGACTGGCTGGTTGATAAATAAGTGTAAGACCCTTGGTTGATGACTCAACCATGCAGGTGCACAGTGTTGTGCTTAAACCATGTGGACGCTCATTTCTATGAACAGAATCTAATTTATTAGTTTCTTCTTGTGCTTGAGAAGATGTGCACATTTAGAGCTGTTGTGGACAGGTGTACAAACCAACTCTATGTATTTATGTTATTGTCCTGGTCAAGACTACAGGTTTACAGGTCTCTGGTGTGTCTCTGGGCGTAGCAGTCCTCTGCTCCTCACCTGCTCCACTCTGCTCCTTTTCCTCCTCCTGATTGCATCAGCCAGTGCACCTCCTAATCAGCTCTGTAGTTCTTCAGTCACTCATTGCCAGATCATTCATGTGTGGTGCTACCTTCCTTTACAATAAATCCAGTTAACTTGCTCACCTGTCTGTGTTCTGCTTCTGGGTCCACTAAGCCTCGCTCACTGGTTATAACATTGTGATAAAATGAACTGAATGAGCAGTGAACTGTTTAGGCACAGTGAAGGCCAGTATGGCATTTTTCTTGTATGGTTCCTTTTATGGATTTTATTTTTTTATTCATTTTATGTATTTTCTGTCTTATCTATAATCACCCCTGTATGCACCTCTGATCAAAATAATTTCCTCATTTGGAAAATAAAGTTTGATTTGATTTAAAATGAATGAGTAATTAAATTATTCATGCATATCTTACTAGTCTGAACATCTTCTATCAAAGTGATTCTAATCCAATATACTTTTTATCATTGTGTGTACCTACACAACCCTGGAGCTGGGAATGGGAGACAAAAAAAGTGGCTCTAATTGAGCAACACAATAGTATTCTAGCCAATCAGCAACAGTTTGTGCTTGTGCATAGGAAAAGGGAAAGAAGAAGGAGAAAAGTAAAGAAGAGGAGAGGAGGGGAGATGGGCAGCGGGAGCAGGAGATGGTAAATCTGGCATATGCCAACAGATAGTGCCAAATTAATGATTACCAGGGGAAGGAGAAGGAGCGATCTTCCCCTCCAATGTCGCCAGACAGTCTGGAGTTTTGAACAAGATTGATTTGGAGGGCAGATGAGATACTGGTGGTGATGCTAATGTGAGTGCATGCAGGAACGTCTACCAGCGGTGTGACTACAGCGTAAACTCCACAACACAACTGCACTGTCAAGAAGGAGAGATCGCCAAAGAACAGTCTAAGAAGAGAAGGACAGAGGAAGAAAAACTGAAAAACTGCTATTATGAGGAAAGGGTGACGTTGGTAAGGCTTTCCAACAGTGGAGACTACACAGTGGGACTGGGAAAGGAATTCAGCCCTGGACTTATCCATTGGGATCGGCCTGCACCCTGAATGACAGAGACAGCTGGTAAAGAGACAGAATGGAACAGGAAAAACTTGATGGCCCACTGGGATTTTTAGTGAATGTGAAGAAGACAGAGCGAATTTCCCTCTGTGATCTTTTTTCCTGTTTTGTTTAAGGTCTGCTGTCATCCAAGTTAACTTCCTGCTCAATTCTCAACCCCATGAAAACAATGAAAACCATCATTTTAAGATTAAAATAGAAGAATAGAATTGAAGTAAATCCCATAGAGAATTGGAGCTGGTTTATGTGAAGCTGATCAACAAAGCAATTTAAAGATATTTGACCTTTTCGAAGAAGACAGTATGTATTTAATGCAATAATTGTACCCACCATATAAACTGGACATTTAAGACTAATGTCCCTTGGTTTGTGTGTTGAGGCCATTAATCTATAGCATCTCCCATCTTAATACTAAAGCATTTCTACTCATGTGAATTATTAAATGAATATGGCTCATTCAAATAAGAGAGTCTGAACTGTGTGCATGTCTGATCACAGATTCAGACAACAACAGCAAGACTGAGTGACTCAGTGCATTTAACAAATTACGAAACATTAGAGTTGGCTGGCTGTGCAGGACGGCAAAGCCAGAAAATGTCTGAAGGAAAAAAGTGTTTGTGAGAGGAATGATGAGAGGGATTAAGACGCCTTTGTTTGCTATACACAAACACTAATGATTTCATAGGAGATCTTAGAGAGAGCAGACAGCGCATCAAAAATGAACTCAATTCTGATTTAAAATAGCACAATATGGCAGCATGTGCACTTTATTTTAAATGTTGACATTTACAGTCAACATTTAAAATAATCATAATAATCTCATGTTAGCACCACAAATGTTTGTTAAAAGCCAACTATCATATACATCCACTTGTAGATTACTCCTCTGTGATGCTGTAATTCTTCTCAGAAATAAAGCCACTTACAGCTGTTACAGATGGACAGCAAATTTCTCTCTATTATGCTGGAGAGCAGGAAGCTCAAATAATCTGATTGTAGGTCAGGAGGTTCTGCCATTAATCTTATTTCTGTCACTGGATGCTTTCTGCCGACCATTGCCTGTTGAGTCCGCAGCAGTGGCACAGGTTCACAGCATGGAAAGGCATGCTAACTCTGTGAGCTGTACCGTAGTGAAGAGGGTTAGCCTTTAGTATACTACAGCATAGCTCTGAGAAGTAAAACACAGTCACATTAAGTTATTTAATCTTAACTAAAATCTATTTTTAAAAAAAGAAAAAAGAAGAAATGAAAAAAATAATAAAATTCATATATCCATATCCATATATTTTCACTTCTTTGCACTAGTATACCCCTACAGTATCTAATAGCTCATAACATGGATATTGCTGCCACTATATATCCACATGTATGCACACATTGCCACGTGATCAATTGCCTCCAATAGCACATTAAGCCAGTGTTCCAGCAGCATGGCAAAACTGTGCATGATATGGTACCTATAAACTATGCCAGTGATAATATTCTAACCTAATAATATTGAATTACTACTTAAATTCCTCCCAGTACAGAAAAAAATAAGAACATTCACAGTTCAATAGTCAAACAATGTAGGCTCAATGCAGTGTTTTATCAACCAGGGCAGCTGTCTGATCGTTTCAGACCAGATGCTCTCCTGCATGGCTCATACAAAGACTAAAATAAATATGTGGATGGACTGTTTTCTATTTGAACCCACGATGCAACAATATTGTGTATTTTGTCTTTACTTATAAACTCTACTATTGCGTTGAAGAGAACATAGGTGACACATTCATCAGCCGAAACATAGCAAAGCTCTAACTGGATGACCAGAAAGATATAAACCCTTTATTCCAATGATGAAAAGCTGCAGAAAGCCACGATGCAGCATCAGATAGTTGATATGTTTATAGAGTGAGTTGCTTGTATTTCTTCAGCAGTCTTGTGCTCGTGTTGAGTTTTGCTCAATAATTCAGCGGCACCTCTATGTATAGTGGCTCATGAAAACAGGACTGTATCAATAATTCACTGGTATCTCATTTAAAAATAGTCAACAACACAATGTGAGATGTGGATGCTTTAGGAGTACGGTAAGGGTGAGGGGAAGAAGATGGAAGAGTGTAATGGCAATGGACAGATAAGCCAGGCTAGAGGAATGATGAAACATAAAATGTGACTGAAACTATGTTCATATTGGAAGTTCATTGGTGCATATTGCTGGCTAGCAGAAACAAAAACGATGAATTCATTAGGGCCTAATTGGAAATAATGAAGTGTAGCAAAGGAAAATAATAATGGAGACCAACCAATTTTGCATGCGACTGGTGACAAGATAAAGTGATTCTGATATTAAACTTCCATTTCAAAACTTAGAAATGTGCCTTTAGAGTTTATCACTACTACTGCAGACTGTATGAAATATGTCTTCTTTTAGAATTTAGGTATTTTCCCTCTATCTCCTATCTTATACGGTACCTGTGTTCCATCTTATTCCCATTGTCCAGCTCCATATCACAAAGGCATGGAAATAGCAAAAGAACAGATAATGCTAACTGCTGCTCCCCCTTGCAATTTCCCTGCTTGGCATTTCCCTCAGCTAAATGATGGATGACCTCCCATTACCCCCCACTGGCCTTGCCTGAGGCAATTTCACTCGTGCTATGGTTGCACATACAAAATCCCAGCAATTAAATCCACAGTTATGATTTGCTTTTGCAGTACATTCGTTTTGTATACAGTATATAAATTGGCTATAAAAAAATAAAGTATAAAAATTTTGCTCAAATAATAACAAGCAGCCTGGATAAGACCAGAAAGCAGGTTTAACAAACTCTGACTCTGACCTGATGCCCCTGAGATGGGAAACTAAGCTAAGTTTTTGTTTCCAGAACAGCTGATCTGAGCTAGTTCAATCAATTCTGAGTTGTGTTAATGTTAACTCTGTTAAGTTGACAGTTAACAGTTAACCGTGTGCATGAAGAATATAAAAAGCCATTATCAATGGATCTCCAATTCAACAATTCACCACGATTAATGTGTGTCATTAAAGCTTGTTTATTTAAAAAAACAAACAAAAAAACAGCAACAGCAGTGAAAGAGTCTGAGCTGGACAAAAGAGTCAATAAGTTCAAACTATTACATTTTATTCAGCGTCACTCGACCACATTATTTATCAGATTTTTATTTTCTTAATGGCTGTAAAGAGCTGGAATCTACTGCTTGTGATATTAAATGTTTAAATATTTCATTCACCCATGGGGACAGAGTTTTGCTGCAGCAGAAGATGAAAATATAGATGAAACAGATCAGACAGAAATTTGTAGATCTATGATTGTGACCTCATAGTCTGAGCCAGTAACAGCCTCATCATTTTGGTGATTTTCACTTGAAAAAGTGTACATTTTCAGAAGTCTACATTCAAAGATCTTGCTCAGCAACATTCAATGACTATATTTCAACATATTTTAAATAAAAAGTGACAGAAATACTTAAACAGCCTACATTTAGTCCAGTTTTTAAATGTTACCTAGCCTATTTTCAGCTGCATTACTGTCATTCTCATTCAGAAATACCACATCATCTACAATTTGATATGACAGCTATGATGGGACTGTTCAGTTCGACCAATCAGAACATGAGCAATGTTTCTTCATCGATCAGTCTGTGTCTAAAGCTTCACACATATTTTCTTTTTATTTACAGTGATGAATGTAAAATAAATGTTACATTGCAGAGGAACTGATTGACAATCTGAAAGACATTAGTTAGTTACCCAAGACCTGTCTTTACTAATATTATCTCTTTTGTAATCAATCAATCAGTGTGCGGACAGAGACAGCGATGATATTCAAACATTAGGCTACACATGGAGGTTTCATCCTGAACTTAGATTATAACACTGACACTTTGTGGACATACAACTGCAATCAGGATTTTAATCTTCTCTGTACATGAATTTCTTTAAATGAATCTGCTCCGATCTGCGCTTTGATACAGAAAGTATGAATGATGAAATGATGCACCTGTCAGAAGCTTAGGAGGGGCACAGACAGACAGCAACACAGGGTTTGTTGAAGAAAACCTGCCAGCAAGCAGGTTAGCTTCACAGAATATGTTGTAACTGACTCAGAAGTAAAGTGATCTCAGTTTCTAGAATGGAAAACTGTAATTTCAGGGTTAGGAAACTCAAAGTTTTCACTAAACCTGCTTTCTGGAATACCCACCAGATGTTTCACATCTTTTAGTCATTTTGACATGTACAGCAAATATCTCACTAACATACACAGAAGATTCATAAAAGGTGATAATAAAGTGTGAAACTCCTACGTATATTGACATCAAATATATGTCAGTAATGAGGTGAATCCTGCTCATTGAGCCGTTAACTGAGACAATACTCAGACTCAGACATTCACACAGTTATTATAGAGAGGAGCACTCTGTCTTTAGAGCTGTACACTCCGATGTGTACAACAGTATCTTTAAAAATAAAAAAAACATGTGTTTAGAGTACATGTCCTTTATCATTTTTACACATCTGGGCAATGTTTGGACACGATAAAGTTTGAGGAGATGTACAGTACTTGTATATCACAGTCCATTTGTTTGGCTTCTATGTTGTTAATGGTGATAAACATTAAGAGTTTTTGTACACCACATTTTATATTGCTAACTGCTGAATTCTCCTTCCATTTATTCCCTATGATCTTTGATATGTCACTTACTTTGCAGCAGGAAAGATTCCATGAGGTTTTTCCTAACAAGTATAATCACTGTCGCCTGTTGTCAAGCAGCAAGAGACAAAGCAAAACAGAAGTTTGCTCATTTAATACAATATTTCAAGAAGAAAACCTAGCCAATAGCAGCCCACTGAGCAAATCATCAAATGGCTCCTGGGAAAACATCCCAGAACAATGCCTGGATTTCTTGCCACACCCATATTTTTCTCTGCACTTGAAAATCTTGTGTCTCTGTCTTCTCAACAAATAATTCTGCTCTGGTGAGGAGATACAGATTACAGGCCTGGTTCACTGCTCTGATTTCTGATTAGATGAATGCATGGCAGACCCAGTTGACCCAGTACCCCTTGAAATCTATTTCATCAGTGCTATCACATCAGTATTTTCTATATTTAGAAACTATTGGGTGTGTGCATAATAAACACAAACAACTACATTTGAGTACCAAGTATTGGAAAGCACTTTTTGAACCTTGTGCTTTGATTTGTAGATGCTTTTCCTTGTTCTTCTGTTCACAGTGTAGCTTCTCATATGTAGCACACATAGCACAGCAGGGCTGATGGAAGGCTGGTCATACTGCATATCTTAACATTGCGGGTTTTGTGACTAATGCACTCCATGTTTAAGTCTCTGACTGACATATTTTGATATGGCTTTCTGAGTTGCTCCAAACGGTAACCCGATTTGGTTATACTTGCATCCTATGTCATGTGATGTTTTTATTTTATTGTTCACACCCTCAGTTTCTCTAGACTCAATGATGTGAAACAAAATATCAGCTCAAGATAAGAGCTACACTTTTAAGTCTCTTTCACAAAAGGAAACCTTAGCAATTTTGACTTATGACTTCAATGGAGATGCAGATGTGAGTAATAAAACTTTAACAGCTTTACAGCCTCTTGACAGTACGATGTCATTAACACAGATACAATCCTTTAAGTCACCACTTCTGAAGGACAACACCAACAAACAAAAAAGCTTTCATAATTGATTTCCAGATATGATATGACCCACAGCAACTGTATACTGTAGAAGCCTTGCTTGGATATTAAAGGAGGACAACAGACAGTATGAGACCATCACTGGGGTTATCACGCCAATAAAACATTTCTATAGCTTCTTAACAAGCCTGAACAGGGAGGTCCGGCATCAGAACCCCCCTCAAGAGGAAACCAGAGTACACTGGACTGAATTTTGAAGCCTCACACTAAAATTTACACAAACACGCACTATTTGTAATTCATATAGAATCAATTCATATGGAAGAAGAGCATTCCATTTTTTCAGGATGGACAAAGCTCAGGTTAGCAGATCCTTTAGAAGGATTTAAATGAAATTTTCTCAAGCTGCTGAGAAAATGAAGGCTCTCCGTCAATGATAGAAGTCCTTACTGCCATTCAACAAAGTGATGAATTTGTTTCCTTCATCAAAAAGCGCAGTAACAAAATCTCCAACATCATAATTTACCTTAATTCAGAAAGAGAGTCCAGATTTGTCCAACAGCATGAAAGTTTTACCTGATAGGGCTCCTGCCAGCTCTGGACACAGCCACACTCAGAGGGCCACAGATCACAGCTCCCCCCCTTGGCTCTTACTTCCACCAAGCGGCTGAAGGTCCTGGAGGACATGCAGTCCAAATGCCAGGTCGCCATCCGACCCCCCTTTCGGGGAAGGGTGGCGCCGCCAGAGACGGATCCATAATGGTACCGCAGACACGGGTGATGGGGGTGGTGATTGCTAGGGTGCTGCTGATGCCAGCTGAAGGAACATGGCACTTCCCGACATTCCCCCCTTCCATCCAGGTCCGCAAAGCAACTCTGCTGTTTGCTAAGGTAAAGAGTCATGCTGCCGCCACACTGCTGCCATGCAATACTAGCCACTGCTCACTTCACCACTTTGTCTTTAGCTTCTTTTTGTTCCTCTTCTGAAGGTTTACTAGTACAGTCATCACACACAAGACACGGTCCTGCCCGATGTACGAGTTGCTCACTCACACAAAATGAATGATGAATGAACCAACTGGCTGGCTGGCTGCTGTAGCTGCATAGGCTACAGAGGGCGTGTGTGACTGTATGTGTGTGTGTCAGAGCTTCTGAAGTGGGAGAACGATAAATGAGAGCGAGAGAGAGACAGGGTAGAAAGTAAGAGGGAAGAGAGAGATAGAGAGGGATAGAGGGAGATACTTGATGAGAGTGAAATTGAGCTGGAGGGAGGGAGAGAGGAGAGCTGAGTGAGAGAGGACTTGGGGTGAGAGAGGGGGAGAAGGAGGGGGATGAATAAGAGAATGATGGGAAGAGGAGAGGCAAGACGAACAGCAGGAGACAGGGAGAGAGAAAGAGAGAGAGAGAGAGAGAGAGAGAGAGAGAGAGAGAGAGAGAGAGCTGTCTGTGTGTTGGCTGCCAGCCCTCTGTAAATGACTCAACTGGCAGTGCTGCTTGATAGCGTCCGCACCTTTGGGAAGAAACAAGAGATGGTTTGTTCTGCTGGGAATTGGAAGCAATGGGAGGTTGAACTACAAATCCCTGGACTGCTGCTGTAGTAGTGGCTGCATCTGAGCTCAAGCACGGGAAAACTTGCCTGTCAGTCCCTTCCCCACTGATCAAGTCCCCACATGTTCTCAGATGAACTATTTTCTGTTGTGGACCACAACAAGGCTAGCTCAGGAAAAGCCAACTCCCAAATGGCTCAACCGCACACACAAGTGTATACAGTTAATCTTTAGTATTAGTTGTGTTGAAAAGAGCTAGTGTTGTGTCTTCAGTCAAATCCACCTTTCACAATCCTCTCTGCCATTTAAATGTATGGTATTTGTCGACTGCTGTACTGTGTACAAGTTGGGGTGAAGACGAATGTGCAAGTTTATAGTGAAACTCTAGAATTAGACTATTCAAAAGCTCTGTGGAAAATTACTGTTGGGACTCATTCAAGAGTCTTGCTCCACAGACAAAGGAACTCACTTTCCCACAGTTCCTCACTGTTCACACCTGGAGACGACCCTCCCCCAGGGACTTCATTGACCAGTCAGTGTTGGTCAGTGTGTGACATGTGACCCCCCCCCAGAGTGTCATCAAACAAAACCAGATCTCCTTCTCTTCTCGGCTTGCTCAGGAGAGCAGCTCCTGCTCTCCCCTCTCCGCTCTTCAATTGGCAACAAGGCCCCAGCCCAGGTCAGCCCTGCTACCTGAGAAACCAGCTCGCTCACCTGCCTGCTCACAGCAGACCGAAACACTCTTTTCCTCAACAGCAGCGACATGTTTAGGATTAATTGAGAGTGAACCAAGTTCTCTTCAGAATCAGCGGCTACAACAAAAGGTCAGGCTGATTATCCAGGCAACAGGAGTCACAGCAGAGTTAGCGTTGAACAGCTAACTCTGTGAGGAGAACAAAGGAGATAACAGCAGAAGTCACACAGCCAGACAGGACTTTACGCCACCCAACTCACTGGACTTTACATCAACACTGGAAAGGAACTCTTTGTTTTGTTCCAAGGACTGGGTAACCTTAACTGACTGGGTCTTACCTCTCTTAGCACAGCATAGCACAGCACAGCACAGCTAAGTGTAACCCACTCGTGGGTGCGCTATACTCTAGGTTCGGAAGGAGCTGAGCAGTAGAGTACAATCACCATAAACACAAGAGGCACGAATTTAGTTAACTGCAGCTTTAGTTTCTCTTCAGAATGTAGAACAACACAATTTTCACCAATATGAAAAATAACAAAATGACCCTTAATCATAAAATAAATTGTCCTTATGTGTGACTTAGTCACTCTTCAATTTCTGGTCAATGTCTGATGATCAAAGTCAATGTTGTTTCGCTCAAAGTCAAGTTTAAGTCCAAATCAGACTGAAGCCTGATTTATCAGAGTCTGCTTAGTCAGAGAGCACTCCAAGTCTGCTGTGAGTTCAAGCTGTATCAGTCACGAGGACCGACAAAATCCTACCACAAGTAGAAAGTAGATCCGCTGTTTCAGTGGAATCCTAGATCTGAGTTCCTGGTATCAACTGGGTGGCTCGCCATCTACTGGAACCGTTGTACGACTCCTCCATAGGATTTCTCACTCAACCCAAAAACCTGACCTGCATTTATAACACAGGTTTAGTTTCTATTCTACTTATCTTATTTCTTAATGCAATGCAATTAGTTATATTTCCTCTTTAAAGTTGTACAACATTATCCTAGATAATAACATCTAAATAACACTGAATGTATTTTCTCAACATTATGACAAGCATGTTATTTTCTAGCTCAACATCTCAATTCAATCTTAATGACATTAGAATTCTTTTGTTCTAACAGAATACAATCATTATACTAACAAATTACAAATATTAAACACGAAAACATGAATTAACCTGTTCCAGCTTAACCAATATTTAAATAATAATACAACACATTACACAGTAACATTTAATAACGTTACCTTCAATGTGTATTTTCCCTTTATTTTCCTTTTCAAATAGTGTCTATCTCACCATGTAGGTAAAACAAGTTTTTAACAAGTTTTTTTTAATTTTAACATGAATTCAATTTTACAACATACTACTTTTTTAATCAATATTACTGCTGGACAGTATTTTAATACTTCTAGTAGCATGAAAAGTAAAGAGGTTAGGCTCTCCACAGTAATATAAATTTCCGATTTTTCCTTTACAGTAAAATGACTACTTTTAACACATATTTTAAATATTATGCATCAATTATGCATCTTCTTAACATTGTAATATTTATTAACCACAATATAATATTTAAATTGAACTCTCAATGTAACAAATTCCATGCTAACACATAGCAATCAGCCAAGCAGCACCGGGAAAGCTAGCTTACCGAGACACGAGGAATGGAAACTCAATTCAAAAGAACGGCACTCCTCCCGGTCCGCGGCTCCCGCAGTAGAACTGCTTCACTCTTTTCTAACTTTTATGACTTAGTTTTCACTCTTTTTACACTTTGTTGTACGGTCACAACACAGCAGTTCCTCTCAATATGTCGACTTGTCTCCTGCATCTTTCTCGTCTCTCTCGTCACAGCACCTCCCTTTTTTCATACACACACTCACTCACCCTAGGCCTAGGACCTTAGATGAGGCAGGTAAGGGGGGCCTGATTAGAAAATTAGGAAATTTTAACTAAATTATCACAACTATAATATTAAATTGCAGAAAATAAAATGTTAACTTAAAACTTAAATTAATAATTCAAATATTTATAGTTGTTATTAGTTTCTAAAATAATTCCTATTCTAACCCATTATTTCCAGCAGGGTTACATAAGCAACAGAAGTCTTTGTTAATGTACCTGTTGATTGTCTTGTTGCTGTAATGTTTGTTTAGGTTGTGGTTAGTCATACAGTTAATTGTTAATGTTCAGAAACATACCTATAGTACGTCTCAGTTCTAGAACCTGCATGAAGCCAACCTCCCTCTAACCAGCCACGTCTTTTGTTTACATGCGCAATCTTTTATTTTTATAAGCCACGTCAAGACCAACTGAACCAAAACAAAAGTTCAAGTTTTCCTTTTTGAAGATTTTTGACAGTTTTAGAGTCATCTGGTCAACACCAGTCTCCTCTAAAGTTATCCAGCCAAAGTGAAGTGCATTAGAGTTTATTTCGCATCAATGAGACGCCAGCAGATAACACATCTGCCCACGACCGCCTGCAGAGAAGTCTACCAGAAATCAAGAGTGCTCGAGACAGAAAGTCTCCTGGCAAACTCCACCAGAGCTGAACCGCTGAGACACCAGCAGAATCCATCACCGTGGTAACTTGACATGGCATCCAGGAGAATCCACCTAGATCCTGTGTCTCCAGGGTTACAACAGCAACCACAGCCACCTGGGTTCCAGCCCAGGGTCTCCGGCTACAGCGAAGCTCACAGTAGGCCAGTCTTAACCCCCTGCTCATGACTGGGTTGATGTTGAAATATAGCAATATTTAATCATCAAATCTCATTCGTATACATAGCATCATTAGCTGTATAGCCATAGTGTATAGCCATAACATATTCTCTGCCACCTTTGCCAACTCATCACACTGCTCATTTCATTATTATCTTCATCTTTATGATTATTACACGTTGCACTTGCTCTGTAGATAGTAGTTTAGTTAATAAACACTGAGTTGTTGTCCTGTTGTGTTCTTTTGAAGTACAGACTGGAGATCCATTGAATCGAGAAGTAATGGCTTCTGATATGAGATTGATCGATTTATCTATTTTAAAGTAATTCATTGTTGTCCTCGCAGAACACTGGATCCCCTTTTCAACGAGAGCAGATTCTAAATTGTGGTATTAGCACTACAACTCTCACTCTGAATAACTTTCCATTGTGTAATAATTATCTGGGGTTTATTGATGAGATGTAGAAAGTGTTTGATCATTCTGTTCAGAACAAAGAAGAAGAAGGAAATTAAAGTCGAGCTAGCTGCCAGGGATGAGACATCTAGCCTAGAGGAGTTAATCAGCTTAGCCATACGCCTAGATAATCACCTGAGAGAAAGATGCAGGGAAAGAATAGGCAGGCAAAGGGCCACTCTCCCTGTGTTCCAGCCCAGAGCCACCACCACGACGTTCTACTCACCCCCTCTTCGACCATCCTCAGAGCCTCAGCGGGCAGCAGCTCCAGTGTCTCCAGCTCCTGCTGGACCTCTTCCCAGTCCAAATCACCTTGTGGTTCCATTTCAGTTTCGTACTCCACCCCTGAGTCTTCATTCTCAAGTGTTGGATCCCCTCTTCACTAGCCTGCAAAGAGGAGGCCATGCAGGCTGACAGAATGAGGTTGTCCCCTGATGAACTCCAGCGTCGGGTTCGTATGGGTCTTTGCATTTACTGTGGGCAGGCAGGTCACTTCCGTGCTTGTTGTCCAGAGCTGCCAGGGGGACACCGGTGAGCCATTCTTCTTATCCCTCATCCTGCTCCAGTAGAATTACCGTTAAAGGTATGTTGGGTCTGAGCTCTGCCTCATGAGCTGGACACCATAAATGTTGGATCTTCAGTTGTCTATCAATATATTGGCTATCATCCATCCATCCATTTTCTACCGCTTATCCTCTAGTAGGGTCGCGGGGGGGCTGGAGCCTATCCCAGCATCCTTTCGGGTGAGAGGCGGGGTCGCCAGTCCATCGCAGGGCACACAGAGACAAACAACCATTCACTCTCACATTCATACCTATGGTCAATTTGGAGTAACCAATTAGCCTAGTCCCCATTTGCATGTCTTTGGACTGTGGGAGGAAGCCGGAGTACCCGGAGAGAACCCACACAAGCACGGGTAGAACATGCAAACTCCACACAGAAAGACCCCGCGTCCGAGCCAGGACTCGAACACGGAACCTTCTTGCTGTGAGGCAACAGCGCTTTGGCTATCATAAATTAAGAAAATATTAATATTAAAAATATTAACATTGAAAAATAACTTGAATCAAAGTCCTTGACTTAGATTTTATTATTTATGCCACAAGAACTTTCTCCAAGGATTCATGAACACAAAAACACGAAGAGGGTAAAAGTGCAACCACTCCCAGAAGCCACTGATCCTCACATTAATCCAAACCTCTGAAACCCAACCTCCCAGCTGAAGAGCACAATGAAATGAAAATTACTGGGAGCATGCTGATTTGATCTGATCAGAAACTGCATTTCTCGACTCCCATCTCACCCATGTCTTCAGTTAGAAATCAGGGTCACTGGGCTTTTAGTTGCAAGTAAATGATGCTAAAACATCCAGCTGCTTCAGCATCAACATCATATGTGATGTGAGAAAACGAAATAATCTGCACGCTTCACAGCAGCTGAAACACTGTACGTCTACCATGTTTATTCTGAATTCCCATGTGGAGATGAGGTCACCATGACCAGTCCTCCACGCTGTGATATAAGAAAGAGGTTTAGCTATTGTTAGCTATGTTTTTCTACACCACACAGTTCTGTCATCACATGGTCTGCAGTGTGATGCTTTAGTATGTGTGGGCGTTATCATTACCTATTCCATCTAACAGAGGTGACAGCCACAAAACAGTAAGTGATGAAGAATAATACCTCGTCAGAGCTGACTGAGGCAGTGCACAGCATGCTCTCATAGGAGAGGCAGCGTCAGTGGGCAGCCTGAGTGTGTGTGTGTGTGTGTGTGTGATAGATAGAGAGTGTGTGGGCCGCAGGGGGCATGGTTGGGTAGATGGATACTTAGAAAAAAAAGAAGCAAAAATCAACAAACAGACCTCTCAGCTCAGTCACTATTTCTGATATCCCTCTTTCACTCGTCCATGTATCTTTAGGTTTGCTTACATGTCTAATGTCATTAGTTGTTGTTTTCTTGCTTTTCTATGCTCTTGATCAAACCCCTATTTTAAGGCTGATTCATTGATTGAATTGTTTATTATAAAATCCTGCACCTTTTCTGGTGACCAGCCCATATGGGCTTACAAGACACTTAACCATACACTTGATGGCAACAAAGCAAATCATCACGTACACTTTTTAAAATTAATAACAAATCATTACATGCTCTTCCAAAATTAATATGAGGTTCAAATCCATCAATTATGTGGGATTCAACCTCCTCTGTCTTAACAGCCAGGCTTCTCCTATGAATCTTTCCAAAACAAAAGTCTTTACATTAAAAAGCCAAATCAACGTAACAGCCGCGGACAGCAAATACAGATCAGGACCCTTTGGTTGAATTTTGTTAAACAAATATTTTCTGAACTCAGATTACAGAGGGAAATTGAATACAAAATGGAATTCCTCCTCAACACCAAGATCACATGAATCACACAAACGTTGCTCTTCAGGAGTAGCTTTATATCTGATAACTCATTGCCAGTGGTAAAGTACCAGTTCTCAACTGAGCACACCTTTGCATTCTCAGCAGATTTAGTTTTATATATGGTTCAGTATAATAATCATCTTTAATTTGGATGTAATTTTTAAGCTTTGGCTTCCTAAAGATTTCTTGTTTCCATTCTTATTTATAAACGTTTAACATTTTTGTTTGGCTGCTTTTATACTACATTGCAAGTTATTCCTAAATATGAAATTCAGATCGGCAATGGAGAAAACAGTTGCGACTTCGCGTGAAGAAGAGGACAGGACATTAGAGGCTGAGTTATAACTGTCAAGATACAATATGACCACTAGATTTATATTTAAAGCATTATCAGACATTTATCAGAAAGATGTTTGTCCTGTAACAACATTCAAACCTGAAACCTCATCAGCATGCTTCTCCCTGCTTGCCTGTCTCCTTGAATCTCAGAGATTGCCACCGATTAAAACAAAAATAATAAAAAAAACAAGATACAAAAATCAAACTCGCTTCATGTTGTTAAAGGTTGAGTTTATTGCTGAGAAACACAGCAAGGTGTTCTAGGTTGAAAACAGATAATATGCTGCTGGATGTTGAGATGCAGGACATTGTGGGTCTCTGGTGTGTCTCTATTTAAAGTTTGTGGAACAACTTCATAAATATATTAATTGATTCATGTATTACACTCATTTATTTGCTTCCATTAACATGTACACATGTCAGTGTAGAGTCAGGTAAGTTTTTAGTCACTGAAAAGATGATTTCTCTTGACCGAAAGATGAAAAAATGTACACAACCAGACCAAGACCAAGTCAAAACTTCAATTTGGCTGGTTTATTTGTACACGAAGGACAGATCTGGTGCAGGGTACACCAAGTCTCTCTCAATGACAAAACTTGAACTGCTTATATAGTAGGTTGCTCTGGAGGACATAACTAACATCTGTTGACCTAGAGACCTTTACCTCTGTGTGTCACTTTTATTACTTCCAACCCCCTAGAGGCGTATATAACCAAAATCTCTGGCAGATGTAGATAAACCAACAAACAACAATATAACAATAAGAACAGACATGTAATGGATCCTTTGGCACCCTGCTCACCCCAAAGGTGAGCAGTTTACCTAAGGTTCTTCACATCCTAAAACAAAAGTTGCACACATGCAAAACAAGTACCACCTTACAGTGACTCACGCAGAAACATGTTTAATTTTGAAAATTTATATGCACTCCTGTTGTCTGCTCTGTTCCTGTAAAGTTGTCCAGTGATCCAGCCAGCAATCATCCACACCTGTTTTCTGTTTCCTGTTGTTAATCAGTTCATCAGTCAGTCAGTATATATACTCCTGTATTTCATTCACTCTTTGCCAGATTGTTGTCGCTATCTCTGTGTGCTTTGCTCTCTCGTGTTCATTCCTAATGTTCTTAGTAAGTGTATGACCCGGTTTGTATTTTTGGGTTTTGGGTTTCAGCCTTGCCCTTGCCTGATTTGTTTGCCTGGTTTTTGAACTGTTTTACTGTGTATGACCCTGCCCGCCTTACTGGATTAAAGAGTTTGCATTTTAGACTGGACTGTGGTGTGCACTACAAACTGGTGGAGGCAGCACAGCACTGCTCTGGAGCCCCAACCCAGCCTTCCATTCTCGCTGCCAACCGAAGGAGCAGCAATGCCCCCAACCAGTCAGGAGGAGCCCATGCAGGTGGGAAGAGCTCATCTGTCCCTGTAGGAGCGACAGCACTGCCTTCGGGAAGGCAGATGCATTTAATGCAGCAACCGGGGCCACTTCATCACCTCCTGTCCGTTAAAAGGGCAGGCCCGACAGTAAAGGGAGGTCTAATGGTGAGCCCAGCTTCCTCATCCTCCCGTTAGTCTGGCTGCTGCTTCCTCCCCAGTCGACCTCTCTGTCCTCATTGACTATGGTGCAGACAAGAGTTTTATGGATCGAGCTCTTGCCCTACGACTCTAGCTCCAGGCCCTGCCCAGACACTTTTCACATCATTGACTCACCACAGTTCTCAGTGATTCTAGGATAACCTTGGCTGTGTGAACATATCCCACACATAGACTGGCCTTGTCCTGAGTCTCACTCATCCTGCCTTTTGATTGCTTCTTCCAGTGTTTCTTCCTCTTCTGCTACCCCTTCTGCTGATTCCCCTGACCCTTCTAAGGTGCCGCAGGAGTACATGTAACTTTAAAGAGGTGTTTAATAAAACCAAAGCCACCTCTTTGCCCCCACATCGACCCTACGACTGTCCCAGGGGCCTCGCCTCGTAAGGGGCACCTTTACTCCCTGTCTGATTCTGAGATAAAGGCTATGGAGGAGTACATCCAGGGGGTACTAAAGGAGAGGTGGCACTGGTTGGAGGGGATGGGACAACCCTTCCTGGTATGGACAGACCATAAAAACTCAGAGTACATTCGGGGGGCTAAGAGACTCAACACCAGACAGGCAAGGTGGGTACTGTTTTTTACTAGCTCTAATTTCACTATCTCCCATTGCCCTGGTTCTCGAAACTCCAAGCTTGACACCCTGTGCCGACAGTTTGACACTAAAGACCACCCCCTGGACCCAGCCGACATCCTGCCCACAGCCTGCATGATCAGAGCCATTACCTGGTGTAAAAGATGGCGATGGAGGCTTATATGTAGATTTATAACTTTAATCTAGAACAGCAGCAGTACCATAGATATCAACACTCCCATAGCTTCCCGCACCCAGAACACCCAACTCCCATAATACTCCTTTGCATCACGTTACATCTACACACACTTGCCCAAAGATCTTCTATGGGTCAAGATGCTCTTGTCATACTAACATACATGACACCGGAGACATCAAGGGTTGGGTTCAGTGGGTACTGAAGGGGGTCCAGGTCCCTGACAGATGTCCGCCGGGTCATCGCTTAATTCCGGGAGCGCTCCGGTCCCAGGTCCTGCAGTGGGGTCACTCTTCATGGCTGAGTTGTCACCCAGGAGTGAGTCAAACTGTCAGCTTCATCAAACAAGGTTTTCTGGTGGCCCTCCTTAAAGGATGATGTCATGGACTTTGTTGTTGCTTGTCCTGTCTGTGCCCATAATAAGACCTGTAGGCAACCCCCTCCTGGACTATTACGCCCCTTGCCTGTTCCACGTTGCCCCTGGTCACACATATCCATGGACTTTGTAACTGGTTTGCATCCCTCTGAAGGTAACACTCACCATAATTGACAGGTTCTCCAAGATGGCTCATTTTGTCCCTCTGCCAAAACTCCCTTCTGCCAAGGAGATGGCAGAGGTAGTGTTGTTTCACGTCTGCCGTCTACATGGTCTTCCCCAGGACATTGTCTCAGACCACCATCCCCAGTTCACCTCCCAGTTCTTGAAGGAGCTCTGCCGCCTCATCGGCGCCACCCACAGACCAGCGGCCAGACTGAGCACTACAATCAGGAAATGGAGTGTTCTATCAGGTACCTCATTTCCAAGAATACATCCCTCTGGTGTCGTCAGCTGCTGTGGGTGGAGTATGCCCACAATTCCCTCCCAGTCTCCTCCACCGGCTTCTCCCCCATTCCAGTGTGTCTACAATTATCAGCCCCCCCGTTTCCTGAGCTAGAGAGGGGTCGGGGACCGACGTGTTGTTAATCAGCTCATCAGTGTATATATACTCCTCTGATTCACTCACTCTTTGCCAGATTGTCATTGCTCCCCCTGTGTGTTTGCTCTCTTGCATTCATTCCTAGTGTTCTTAGTAAGTGTATGACCCGGTTTGTATTTTTGTATTTCTGCTTTGCCCTTGCCTGATTTGTTTGCCTGGTTTTTGAACTGCGTATGACCATGCCCACCTTACTGGAGTAAAGAGTTTGCATTTTAGACTGGACTGTAGTGTGTCTTCTCTTTGTCTGAATCTTCTGCCATCCAGTGTGCATTACAACCTTAAAATAATGCTGGATTATATCAGTGAGATATCAAGATTCTCAGTCTCTTATCAACATATTTAATTGTAGCAGGTTGGGCCAGGCTACTGTCTCTCTGCCTCTGTGTGTGTGTCACTTTCATCTGCTGCAGTGGTCAGCCAGCAGCAATAAATCAGGTGCAATGGTTATTTGTATGCATTCTCATCCCCTCCTCCTCTGAACAAGAGCACTTTAAAGTAGATATTGCCGGATACGCGCAAATTTTTTCTTTCATTACACCTGTGATCTTTTAGTTAATTAAGACTAATGCATTTGATCGTTTAGCACCTAAAATAGCTGCATACCCTTGTAAAAAGCCCTTGAGGCTACAATCTTATTATTCATATCTGAGCTGCAGACTGCATCTCAAAGAAGCTTATGATTTTGTTGTTGTCTAATAACAACCTTCTATTGACCTCAGTGATGGCTGTCACAGCCCTCAAGGCCTTGAATCAGGTTGTATATTACTTGATGTGATCTCTGACTCTTTAACGTGTAATACTGTCTCCACCATATTATGTTGTACAGTCTAATCGGCTGTGCTATGTGTGTGAGCATGCAGAAAATGTGTGTCTGAGTTTCATTGTCACTACACCCAGATACCATTTGACCCTTGATACCAACTCAGGATGAGCTAATCAAAATCTGAAAGGTCATTTAGTGTGTCGGTGCCACTTGACTGAACATCTCTCAGGCCACTGTCGCTAAAGAGCACAATCTAAACTGCAACAAAGAAGAGGACCCATGGAAGTTAAGTCGAATTGCTTTGATGGGCTTTTTTTACCCTCCTGTGCCATCAACGGGAGGCCTGTTTGCCATTTATGGAGGAGACATTACAGGACATTTATGAAAGCCTGATTAACCAGTTTTGGCCATCACTCCCCACAAATGATTTTTTATAAGACATTTTCAATCAAAATGTGCTAATGCTTCACTGCATAACTCAACACGCAAGTGGTGCCAAAAGGAATGCTTTTATAAAGGTATATTTTTACCTAAAATATATACATAGAAACATTTTTGGAGCATCAAGTGTAAAATGCATTGATTAAAAGGAACATTTGCATTTACATACAAATGTAAATGCATTCATTGTAATTGGAAGTACAAGTTGAATCTAGGAAACAAACACAACAACCTTCTTCAGCTGCCAATGGACTAAAGCTGCACTGAAACCTTGTCTAAGAAACATTTTAGTGCAGTGAGATGCTCTGCATTTTATACAGTACACCTCACTTGCCACATGGGGGCAGTTACAGTTCAGCTTCAATCTGTAGGCCTGACTAACTAGCAGCATTTAACTTGAATCCTTCAGGAAAATCCACTGCTATCTTCACAAAGACATGTGACAATAATGTTATGAAGGAAGGGGAGGACACGAAATGCTGCAGCCTTTTTTGTACTGACTCTAATCCACATTTACAACACCTGACAATGTTGTTTTCTTTTCTCTTTTTGGAAATCCACCTGTTTGTTCTCAGCGCATGTTCCACTCCTTCACTGCCTGATGGCCGCTGTCATCTCCAGCTTTAGCAAAGATTCAAACACATCAAACTGTATTTCTGAACAAAACATTTTAGCATAAAGATGGACCAGCCATCTGGAGGGCTGAGAGTTGTCTCAGTGAGCCAGTCAACCTGTGTCAGAGTAGCAACACTGATACACAGAGAAAGACAGAAATTTGTCATTTATTCTGGATCAGACTGGTCATTTAATTCCGGTGAATGATGTGTGTAGGTGTGTAGCTAAGATAAAAAATAAAAAAAAAACACAGATTCTGTCTTTGATTTGTAGAGCTGATAATGACAAACAGACTGTATTGGCCATTTGTTCTGAGTGAGTCAAGGTAATAAACTGACAGTGTGCTGCATTCAGCATGTTGGAAAGACCCAGTTACCCAGAGCACATGGATAATCAGTATGAGCTAAAGGGTAAATATGGTTGAGACTTTCTATGATTATCTCTAAGACAAGGGCATTATGATATAAACCCTATAGTGCCCTCACCCATATGTTGGCTCTGCAAAATATGTTTAGGGATAGAACAAAGAATGATGGATTATATCTTAAGTCAGGGTGTGAAGCTAGATCTGACAGCACAGTGTCTTGTAAATCAAAATTTAGTTTAGTTAGTATTTGAATAAGTCAGTCATCTGACTGTACTGCTACTGGTTTTCAAATACACAGTCACCTCTGGAGACTTCTGTGTTTTACTCCTTGTCATCACTTTTAAACTGCACTGCTGTTGCACAGTTTATCATTTGTATGTGGCCTTGGAACAAAGTCTGAAATCACCCAGCTTTCTACATGTACAGTTATATAGAAAATAGAAAATTTGTTTATTAGTGTTACCAGCAGTATAATCAATCAGACAACACTAGGACATTGTGATAACTTTGCTTGTTGGCCAAATGAACACTGCTGCAGCAGTACAATATATTTACTATCTAACATTCAATAACAATATTGACAAAAAACAAAATCTTTTAGAGTTTCTTTGTTTCACTGCCAGTGTTTATTTTACTTTCATAACAAATTTTTTTTTCATGATGAAAATGCAACACGTCCTGCAGCTCCTTCACAAGAAAAGGCTTGCAGCAAAGAACTGTGAACTGTGAAGTTGCAGTTGTGAAATTGTTGTCAAGTTCTCAAAATTCAGTTCTGACATTTAGACACATGAAATTTCTGCTGCAAAGTCATGCTTAACCAATTTCACTTTTATTGTTTGTAAATGCAGTAGGTCATGTATACAAAAGAGTAGAGAGCAAATAGCAACTATTTGGAGCCAAGCTTAGTGCTGTGCAATCAGTAAATGTAACCAATACAACTGCTTAACGTGTATCGCACTCAAGCTTAACATTTTTGCATTCACAATTGCCAACATCTTGACTGAGCTGGTAATAGCACCACACAAACAAAAATGAAAACCTGAGGCAACTTGGTTACACTAAAAATATATATTAGTCTCAAAAAGGAGAGTACCAACCAGTACTAAAACTTTTCACTTGAAAAACAGCTCATCTCTACCCATCGCTGTCCTATGTGACCCCCCAGGGTGTCACCAGACAAAACCAGATCTCCTCTGTTCTTTCTCTTCTCTTTTAGGCTTGTTCAGGAGCAGCAGCCTCTGCTCTCCTCTCAGCTCTTCAAGGAGCAACAAAGCTACCAGCACCAGTTCAGAACAAGGCTACCTGGAACAACAGCTCTCTTGCCGTCCTGCTCACAGCAGACTGCAACACTCCTCTCTTCAACAGAAGCGACCTGCTTAGGATTAATTGAGAGTAAACCAAGTTTTCTTCAGAATCAGTTAGCTGATTTCCCAAGCAACAGGAGCAGCAGCAGAGTTAGTATGGAACATCTAACTCTGTGAGAAGAACAAAGGAGAAGCCACACAGCCAGACAGGACTTTACTCCACCAGGAAGCCACCCAACTCACTGGACACTTCAACAACACTGGAATGGACCTCTTTGTTTTGTTCCAAGGACTGGGTAATGTTAACTGACTGGGCCTCATCTCACCTAGCATAGCACAGCTAAGCAGCAGAAGTCTAAACCTTTGTACATGTATATGTTGGTTAATGTTTTGTTTTTTGTTATGTTTGCTTAGATTGTGGTTAGTCACACAATTAATTGGGTACCTGTATGTTCGCATACATACCTGTAGTACGTCTCAGAACCTGCATGCAGCTAACCTCCTCCCTCTAACCTAGTACCTTTAGACTACATGAGCTAGGCTAACAAAGAAACTCACACCTTCCCTCCCCCATACACCAGGTGGTCTCAGCGGCCATTTTGAGTAGTTTCTTTTTTTCCCATCTTGTGTAGTCTTCTTGTTCAGGCCATGTGGTCACAGCAACCCCCCCCACACACACTTGTATATACTACATTGTAAGGTTGTATTGGTTTTGCACGTTGGCAACTTTGGTTTAAGGATGTTAAGAATGTGAACCTTAGGTAAGCTGCTGACGTTTGGGGGAGCAGGGTACCAAGGAGTCCATTACACATCTGGGTTTTATATTGTTGTTTAGGAGTTTATCTACACCTCGAGATTTAGTGATGCACTCCCTTCTAGGAGGAGGTAAGCAATAAAAGTGAAACACGGAGAGAAAGGTCTCGAGGTTAACAGATGATAGTTACCATACTCAGAACAATATATGATATAAGCAGCTCAAGTTCTGTCATTCAGTGAGAGACTTGGTGTATCCCACATCAGATCTGTCCTTTGTGCACAAATAAACCAGCCAATTTGAAGTGTTAACTTGTTTTTCTGATTTGTACACTTTTCCATCTCTCAGTCATGAGAAATCATCTTTTCACTACATATACTACTTGTTAAGATGAAAACCAATTTTCAGGAGCCCTGCCATAAACAACAATCGCCATGAAAAGTTACACATAGAGAAAAACAAGGACCAGCAGTCTAAATTTCCCATTAACAGCTAGAGGCTGTGCTGCCCTGTCCTCCACCCAGTCTTATCCAAATGTGTTCAACCAACCAAGTGACTGAACTCACCATCCTCACAGCCCAAAAGTTTCACCTGCTAAAACATCTCCCTCTATAATGAAGTGTTACAGGGAAAGTCTAATAGAAAATATCCTCGATTTCATGAATTCAATAAATTTAAAGGAACCTGTTGGATGGAAAGCTAAGCTCTTCTAATTACACAGCATGAATAAATCTAAAAAATAAAGTCAATGGAGCAGTGGATGGTTTCATTATTGATATATGTGTTTGCCCTGTGAGCCTGCTGGTTTGATCCTGCACTGCTGCTTTCTGCTCTTTTCATGTGACTTTTTTGTGCTTCTAGTTTGTCTGCCTCTTCTGTTTATCCTGATGCTACACACTTGGCCTGGTTGCCCTTGAAGAGCAGTCTTAATTTCAGTGGGGACTGAAATAAAACTGCTGTATACAAGGCACGGCCAATCTGCCATATAAATTAGCTAAAGGGCCTGAAAGCAATAAAGCAAGCAAAAAAATATATAATATAAACAACACTTTCTAACCTGTGAGTCATCCTCAGTGCCAAAGTGTTTCTTCTTCAGCTTCTCTGTCAGGGTCTGTTTCCATTTGCAGACAGTAACTAGCGAGGGCCATTTCACTGGGCTCAAATTGAGATTGAGACCCATACTCAGGCTCCCCAGGTCCGGGGCCCAGCCCCGCAGGATATCCATAGACAATCTCTTCTTCAGGGTCCCCAGGCCCTCAGTGTTTGGACGGGGCAGAAGGTTCGGGACACTCCCTCCATGGAGAGTGTAGCCCAGGGATGAATTGTTTTTCATGCTGCCCCATTGCTGCTTCCCCATAAAGCTCATCTTGAATTCAAATTTGCCGTGACTGACACCAAGCAAGTCAAACAGCTCCTACAAACAACAAGGCATCTTGTTTTGGTAAAGATATCCAAATGAAGAAAAAAAGTTCAGTAATTTCCCACATCTTCAGAAGTCAAATAATCCGTGAATCAGCTGCACCTGATGACACCAGTTTATATTATTTTCAAAAACAATTTCTCATCCATCAGCTGGAGTGGATCACAGACTCTGTGCTGGACACATCTGCCCTCTTCACAGCCGTGTTTTGGTGATACAGTGCATTCTTTACAGAGGACTTTAGAACAACAAACCTAGTGCAGCTCTCGAGGAGAGATGGGTGATATCGCTCTAGGGGGGTGTAAGCCAGGGGAAACACTTACGACACATACTCAATATATCTGATTGGGTGAGAGCAGCAGCGGCTGGGCCACAGACGTAGATCTGATTGGATTAGGCAGCGCAGAGTGCTGGGTGCTGGAGCCCACTGATATAACTCACATGGAGTTATAATTAATGCCTGAGGGAAGTCAGCTCTGTCAGGAAGCCAAAACTGGATTAGAGACAGATCAATGGCGCACGTCAGGAAAAGAGGTGGAGCATAGGGCCCATGTCACAAACAAACATACAACTGTCCAAACACAAACACACCATAATGAGCTAAAAAAACAAATGGAAACAACTGCAGTGGGAGGTAAATCAAATACAATGCTGAACATTGGTTAAATGCTAATTGGAAATTCTCTGAAAAGGCTGCTCTAACCTTTTGTCTCTGTCATGTGTCTCCCTCATTTTCTCCCTGCCTGTCTTCTAGTTGATCAGGCTGAAGGAGTGTGGATGTTAGAACAACTCAGGCCTCGGGCCTGGGCTGCCTGGAAGCAGGGACGCTATCTGCTTCAGCGCTGAATGACTGCAGGATTAGAGTTGCCTGGCGTGACACTGATAACAACTTGCAGGTACACATAAAACAAGGTAGAGGATAAGCAGAATTTGAAAACTGTACTCATCTTGCAGCCGATATGTTGGCTTAAAAAAATAGAAGAAATAGTCAAACGGACAGCCACATCACACACTGCAATGTTTCTTTGTCACTCACTTCTCCAAATGGTTGACACTGGCCCTCTGAAAAACCCCCTCGGCAATTATGCTAGAGGAGTGCATATCCATTATCAAAAGTAGCTGGTACCCAAAGCAAATGGCTGCTTTGCCAGTGGGATGTCATAAGAGTAACAACCACAAGGGAGTAAAGAGAGGGAAAGAGGGTAGAGGGAGAGAAAGAGGGAGAGAGAGAGATAGAGAAAGACTGGAAATAGAGAAAGGTAATCCATGACACAGATGAGGAGTGAACAGAAATGTGCAAAAATAGAGAAAGATGGTTAGTAATAATCACAATATCAATATGAAATATCAGTTAAAGCAGCAGAGGCCAAAGGTTTGATATTTATATGAAACAGAGAAAAACAAGCTAAAAAATAGCATTTGTGAAGCTGCAACCAGGAAATTTTACAAAACACTATAACAATAACAATAACTATTATTTCAGTTCTCAGTCATCCATCACCTATTGGAGTATCCCCTACAGGTCCCACATACTCGATCTTCACATCTCCTCTCTCAAACTTTTCTCTGGAGCTCTAGTGACAACAGGCTGGTGAGCCAGTCAGAAGAGAAGCTCAGAGTCTCTCTGTTGATTGGCTGACTGTTTTCTGAGTGATCACATAAAAATATAGCAGATTTCAGGTAAACACTCAGAGAAACCAAATCCTGCAAGGTTGGATAGTGGGTCCAAGTGGGCGGGGCTTGGAGCATAGCTGAGAGTGGTGACTGCTTTGTTGTGACATCACAAAGTGACAGAAGTCCTGACGGCTCCTTTTGAGGCTCAGTTTCTGAATATAAGCTGTGTGCATTTCTCTGTGAACTGAGTGCTTTGATACTTCCAAAGTATTAATAAAGAACCTAGACCTGCTTTATAATCAAAAAAGGCATGGAAATCTACCTTTATACAATATTGAACATTTAATAGAAACATACTGATTTGTTGATATTTATACTCAATAACAAAGACACGTACAATTAAAATAAAATTAATGTTTTCCTTCAGGGTTCTGAGAATTCACTTCACAGTAAATCCAGTTTGCGATGGTCGAGGTAACAATCACTACTCAGTTGGACACAATGCTGACAAAGACGACTAAAAACAAGATGGTACAGGGTGATGTGTGGGTGAGTGTGTGTGTATGTGAGGAAGATCTGGGGAAAGAGATGTCATTCAGATGATGCTACCACTGGATCTTATTCAAACATGACTCACTGTCACAACAGTTAAACTTCCGGATTAAGCGTTTCCAATTCATGTTCATCTCAGCAGTTTGTTTACACATAGCCTTCCTCAACAGATACTGCCTGCTAAAAGAATGAACATACTGTATAAGTATTTGGAAACAGGAGCACTCTGCTGTCATTAACCCCTGTCTCTCCCCATCACACATTATGACTTGTGAAGTCTCAGTTTTGGTTTCTGGGAAATTTAAGGACTTCCTGCTTTTAAAAACATTTTAATGTAATTAATTTATAAAATTTTGGAAGTGTTACATGTCTGCAATTCTAGTATTATACAAAATCCCCTATCACAGTTATTTACAATTCTGTTGGTTTATTTATGTGGGCTTAGTTTGTAATTCCGATATCTCTGACAGCAGACAGCCACTCAGCAGCTGTGGGCTTTGCTCGGATCCTGGCTAAGTCCTTTGAAATAAAGCACAGTTCACTGTGGACAGCTGTAGAGACAGATTAATTTGGGGTGTTTGGAGAGCAAGCTAGCATTTGAAGTGGAGAGCCAGGTAGCCCTGAACTGTTCTCTGAGAGGAAGGAAAATACTGTTGTTCCTATATTATGAACAAGTACAAAGATACTGTTCAGCCACTCAGGGACTGCAGTGGCACACAACTATTCAGCAATGGACAGTTGTTTGTTTCACAAAATTGCAACCGCAAGTCACATCACTCAGCTAGTCTTTGGTTATTTATTCTCTACTCTTCTGCAATTTGGATCCTTAAACAGCTTTTGACTGTAATGTGATATTAAACAGGATACAACAGTGGCCAGCATCATACCACATAACCTGATCATCCTCTGCTTCATATCAGCTGGTGACTCATTCCCTACATCAGTAGCACTACTTTGCTCGTCTCACTGACCAAAATATAACCTGATATCTGTGGTACAATTTTATATAGAGCCCTACAATTCTCTTCTTTTTGCCAAAGCGTTTTTCCCTTGTATTACCATAATACGAGCACTGCATCAAACGTGCAGTTAATTGCTGTGAAACAGCTTTGAGCCTAGCCTCTCTGATAGACTGCAGACTGACAACATATACAGAGATACTGCAGATAATAATAATAAAATATAGAAAATCACACAACTAGCACGCATGGACATCTTGCTATACATTAACTCTATTATGACCCAACCTTTTAATCTTTCACTATTACTAAAGTTGTGCTCAAATTATTTCATAGAAAGATTCTGGGACAAACTTTAAAATGAATAAGTTCAAATTGAACAGGTTAGATCAGGGAAGACTTTAAATTTAATTTGAATTCTCCCTCTTATGCATCTATTAGCAGTTCCATACTATTTATTTGCTATGTGTATACAGCACAAATATTTCTGCAAATACTCTATTATTTGCAGATGCATCATCTCAGTGCATTATGTCCATTACTTGCCCCCTCCACCCATAACCTTGGGCCTTTAGGTAAGTACAAGCACTCTACTACAGCACTCTATCAGCCCTCACCACATCCCTTTCGTACAACACACATACAAACACAAACATTTGTTGCTAAGCAGTATGGTGCTATTTGTCCATGTAAGTGTGGCCTTGGCACACACACTGCAGGGGTCATAGATTATGTAGGTAGCAAGAGTATAATAAGTTGGACTGATGCTGCAATTATTGGTGAGGCAGTTTAGAGTCGAAGTTGTAAGCATCACACATGATGACAAATTGGGACGGGTGCGTCAAAGTGTGACAAAAGACAAAAGAAGGGAACCTGAGGCCCCCAGATGCCGTAAAGGTCAGAAAATGGGCTTGTGGACAGAACCATTTCTGATGTTTCTGAAAAACAACAGCTAGGAGAACTTTTGGTAGTTAATGAGAAACTGTCCATTTACGCTAAACTATTATTGTAAAGGTGCCTCTGAGCAAAGATAGAGGTAGAGGCCCATAATAGTTAAAGACTAACTTTGTTGAATAAACCAGGAAACTTTCAGGGACCAAACTGTATGTATGTGTGTAAGGCTGAAGAAAAACAAAGTGATGAATGAGGAGGTTAAACTAAATCTACTCCAAGCAAGAGGCCACAGTTTGTGTGCAGTGGAACACAGGATGTGTAAAGTTACCTACTCTACAAGGCAGCTGACTGTGATGTCATAGGCTATAGTAAAATGTCAACATTTACAATATTTTTCAACCTGCTGTCTCTGTCCTCTCTCATAGCTTCTGACATGTTTGCATTTTCTTTTCCAGGATCACAAAATTTACTCCTGTCTTCTTTTTCTACACTGAGAAGACTAGGTCAAAACCTAGTATGTATTCTGATTTTATAACTGTCTGATAAAATCACCAAACACACAAATTGAAGACAAAGACTGTGCTGTAATTTTGGCTATATTTGTTTATAAAATTATCACTCAGAGAGAAATGTAGAAGCAACAGACTATCTTAATTTTTTTTTTAAGTTATTAAGTTATTTTTTCAGGTCTTTTATGTCTAACTCCCTCTGTTGGATATGTAGAATTGTTTATAGTGGTATTTTAGTACAAAGCCTCATTACCAATGACTTCTGTCTCTTCCTCCCACTCTCCTGCTCTCTCTGCTTGGTGTGTCTTATATTTAATTATTCCTTTCTCCTTTCATTTAATGTCTCATTATTACTAAAGTAGTTTATTTGCTGTAATGGAGGTGGGGCTCAGTGTATTGTAAGTGTTCCTCTGCTTCCCTGCAGTTCCTGAGCAGCTGGGAAACCAGAGAGGCTTGGTAGACTGCAGCTCGACACTCCGCTGAACAGCGGTGAAAATATCATCACTCAGTCCGTCAGCCACTCAGTCAGCGACAGTCAAGCCAAAAATATTGCTGTTATAACATCCACCACTTGTTGATTATCTGAATATCTTTGGATACGTGTCATGGAAGTCAGTACATTTGGATGTCAAAATTCAATTCTTTGGTGACAAAACCTGGCAGAAGATCAGAGGAGATGGCCTCACTCTGAGCAATATTGAACTTGCATGTCTGGTAGGAGAGTAGGGAACATAAGCAGCATCTAGAGACAGAACAACTCAATACATCACACAGTGCAGAAGTGTTGGATAGAACAAACTACACACCTTAGACTCTGAGTAGGAGATAGGTTCAAATTTAAAAAAAATTCTCCTGAGAGTGGCACTAGTGGACAGTCATGAGTTTATTTAAATCCAAAGAGTTCATCCATCTGGGAGCATGAATGTGCCCAGAAAATGTCCTGTAAATTTGCCCTCTAGATTACAGGGTAGCTTCTGTACAAAGACGAGGGTGGTGCTGGAGGAAAACACAGGAAGTGTCAAAACTGTCAAAGCTTTACCCTCTGGGGAGTGTGAATATGCTCAGTAAATGTTATTAGATCTGAATATTTATTGTAAACAAGTGAAAATTTTGGCCTGATGGTGACACATAAAAAACACAGTATATTTATTCCCAATAAATATTCACTGAAATGTTTGTTTTCATTTGGTAATTTTTTTCTTGTCAAAACGGCAAATGTTAGTGACACTTTGACCTGATGGTCATGCTAACTGGAAGGTCTGAGAGTCAACAAAATATCTGCCGTAAATTTCAAGAAAATGTGTTGACCATAATCACGAGCCTTAAGCCTCTAACAGGGCAAAAGTCTGGTTAAGTGCACAAGTCGAGCATTTGCAGCCCCTGGGCAATACAAATGTCTTTCACTCTCTTGAAGATGAATGTGAACAGCAACATTGTGAAAAAGTGAGCATCTATTGGCAAAAGAGAAAAGTTCTCTGCCCTCTCAGAATAGTAAACTTGATGTCAAGTTCATCAATCGGGTGACTCCAGCAGGTGAATTTGCTTGTGAAAACATTGTCGGCAGTGTTGAAATTTGGTGTTGCTGATGGCAGATGCTCCAAAAGATGTTGGTGAAGAAAACCAGTTCTCATGGACAGAATGACTGAGATAGTTGAATCTGCTGATGCTTTATGGGATGAGATACAGTGAGCTTCGGAGTTCCTTCTGCATAAACAGGGTGAAAATCTGGCAGAGGTCTGTGTCCCTAGTTGCTTATTCTCCCTCTCAAATGAGACAGAACAGATGCAACTGAGTCAACTAATTTACCTCCAAAGTCAAATCACTAACACAGACGTCAGCAACAGTATTTATCAACAGGTGAATTGAAGTAGCACTACCTGCTGCAGAACTACCTACATCACACATCTTGACTATAAAAAGCGGAAACTTTCATAAAAATTACTATCAATATACAATACAATGTAGGAAGGGTTAGTGTTTGAAGATGATCTGTATTTCACACAGATCTGCTATGAAACTGCATTCTCTACCTGTTTTGTCAACCCAAAGTAAATCAGTAAAGGATGTACAGTGGTGAACCTACCTTGTCATTTAGCATTTTAGCTTTCCGGCTGTTCTGTACAAGTCGTCTCCCTAGCTTCTTGGCATACCAAATAGAGGCAAACATAGCGGCAGGTGAAATTATAATGTTCTCTGGTCTGTGGTGACAGACAACGGCTCTAGCTGCTGCCCATCTGGACTGAGTGGTCCTTATTAGCGGAGTATAGCACACAGGCAAGAGCAAAAAAAGAGAGGGAGGGAGAAAAGAGAGGATGATGCTGTGGAAGGGAGAGCGTCTGCACAGCAAAGTCAGGTCTCCGTCAGCAATAAAAGTACAGGGAGGGAGGGAGAAGGAGAGAGACAGAGGCAGGGAGAGGTTAAGGAAGAGAAACGGAGGAGGGACCACTGCTTTCCATGTGGAAACAGCATCTTGAGCACCAATTGAAACCTGCTAAGATATTGCTGGCAGCTCCCAGTTTCCAGAGGTGGGGGTGGAAGGGAGTGGGTGATGCTCTGCTCTCTTGATAACTACGCCAGCAGCACTCATCATCCTAAAGCCAGTTGTAAACAGCACTGAACAAAACTTACTGAAACATCACATTTTTACCACAAATAATGATGAAAATATATCTTTTTTAAGTTAAAACCCTTTAGATTTTCCTCTTAACAAACACCATTTTACTATTCATGGGCAGCATTTCTACAGTAATAGCCATTCAATATATTTGCAATATATTGCAAATATATTATCTCAATATAGCAGTTTTCATCGATACTGTCTTGTATGGGATCAAATTGCATATTTTCACACACACAATGGATTCACAGGACATAACGTTTTCACATTCTCGACATTATGTCACTGATAAAAGCTGGTGCATGTGGAAGACAAGATTTAATCATGAGCTAAGTACAAAACTGTTAAATGCCAACTTTAGTCTTCTATATTAAAATGTGAGATGATAAGTTTGAGTTTGTTTGGCAGCACTATAAACAGATAGAGATACAACGGATCTCATGGTGTGTCTACACAGAAAGTGTTTCAGCCACATTTTTGAGTTGTGTCTCTCATGCGTGTCTGATGGTGAAGATTCACGTCTATTTTAATCAATGCAGGCAACTACACAGATGTTGTTCCATAATAAGCACCCCTGCTGCGCAAAGCACCCCCTTAAGGTTAGGTTCAGGCATGAAGAGATTGGTGGGGTTAGGGTTAAGGGTGGGGTTAGGATTAAAATGACACCTAGTGGACAGGGGGTGCTTTTCACAGTGGGGGTGCTTATTACGACATAACAGCCGAGCTGCTGCGGCTTTGACAACACGCTGCTCATGCTACCGGTGCATGTGTATGTGTATGAACATGTGTTTACAGAACAACCAGAACATTTTAGAGGGAAAAAAAGTATATTTTGCAACTGGGATAAATCTCAAAATGAGAAAGTGAGGAAATTAACACTGAGGCTGTTTAACGTCAGATTTATGCTTGGCACAATTAAGAGGATAACAGGACTCCCTGGATTGATTTATAGATTAGTGTTTGACCTCTCTCACAGAAAGCACCATTACAACACTAGATGGATGTACCATGACCAGGGCAGCATGATCACTGTGAGCAGAGGGTGCGCAGTGGTGGTAGATGTGTGTTACAGAAATGGAGGTGGACAACTTTCTCAACCTCCTCTTGACAATGACTTTAAAAATCTCCACTTGCATCAGAAGTATGTAGGCAAAAACACAAGCTGCCAATCACGGTTGTTCTGTCATTACCATAGCCCCAACGTGTAATTATAGTGCATGATGGCGTAGCCAATGAGGCTATAAGACGGGTGACAAATTAAAGAAGAAGATGCCCCCCATTCACAGGGCACAAGGGGTCACTGATGGTTTGATGAGGATGAAATGATGTGAATCATAGTAAATCATATGCTGTTGCCTCAACCCAGTTGAACAGCTATGAGAGATTCTGGAAGAGCGTGTTAGACAGTGCTCTCCACAACTATCATCAAAACACCAAATGAGAGAATATCTTTACGATGAATGGTCTTCATCCCTCCAATAGAGTTCAGAGACTGCTGTAAACCTTTAAATTACAAATGAAAATCAAGCTTAAGGATTTGGGTGTAAGTGATATGATTAAAGACAGAAATAGATGCCGTTATAGTCATACAGTACAACAGCTGTGGAGAGTGAGCATCAGTAAATTTTAAACTGCAAATATCACATTCAATTCAAACCTCTAATCAATAGGTTGACTTGCTTTGCATTCAAATAATTCTGCAATAGAACAATGAGGGAGACAGAAAGAGGCCTGTTCCTCCAACTTTAGAGAGAGAAAGAGAGAGAGAGTGTGAGTGTATGTGTGTGTGTGTATGTGTGTGTGTGTGTGTGTGTGTGTGTGTGTGTGTTGTGATTATGTGTACAATAGGTGCGTGTGTGTGTGTGTGTGTGTGTGTGTGTGTGTGTGTGTGTGTGTGTGTGTGTTGACAGTGTATTTCTGAACAACCTCCTATAATAACATGGCTGCCCTTCTATCACTAAAGAGAGGGAGCACTGCAGGCTAATTGCCAGGAAAGATGACACCACACAGCTGAACAACGATAAACTACAGGGTGGGGAGGATGACGTGGCTGTGTTTTTCTCTCTTCTAAGATCCTCAGCCTGGTTCATCCTGTCCTGGTTTGTCCTATAAACAGAGTTTTCTGTTTGCAATTACAGTAGATGGTTGCGATTGACAACATTTTACAGAATGCTGTATTTTTCACTCCTCTGTCAAAATCTCACTGTAGAGTCCGTCTTGTTGGTCTGGATACTAGAATGTATTCAGCTTGACAAAGCACAATAAACTGTTTTGAAAGACAATGGTCAATCAGATGGTTGGTGTTAGCAACCCTGCACCTGCCTTAGCTTTTTCTACCTGCAACCGGATACTCACAAAAGCAAGTTACTGTGTCTCCCCACAAAAAGGGGGGGTTTTACAAGAAAGCTCTCAGGACAATGATATCATAAAAGCCAAGGCCTATAGATTTAATTTTAGAGCAATTGTCAATTTGTGATACATTGAAGTGGTAACGGCTATGAGAAAACTCAAATCTTTTGATACTGAAAGAACAAATAGTATCATATAGTATTGTGCCTCCTGTGGTGATGTTGTGCCTCTCTGAATATCACAGTATAAATAAGTGCCAACACTACATTCCTCAGAGCTGTCATGGGGGCAGTAGGTGATTTGTTGTTTTTTGTTGTAGCTGTCGGCACCATCTTTCAGACTATTGGATAAGATGCAATATTTTAGCTAAAAAACACTGTATTCAGGCAACACCTGTTGGTAAATTAGATACGATTGATGAATGGTAATTTTAGACTTCAGTGTATATGTTGGCTGATGTAAGGGCAGATTTTCAATCAGTGCTAATTATTAAAATGTAAAATGGGGCTGATGCCTTTAAACCTGGTGTGGAAAGGTTGTTATATTTGACATTTACCTGGCAAAGCCTAACCTTTCAGGCAGCAATAGTGATTACATTTCCCCTGCTTCATTGATTATTTATGATGTGATTCAAACCTCAATTCTATGAATGGCTTTGAACATATACAGTGCATATGCTTCTTTTCAGTCCCTGCATCTTTTTTTCATTGTTTTGTGAATGACACTCAGTTAAACATGCAATATACTTTATACATGCTACGGTAAAGTCCAACAACCAAAGCAAGCTTCTCTAGGATCTGCTGAGGGCATGCAACATCTTAAAAAAAATCTCCATAAATACACCATTTATCATAGCCATATAATATAAAACAGAAAGAATTGTCAGATTTCCAACTTTCCGATGGTGAACTAACCATGTGTGACATACGCTTTCATCAGAAAATATAAACAAATTTAAGCTTAAAATTTTGATATTTCCATAAATTCACTTTATTCTCAATGTCTCATTTAAAAAATCCCCAAAAATAAACACAAACACAAGATGGCATGGAGGGGTTGGGAGCTGAGACTCCTGCAAACCTTTGTTTTGATTGTTTCTCTGATAACTTATGAACCAGACATTCAGGAGGTTTTCACCAGCAGCTAAATCATTCACAGAGGTGTCTTCCTCTCCATAACAAACAGAGTGGGATCAAAACTGTTAGAAACACCCATAAAGCAGTTTCACTTTAAAAATCTGTGATCCACCAATGCTCTTGGGTGGACACAGGACGTCTCAAAGGCTGAACTGCCTAACATTTGCTTGGCTTTTTGCTCTGATAACTTAAGATCCATCTAAAAATGTGACTTAAAACTTGATAAAAGTCCATTTTTTGCTCCTGGCAGAAAACCTCAGAACAGACAGGCACATAGCGGATATGACGTCATTGACAGGCGACCAAAAGAAAAGGAACATTACCATGCTTAAAATCAGATTTCTCTGGTTTGAGAATTGCTGGAAACATTTGGGATAATGTAAGTACACAACTCAACTAAATATATAACATAAATTATAACTTTAAGAATAACAAGAATTTAAGGTGTATATATTTTTCATAATTTTTTCATCTCAGTTCAACCTTAAATAATACAAATCCATGAGTATCAGTCTGTGTAACAGTAAAGGGAAAACATATGTTGGGATCAGACAATATTAAAAGGAAATTGTTTATTCCATCTGGTACAGTGTTGTATTTTTGTCTGCCACCGATAGCTTGGAGCATCAAGTTCTGAGGCTGGATCCTCACTAACTGTGGAGGACTGTGATAGACTGTCAAGCAGGGCTAGAAGAGGCTCTGGCCATCTGGCGTGAAGGGTCCTGGTGTCCCCAGGGTTGCACTCAAGTTACATTCACGTGCAGGTGGATACACAACTTTCTGACTGGTGTGTATGTGTGTAAATGGTCTGTATGGAGGCAAGGAGAACACAGCAGGGATGAGGCAGACCTCGTCAAACCATCCTTGGCCTTGTAAAGGAGGTCAGCCGCCTGATTTGCATTCTCTTAGTCTCCAAAAGAATGTATGAGAGGCTGAGGAGATTTCCAGGGACTGAAGCTTGTGTAAAATTATGTAGAGAGACTGTTTGTGTTAAGAGGACGTTAACTCAGACGTCTTGAAAACAGGCAAGGGAAAGTGAGTGGCTTCATGTTACTTTTCCATATAGTGGCAGTATCATTCATAATCTCTTCAAAGTTAGAAGAAATGAACAATCTACCTATGCATCTGAGAAAGCATAGTTCTTAACAATCATTCAAAGGAGCAGGCTGCATGTTGGGTTCTATCAAAATAGCCATTTTTATTCATACCTCAATGCTGTCTCATTCCTATATGACTGTCACAGTCTGCTCTGCCCCTCTCCTGCTCTGCTGCTCAGCCACACCCCTCATCAGCCTAACTGCTTCCACCTGCTGCTCTCACCTGCTCACCATCTCCAATCAAGCCAGTAGATATGCAGCTTCACTCCACTCACTCTTTGCCAGATTGTCTTCGCTCCATGCCTGACTCTCCAGCACTTGTTCCCAGACTGCTTACCTGGTATCGACCCGACTTGCCTCCGACCTTCGCCTCACGTCTCAACCCCCGGTGAATCCACCATCCTTCTGTCCCTGACTACGAGTATTGCCTGCCTGGTTTCTGTTCCTCGTCTGCCTGTGGCTGATTGGCACTCGGCCTGTTCCTGCTCCTCCAAGAGACCCCCCTTGTCAGCTTCGCCTCGCCAGCTCGCCTCCTCTGGTGACGGCAGCCCCACTGACTCCGTCTCAAGGTCCGGATCCACACCCAGCCAAACTCACCTGAATTCAGTTCTCTTCTGCCACCCTCGGGTTAGCTGTGTACCTGTTTTGATCTGCCAAATAAAGACTGTTTCCAGACTAAAACCTGGTTCACTTGTGCTGCTATTGGGTTCTCTCCATACCCGTTACAGTACAATCTGGCCAGAAATGGACCCAGCGCACAATCCCACACCACTTAGTCGTCTTGAGACGATTGAGGGCATTTTGCAGCAGCATGAGGCCATGATGACTGCGTCTGCTGCTGAAGCCAGACAAGCTGCCGAGACTCATGGACGAGCACTAGCGGCATTAGCCGGACAGATGCAACAGCTAGCAGCCCGTTTCTCCACTGTGTCTGCCCCCTCTTTTGAAGCATTGGCTTCTGCTCCTGCACCTGTGCCAGCCTTTTCACCGCCCAGAGATGCTCCTGAGCCCTGGGTGGGATCCCCAGAGCATTACGACGGTGATCGAGAGACTTGTGGCCCCTTCCTCACCAACTGCTCTCTTCTGTTCGCCCTGCAGCCCCGCACCTTCGCCACTGAACCGGCGAAGTTTGCATTTGTCATTAACCACCTTACAGGCAGAGCTCGACTATGGGGAACAGCTGAGTGGGAGAGACGGTCTCCAGCCTGTGCCTCCTTTGAACTGTTTTCTGCCGAGCTTCACAAGGTTTTGGGTTTCGAGAATTGTACTTCTGAGTCAGCAAGGGGACTGAAACAAGGCAAGCGAACGGTGGCAGATTATTCAATTGACTTCCGTACCAAGGCCAGCCAGAGCAACTGGAATTCTGCAGCCCTCTGTGACGCTTTCCTCCATGGTCTGGCTGACTATATTAAGGATGGGCTGGTTTCCCATGACGTTCCGTCCACATTGGACGGAGTGATTGAGTTGGCCATATGGATCGATCTCCATCTCCAGGCCCGCGGACGAGAGAAGCGGCAAAGGGTCCCTCTTCATCTGCCGTCTGTCTGTTCCCGAGGGGGCTCCACCAGTCCCTCATCCTCACCATGGCAACAGAAGGGGGAGTCTGAGCCATTGCAGCTGGGCCGCACCTCTCTCACCCCAGAGGAACAGGAACATCATCGCCAGTCTAACCTGTACATGTACTGCGGGCAGGCTGGTCACTTTGTCTCCAAGTGCCCCAGTAAAAGCCAAGGCTCACCAGTAACAGGGGGGATACTGGTGAGCCCAACAACTGTTAAACCTCCCTGCAACCAAAGACAGCTGCTCCAAGCCCGGCTCCTCCTTCCTGATGGCCCCCACACTCTGGCCACCCTAATAGACTCTGGGGCGGACGCCTGTATCATTGACGAGGCGCTGGTTCAGCAGCTGGGGCTTGAGCAGGTTCCTCTACCTCATCCGGTTCCCGCTCGGGCTCTTGATGGCCACCATTTGGTCACAGTCACGCACCAGACCGTCCAGATTCCCATGATCCTGTCCAGCCAGCACCATGAGACTGTTCACTTTTACATTCTGGACTCACTTCGCCTGCCTCTCATCCTGGGTCATCCTTGGCTCCGTCGGCACAACCCCAACATTGACTGGGAGACGGGGACCATCCGAGAGTGGGGCGCATCCTGTGACCTGTCCTGCCTGAAGCAAGCTTCCTCGCCACTTTACAGTCCCAGCTCCAGGGCCCCGCCTGACATCTCCGGGGTGCCCCCGGAATATCAAGACTTCAAACAAGTGTTCAGCAAAGCCAAGGCGACGTCTCTGCCTCCACATCGGCCCTATGACTGTGCCATTGATCTCCTGCCTGGCACATCACCACCCAAGGGCTGTCTCTACTCCCTGTCTGCCCCTGAAAGGAAGGCTATGGAGACCTACATAAATGAATCCCTGGCTTCAGGCATCATCTGCCCCTCCTCATCTCCGGCTGGGGCGGGCTTCTTTTTTGTGGAGAAGAAAGATAAGACGCTGACTACCGGGGTTTGAATGGCATCACCATCAAGAACCGGTAGCCTCTGCCTCTTATCTCGTCAGCTTTTGAACTGCTTCAGGGGTCCACCATTTTCACCAAGCTTGATCTTCGCAACGCCTACCACCTTGTCCACATCCATCCTCGGGTTAGCTGTGTACCTGTTTTGATCTGCCAAATAAAGACTGTTTCCAGACTAAAACCTGGTTCACTTGTGCTGCTCTTGGGTTCTCTCCATACCCGTTACAATTTGCCATATTTGCATTAACAGGGCGAAAAAGTTCCACAATTCTCCCTGAGCTGCATTAACAGATGTCAAGACAGCCTCAACCCATATGAAGAGCAGAGTACAGAGAAAGGGAACACACTTATTATGTATATGAGAGGGGAAAAGACACAGGTGTAACAGTGAAACAAAAGCTTTGGAGAAACAATAAAAGACAAGTACAAAATAAGAGGATGAAAGGCACCTCAGCTGTGATGGTGAGGAAGAGGCAATGCATTCATTGTACACCATGTCTGACAAACAAAGGTGATGTTCTGTTGTGTGGAACTCCTTTGCAAGATTAATAATCAAAACCACAAACTCTGAAAGCAATGTTTTGTCTGGTTTGCTTCACCACAGGGTAACATTACAAATGTATACAACCGTCACCACAAAATATAACACAGGGAGCTATTGAGGCCACACAAACAAACAAAGCTTCCCGAACAACCTTTGAGCCCGAGTGGACCTGAGTGGAGCTGAGTGGAGCCTTTCTTCTCCCCTGCACATATTTGTTTGATTCATGAAACTCAACATCGTCTCCTCACTCCACATATCTCATCCATACACACACTATCTCAACAGAGTATACCACCAGAGCAGACCACTGTACCACCACATCTCATTGTAGTTTTCTTTACTTTGTGTTAACTATTATGCTTTTGTTAAAATGAATAGAATAAATAAATAAAATGTATTTATACATTTGCCCTCAACTTGTGTCTCCTGCTCCTGCCATGGCTCTAGAAACAGATCATGACAAAGAATTTTTATTTAGAAATGGTTTCCTTAAGAACTGGGCGAGAAAATCATGACCTCATATCGTTTCATCCACAATCCTGCAGCTGAACAAAAGATAGTAAGTGAATTTAATGGTGGCATTGACGATTATAACCATTCAAACAGCCACTGTCCGGGGGCATCAAGTAAATTGAAAAATTTTTTGAAGTATTTCAGACGAAAATACTTGATATTCTGTAAACCACATCTCCAGTCCCACCAGATTAATAGGCAAATTGCTAAAAACATACATGAAACTAAGTACCTGCTTCACACTCATACACACAGAAACACACAACAAACACACACACACGTTTGAACTTTGATAGCTGCATGCTGACCCAGATTGAAATATTGAACCTGGCCATTGACCTTGACTTGCTGAATGATGTGCCATAGGCCAGCACACATTAAAACACACAGACACTCAAAGAAAGATAGATACACAGGTCTATGACTAAAAAACTACATTAACTACAGTGATTATAATAACTACAGTACCAAAGGATTATACTATAATTTTAGTTTTCATTTCAGTTATTATTGCAAAGTTTGAAGTATGTTGACACTTCAAACCATTCCTTTCTAAGAAAAAACTAATAGCCAGCCAATAAGTCTAAATTCCTGTAAAGGAGCAGTAAAACACCAAACATAACAAGTGATCACAAACACTGACCATGTGACCTGAATTAATCAATGAATGGTGGGTTTACTGCATAAAAAGGGGCTGATTGGTTCTTTTTTTTTTTTTACCAAAAAACATAATTCCAAAGGCTACAAGGCCAGTTAGTAATGTCATCAAGAAGTTTCACAGTCATGAAACTGTTAAGATGCCTTCAGGATGTGGAGCTAAAGACAAACTCAATGAGAGAAGTCTGTGAAGGAAATCACCCCACAAGAATTTAAAGAGCTTCAGGCCGACCTGAAGCAGTCTGGTGTGGTGGTTTCATGCAAACCTAAAAGAGCTTGAACACATAGCAGTGGAAGAGAAACTACCTGCGAACAAGTGCAAGAAGCTTCTAGATGGTTACAAGAAGTGGTCAAAGGCTCTCTTTGTAGTTAAAGGTTCTGCATGTAAATATCAGTAAAGATGCCAATAATTGTGTACGGGGTACTTTTTTTTTCTTTTGTTCACTAACCTTGGACATTATATTAAATTATTCTGGTTGTACAAAATTTGTTCATCTGTACTTAATTCTAAACATATCCTGAATTATGTACCTGAAATGCCTGAAGTACCTGTTTCAATAATTTTGACCATGAGATTAGAATGTCATCATCCTATGAGGACAAGGGCTGAGTCAATGAGCACCAGGTTTCCGTGCAAGAGATCCTCCTGATCCTCCCTCCTTTTTTTCTTGTGTTGGATTTTTGATTTTTTGAGACTGAACAAGTCGACCGGATCACTCTGCCTTTCTTCTGGTGGTTTTAGTTATTTTAGGTTGTGCTTGGCTGAATGCTGCCTTGCTAGTAAGTCTGTCATTCAGCTGTTAGTTATTAAAATAATAATAAACTGACAATTAAAAAAAAAAACATCAAAAGTCTCAAGCACAGCCGTCTGCTTCTTGTTCATTCTTGTTCACAGACAAATTACTCCTAACCCCTAACCGCACTTGTGTGCACCAATATGTGGAAGCTGGTGTATAATTAGAGAATGAAAACCAATATAGTAAAGCACAGTTGTAGTAATCTAAAATATGTCTTCAAAGGAGAAGTCATAATTGTAATTGAAAGACAAGATGAGAGTCCGACATATTAAATGTCCATTTAACAATAAACTAAAGCTACTGCTCAGGATTTGTAACATTTTCCCTCTTATTCACACAACACAATCCCAGTGACCTGGGATTCCTTCCTGTTTGTACATTAGTCTGTGTGTTGTAAAACTGTCCCAGAAGTGATGTCAGCTGATGAACTGAGACAGAGAGGATATTATGAAATGATTTTCACACATCATGTAGTGATGAATAAACTGACTGTGACATCTAAATTAATGTATACCTCTGCCATCTACACTGTTGCCCAGAAAGTTGGAATAATTTTTGTTTTCAGACACAATCCTCTGTTTATTCCTACTTAAATGCATCAGTAATCACTTTTGACCAGGTGCAATGATTACATTATGTGTCCCAATTACCCAGGTGAAATGAAATAAATCACATTGTCACAATCATTTCATGGAAAGAGGTAAAAAATGTTTTATTCCAACTTTATGAGCAACAGTGTATTGTGTGAAATACACTAGTCCCTCAAACAAACAGTTAAGAAGTTAAGAACAATGAGTTTTAAGTTTATGTAAAAGACTTCAACTGTACTGAAGGGGTTGAGATTAAAACATTAATTCTGAATGAGAATTCAGTGAGTGCTTGCAAAGAGCTCATTGTTTGCTCTGTCTGAGCTTAGTGTGAGATGTATGAATTTGTGAAACTAAAGGCTGGGATGAGAATAGATTGAGTTCATAGAGAGATTTCGCCCTCCAATTTCTCTGCCTGAGATCAAAAAGAGGCACCAAAGTTGAGAAAATCTGAGAATTATTTTAGAGCTTGATGAGATCTCATTTGAAACTTACAATGAGACTAATTTGAGATTTTGTCTTTTATACCTGTAGAAAAAAACTGAGGGGGAAATAAGTTATAGTCTCATTTTGGTTTCTCTCAGATTTCATAGTTGTCTAGGAGAAATAAATGAAACACTTTTGAGATCTCTTTTCTGATTTTCTTCTCCTCTGGGCAGTCAGGCTCCATCTCATGATCTGAGAAGGTACGACAGCACTCTGTAAGTATTAATGGCTGCTGCTGTTTAATGGCTTCCATTTCCATTTTCTCTGTTTGAGAGCTAATCTCTTTTGTGGGATGATAACTCACAACAATATAAAATGAACTGTTCAATCCATGTCTTATTTTCAGTTGGGCCACGACAGCAGGGCCAGCCCTACAAGCTGGTAGTCTCGCCTCCATTGTGGCAAATAATCTACTTTCATTATATGTATCATTATCACTAAAGGAGGCAGAGGAATAACTAAACGTAACACACAGCAAGCAGACAGAGCAGGAGAGAGGGAGGGAGAGAGAGAAGTCATCAGTAATGAGGCTTCGTACTTACCGCTATGACCAATTTTACATATCAAACTGAAAGAGTTAGACATAAAGACCTGCCTCAAATAAAAATCTGTTATGTTCTGTAGTTGAGGTAAATAAAGGCTTAACTGTTCCCAGATGGACGCTGTGCTCTTTGTGAGAGCCAAAATAAGAAAGAGTCTGTCTTGGGGAGCCCTGGTGGCTCACCTGGTGGAACATGTGCCATTTGGCCGCCCAGGTTTCAGTCCGGCCTCTGGCCCTTTGCTGCTTTCTCTCACTAAGACTGAAATAAAAGCAAAAGCCTGAAAAAATAACTTACTACTCTGTCTCTTCTAACTTTATCTCTGAGTGATCATTTTTATAAGTAAATATAGCTCAAATCACAGCACAGTCTTTGTCTTTAATTAATGTGTTTGTTGATTTTATCAGATGACGTTGCACTTAAAAAAATCAGGATTTGACCATAGGCGGTCCAACTATATACTAGGTTTTTACTTAGTCTTGTTTTTATTCTTTGACAGTTGTCACCACCTTTAACTCATGTTCACAAATGGGTTTTCCATCAGCAAAGAAGAAAAAAACAATTTCAGGGGAAACTGGCTCAAGTGTACAAAACTGACCTCCTATAGAAACCCAGTAAGAGCAAATCAGTTTGGAGGACCCCAAAGTGTGTCTGAGTGTCGGTGGCGAGAACAGGATCTTTTACAGAGATGGCAAGATGGGTCTGTGGGGTTATTTGCAGTGCATCATTATGTTCATTCTAGGTTTGATTACATAAATGGACTTTAAATACAACTCTGAGTGTTGCCACATCCAGAAATACTCGGATGACACAGCTATTGTGGTGTGTATTAGGAACGGGCAGGAAGAGGAGTACAGGGATCTGACGATGGCCTTCAGTGAATGGAGCGACAAGAACTGCCTCCTTCTGAACACCTCCAAGACCAAGGAGATGGTCATCGACTTTTGGAGGTCTAGGCCCACCCTTCAGCCAGTCAACATTCGAGGGAAGGACATTGAGGTTGTGCACACTTATAAATACCTAGGTGTGCACCTGGATAGTAAACTGGACTCATCCCTGATCATGGATGCCATCTACCAAAAGGGGCAGAGCCAGCTCTTTTTCCTCAGGCAGCTGAGGTCCTTTAATGTCTGCAGCGAAATACTGCACGTTTTATCAGGCAGTGGTGGCCAGTGTACTTTTTTATGCTGCAGTCTGCTGGGGCAGCAGCATGTCCGACGTGAACACAAGGAGACTGGATAGGCTAGTTGAAAAGGCTGGGTGTGTGCTTGGCAGGAGTCTGGACTCACTCAGGACTGTTGTGGAGAGATGCATGTAATGTAGGATGGAGGCCATCTTGGACAATACCAACAATCCTCTCCACAACATTCTGGTGGGACAGAGAAGCAGCTACAGGAGCAAACATCTCATCTCACTGCGCTGCAGAACAGAGAGGTTCAGGAGATCCTTTGTTCCCACTGCCATCAGGCTATACATACAACAACTCAGCAAAAGGAAGTGGACTAATTTAATTATTATTGTTTATATATTATTATGTTTTTATTATTATTAACAATGAGCTAATGGACACATGAAATTCCCCAAGGAGATAAATAAAGTATCTATCTATCTATCTATCTATCTATCTATCTATCTATGCTTCATTTACAAGTGGCTTGCATTTGATAACAAGAAAAACCCATTTTAACAGTCAGTGAAAGATAAACTGTGAAGTCCACCTCCACAACATTATGATTTTTTTTTCCTTTCCCTACACCCCTAAAACCCTCTATGAACTCATCTGAGGTTACTAATGAGAGATAAGTGTGATGTCAGAGACCAGAGGTTTCTTGATATACTGTATATTCAATTTATGCAAGTTTTTTAAAACAACTACCCATCTATATGTTTATAAATGTTTTCTCATGAATTCCTCATTAATTTTAAACATGTCTATCACTGTATATATCAACATACAGTATATTGACAGGCTTTGGGATAGATATATATTTATGTAACATGTTTAAAATATAAGCATACATACATAAACAAATATTTGTATGGGCTAGACATATAGGCTATGTCAATATATGAAACTGTTCCATAGGTCTCGTAATTTTTTACACCTTTTTATTTTATATGCACATACGGAAATTCAATATGTACATACTGTATGTTGCATTTCTGTGTGTGTTTGCATGGCCACAAGAGGTTGTTGGTCAGGAAAATGTTAACACAGGTGGTTTTCAGTTTAATGATCAATGCTGTATTTTTTCAGCTGAGAACTGTCTCATTGGTTAAAATAAAATATATAATATCTTTCAACTGCAGACTTTGAAATACAGTAACTCAATCCAGAAACTAAGAACAGATGTCTTCTCACATTATTAAATCTGACAGAAGCTGAATAGATGTTATTTTCTTTGTTAATAAATTAATGAACAATAAAGCTGAAATTTATGTCTGAACATAAAGCTACAATGCCATCATGAAGTGTATTTGTGCAGTATCTGAGTGAAAATGATTCTCCTATCCTCATTATTGGTGGAACTGCTGTTATCCACATCCCCACTCACCCACAGTGGCTTGAAAAACCAATCTGAGCAAATCTGAGAGTTTTCAAGAAGCAATAAGAGCCTCCCAGTGTGTGGATCAGAAGAGAGAAGAGGAATTATGACAACAGGGAATGGATCAGAAAAAGTGATCTCTTCCCCTCAGGATGAAAGTTTGTTCTAACAAAGTGAGCTGTTGATCTGACCTCTGCTACCCCTCGCCAGGCACAAACCAGTGACTGCTGCTGCAGCCTTCATTAAACTGCTATTTATCACTCACCACCTTGTCTGATTGACAGAGAAATAATTGCTGCAAAAAAATGAATAAGGTTTTACAAGCTGATATTACCGTAGGAGAGGCTGACGATCAATAAACAATGCTGCAGTTAGACTGAATAATGTCTACCCTGAGTCACTCTCTCCAATGTGTGGTGCTTAATTTGGCCAGTGAAGGAGCGGTTACACTTCCTCAGGTCATTGAAAAAACTATAATTCTTGCCTCCCTGTTGCCTTCATAATTACACTAGCTGTATTAAAGCAATTTTTCATTCAAAAGTCCCAAGGCTGAGAGGAAACAAAAAGGCTGAAAACAGAATTCGTGGCCCTGGGCCTGTTCACAACTCCCTTACACACTCATCTCTCTGTGCATTTTAAATTTAGTTTCAATATTGATTTATCTCTCAGTTAGTCAGTGAATTATTTATTGACAAAATGTCAAGAATAATTAATATTCCATATCAAAAGTTACCAAAGGGTTAAAATTGCTAATAAAAGTTACAAAGAAAAAAACTGAGTGAAAAATCTGATCATTTTATCCCAAAAACTCCAGGTATTATATGGAAATGCTGAGCCTGATTTAAGAAACACAAAGCTGCAGCAAACTTTCAGTATCTGGCACAGAGATTTGTGCTCTACAGGCTCCTCTCCAAAATGTTTCCTATACAGTTCTAGTAAAAACTGAACAATAAAGTTTATGGTATCTCATCAACTGTTCTTAAATGAATCTAGGATATGGAGCATTTCATTAAGGATGCATGTTCTTAGAAAGGGATGAACATGAAAAGATAATATACAACCAGTGATGTATCAGATGGACAGTTTCCGTTGGTTTGCTAACTTGTGTTTAAATGCTGCAAAGCAGAATCAGCTACTGTTAAAAAAATAAATAAATAAAAAACATTAATTTACAGGGAATGTTCTGTATTCTTTTTACAGACTTTTCCTGTTCTTCCATAAAACAATTAAATGTCTGTAAATTTACATATATGTGCTGTTTTTTAAGGGTTTGCCCTTAAAATTACATGCAATTAACCATCATTTAAGATTACAGCAATATTATGTGTTTTTGTGGTAATGTATTGTATTTTGTATTAAAAATGTACTTTTACATAAAATGTGATGTAATATTTTACAGATCTTGCTTGTTCATGATAACAAAGAAATGTAAGTAACTAGTGACTCAACTTTTATTTTCGGCCGGCAAGAGAGAAATGCTATGGAATGGCATTTTAATCAAAATTAAATAAAATAAAAAAATAAATAACATAAATAAATAAATACTGCTATGAAATAAATTCTCAAATAAATATAGGTTATAAATGTAGAAATATATAAATATATGTAAATATAAATATATAATTGAGTCAATAGATAAATAAATAGCTTTATAAATAAATAAATAATAATAAATAAATAGCTTTTTATTTTAAGATGATATTTTTCTTCATTTCAGGGGACTTTTATTTCATAATTCCACATTTATTTATTTCTGGAGACTTTTAGTCAAGTAACTAGTGACTAAACTTTTATTTTCACTGCAGGTAGATCATTAACCCTTTAATATAGAAACGACTCATTGAAATTGATTGAGAAATATAAATGTTATAGAACTTTTTATCCACAAAAACTGCAGCTCCTCTGTTTACTTGTGCTTTTTTATAGGGCAGTCTTTCCCAGACCAATATGGCAGCAACGTTGACATAAGATCCAGTGGCCACTGTGGCATGTACATATATATATCTATGGTTTTAGGCGCACAGAGATGATTTTGTCTGCATTTTTGTCCGATAAACAAAAAAGATAAACACAGCACACATGCTGTAACTTAATGATAACTTTAAATATACTAACAATTTAAAGTTTTTTCTGTAATTTTAAGGTCAATCTTATTAGTTTTCCATTTATTTGCACTTTTACATTCAAACTTTGTAATTCTGGATGCAAATGTAGCAAACTTTTTTTCATTACATCAAACATTCAAACTTCAAACAAAAAAAGTTGGAAGCACTGGAATGTATCTCAGCATGGTTTGTCACACAACAACAACACACAATCACACACAGGCGCACGCACACACTCACCGACAACACACACACACACACACACACACACACACACACACACATACACACACACACAAACACAGACACATTCAAACCTATTCTATTCTAACCTAATTTAGAGTCCTCAATTAATTAAAAGTGCATGTCTTTGTACTACTAATCAGAGTCCCTGGAAGAAACACAAGGAGAACATGGGTTGAAGCTGAACCCAGGCACTTCTTGCTGTTGTCTTCCTGCCTAGACTTTACTATGTGTATTTGTGCATGCAGCATATACAATAAAAGAAAACAGTACAAATTTGACAATGACCAATTCATTTGCTCTGGCCATCTGATTCCATCAGCTCAGGGAACCTTGTTCAATAAACTAGATCTTCGGTCAGTTTGCAAACACTAAAATATGGTATTCTGTATACTGTACCATGTGTGTGTCTGCGTGTGTGTGTCTGTGTGCCTGTGTAAACCCATAGGTATCAATGAAACGTTATCATACATTATAAAATTTTTATTCATACCCTACAAAAACATTTGACCTAATTGGTCAAAATGAAATAGTCTAAATAAAACTAAATACACACATTTCCACAATTAAGTGTTTCTGTTTTAAAAGCACCGTCCTCCAGCATTTAAGAAATGGAAGGTCTTTAGTTTGGTTTTAAAAGAACACATTGATGGGGCAAGTCTCAGATCAGCAGGTAACTGTTTTAGGGGCATAGATGCTAAAAGCCATCTCACTACACTTTGAAAATGCTATTGGCACATGGAGATTTCCAACGTGTGATCTGCTGAGATTGTAAACTAACAGTATGTCTGAGATGTACTGTGAAGCCAGACCAGCAAGTGCTTTGTAGACCAAGAGGAGGATTTTTTAAATTGTATTCTGAAAACAACAAGTAGCCAGGGAAAGTTTCAGAGTAGAGAGTTATGTGGTCAGATTTTTGGCTGGACTGCAGCAGTACGGACGCTGACTGACTGAGTGATGGAGTTGAGTTTTACTGTTAAACCTTTGGTCAGCTGAATACCATGTGACGTTAGTCATGAAGTTACACCATTGGTCTGTTGACTTGTTTTTACTTGTCTGGACTCCAGGTATTCACAGATCAGCAGTCTCTGTTACTGTTTTCTCCCTGTTCAGCTGAATGAAGTTTTCTGTCATCTAGTGGTTATTTTTTCCAAGCAGCTGACTAGGGAGTGTATGAACCCTATCTTTCAGCTGGCATAAAGCACAACTCAAGTCTCTTTGCTAGTTTCAGACTGAAGCAGTGCACACATTGTTTAAATTGACCAACAAAAACTTGGTCTTAAGTAAATGGCACAATATTTCGCCATTATTTTAAGGGCACATTGTCAATATGCACCTACTTAGGTGGGTGCACAGCATGCCTGTTTAGCACAAGCAGAGTGTGCATAACATGAGCTTTAGATGTTTGATGTTAAGTCAGGTGGAACATTAGAATGTAGCCACAGAAGGTCACAGCATTCTTTGTTGGTACAGATAGTTTAAGTAACATTTGTTTAAGCTTTATTAAAGTAATGGTAAAAAAATAAAAATAAAATAAAAATTATACTTTTTTAGCTTTACAGTGAATCGTAGTGTCTCTTGTTATTTCTTTTTCCCCCCAGATGCACCAAGGATCCAGCTGATTACTGGCAATTTGAAGGTGGATTTTTCTTCATCTGCTACATTGTACTGTCACTTCTGGTATAGATTTATTGACCCCTGTGGTATATTTTGATTTTACTTATTAATACATTGTATAGTTGGGATTCTGACATAAAAGATAATATAATGTTTGTCCACATATGTTGTCAGAACTATATGGAGAATATTGTGGAAAAAAAGATAAAATTAGAAAGCTAAATTAGAAAATAAAAGCTAAAAAACAACAGACCACAACCCCCCCAGCTCCACAGCCCACCTCTTTCAGAGGTGAAATGAGGAGAAATGTAAGAATGTAAGTTTCTCTGCAGAAACTTTATTGATGGTGTTTGATTGTAATAAATTAGGAAAAATCTGTAAAATAACAGCTTTTTTCTTCACAACTATGAGTGGCATCACTGTATTAAAGGTCTTTGATCATAATTTGAAAAATCTGTAAAATAACAGATTTTCTGTGTAGAAACATTAATGAAACTTTTTGTAAATTTATTGTTTTTACACTTTATTTGAATTAGGATATTTTACTTTAATTTTACGGTTTTTGTTTGGCAGCCACCCATGTGTCATTTGACTGTTTTTTATGCTTCTTTTTTTTTTTTACAGTGTATATGCTTCATTATTTATTGTATGTGTAGCTTAAATCAGAATCTTCCACTTATGGTACATGATTATTAACAGAGACAAATTAACACCAAATCACAGAAACACCACAACAAGTACATGGAATTTGATGGCAAGCAAATGGGCCACAAACACACATTATTTTAACAAAGTGTGGGTATGACAAAAAAAGGGCAATAACCCACCAGAAAAAGAAAGCCATCTTCTTCAGGCAACAGATTCAAGACAACACCAAAACAAAGTCCATGCAACACTGAGGGGACATCAAACCTCTGGGCCAGGGACCCAGAAATAAAGGAAGAGTTCTAAGTAACAGCAGAAAATAGAAACTGAGATTTTAACTCCTCAGAGGTAAAATAAAAATAAAATAAAATAAAACTTGCCATGTAGTTTGCTGTGGTCACACTCGGGTATGCAAGATCAAAACGGGTAACCAGTGCAGGCTGCAGGTAAGAAATGAAAGACAAGATCACCAGCCAGTATAGAGAGAGACAGAGAGACCCAAGCCCAATGTATCAGGATGAAAAAGCATTAATAATGGTTACCCAATCACATGTTGAGTGGAGGGGAAAAGGAAAATGTTCAAACAGGTTAAGATTGATGAGGATGGGTGTAGTGGATCACACTGGCTTCCTGAATTATTTCAGTTAGTGAGGAAGAACCTCATTAGTTTTGTAGGAGATTGTCACCTCACAGACTGACTGCACATGTGCAAAATAACATGATCATTTTTGCACTACTGAGACTGAAACTGATTTCTAAAGCAAAATAAAGGTTAACAAAACAGAATAGCATTTGTGACAACAAACAGATATCAGCAGTGGCTATCAACTTTGCTACTACTACAAAATATCACTCCTCTGCAGCATACCTGTCCCCACCTGCTAATTTAGCTTTTCCTCACTGCTGTGTACTACATTTACATAAACAATGATCACACTAACACACATGAAGATCAACCAGTTTCTTACCTACATTTTACAATGTATGACAATGGGTCAGATGTCATTGATAATCTGCTGGATGACATCACAGCACCAGATATAACTTTAAGCTACACACAAAGCTAAAGCACTTGGAGCTTATGGCAATAGATGACTGTGATAGTTTCTAACATGTAAACAGGAAATGGTGAGGATTAAAGCATGTGGTCTTATATTCAAAGACTAAAGCATTAACATCATCATCTAGCAACCACACTACAAGGAAAGCACCATGCTCAATCACATTTGATCACATTAAATTTCTGCTACTATGCAGCAGGTTATAGTCAAAGGTCTCCATTGATTCAAGTCAAGGAAAAGCAGTCAAACAAATGCATTCTAATATCATTTAATACACAATGATTTATTTTGATTAGAATCTAATTTAAAGGTCAAAAACTGTTCTTCAACAGCAGATGCTTTGAACACTCACATTAGGAAGATTTATTTTTTCTGTATATGCCACATCAGATCAGATCTATGACAAGGTTGTTTATGACATTACTAAATATATTATATATATTTTTAAACCATCACTACATTTCACAGTAAATAATGTCAAACTACACATGATGAGAATATTAAATGTATAATACCTATAAAATTTAAACTAAAATCATTCTGCAGGTGCACCTCATTGTTCTACCTGTGAGGTAAAACACAGAAAACATACAGCCAATTCATTCTCCATTCACTGAAATAACAAATGGTTTGCCGAGGATTTCAAACATTGCCTGAAATTAACTGCAGACACAGAGAACCTCGCTTCACCTCCAACATCGCCCTCTGCTGGTTCAGACCTTAGCAGAAACACAATCAACCAACAAACTGCATCTGCCAATGAAACTTCCTTTGATCTTTAACACAATGGCCACATTGACCTGGGTTATTTCACACTGTGAAAGTGAACTCCAGAGACATCAGAGAGTGGAGTCCAGGTCAGGGCACATACTAGCACTTCATGAATGAATGTGTGCAAGGAATGGTAAAGGTAGAGACAAGGAAGGACATGAAGGCAGCAATTTTGTCATTTCCTTCTCTAATGATGTATATAAAAACAACAAACTGACAGCAAGATTTCTACCAACAATCAGAGTAATACAACAAAAAAAGGAAAAGTAAAAGCAAAAGAAAGAGGAAAGAATAATTCAGGTCTAGTCTGAGCACATTTCAGATATTGCATCAAAACCTATTCTCTGAAAACTCTCCTGAATTCAACCACAGTCCACTGTCTACTCACCCATCAATGCTAAATACACAAAGGGAATGATATGTGTTCTATAATTTCTCTAAGTATTGTGTATTTCCTCCTTGTTCTCTTTATTACCCAATCATCAGTTGTGTTACAAACACTACAAGTTGTTGTTAAGCACTCTCCCTATATATGCTTCACAAAACACAAAAAGTAATATGAACTTGTATTAAATGTACTATAAAAACACTGAGCATTTTGGGCCACATCTAAGACAAAAAAAGACAAACGGAGGAGTGAGTGGCTATGTTGGCAAACGTTCACAGCGCTGAACTGGGATGGAGGTTGGAGGGTCATGGTTTCTATAATGGGAAAGAGGTTGTAGTGCTGACCTTGAGAGGAGAGATGTGGGAATGGGACACGTAGCCATGCACATTTTCAATCTCAGACAGGTTCTTCTCGGACACGTGCACAAGCTCAGGGGAGCACACTTCATTGGGAAGCTGTGGGAATCCCTGGTCAAGAGGCGGCGAGTCTTCTTCGTGGTAGTGGTACTGCTGCGAGTGGAGAGGCAGAGAGAGAAAAAACGGTGAACATGAGAGAGAAAGAAACGCACAAGTGATGAGATCTAAATCCTATAAGTATGTTATGGTTCTCACAACAGGACTAAACTGTGTACATCATGGTGGTATTGTTTTTTTCTTTCTTTTAAAGACAGATTGTTGCAACAAAATGACTTGTTAAATGACCTCAACAAAAGTTGTGATTTTGAATTTTGAGTGTGAATTTCAAGCTAAATATTTTACAAGCTTGGTCTTTATGGACTCCATGAAAAACTAAGTTTCATTTCAAATGAACATTTCAGACTTTGAAGGAAGCATTTTTTGACCCCAGCATCAGACGTAATGCAATCCAATACAACAACACCTGAGATTAGGGTCTCGAAAATGAGCGTGGAGTTACATTAACATTCTGACACAATGGCGACAGAATTTTCCTGTTACACTATAACCTTTACGAAGGTTTATTACAGGGCTGTAGATACAGATTATATTGTTACTGATGATGTTGATGAATGATGTTGTGCCTTCCTCTTTTCAATGAAATTTGTTACAAGTTAGTAGAGATATTTTGTATAATGTACATGTACAGTACATATGAAATGTATGTTAAAGGAAACTTTACTACCTATTCCAATCCAGTACAAGAACCTGACAATTTCATTTGTGATTTCTTGAATATGTATAATGACTTGATACCCCTGCTCCTACCAAACAGATTCATATTACACACAATGGATCCTGGGTTTGCATGCAAACGTAGTGTTGACATGAATAATGAACAATATAAGTATAGTGATAGTAGAGTCAACAATGGCTCTAAAGTGTGAGGTGACCAAGTGAATTATATGCTTCCCATTACAGTGCATCAACATGATGAAATCTCCACTTATCTTTGAACAGATCAAACATTTCACATATAAAACACTGACACAAATGCAAATGTCGTTATATGGTTAATCCGGATGATACTGTATCCAGTTTGGATGGGGTGAAATAAAACTACCCTCCTCCTCCACTCTCTCACCAAGGGAGCGTTCATCAAGGCAGGGTTCATGCATGGTGGGGGCTGGCCGTTGTGGGGTGACCCCTGTACTGCTGGTGGCCTGTTCTGGAGAGAGCAACAGGACCATATGTGACCACCAAGAGCAAACACAACAGGTGTGACTGAAGAAATTAAGTCCATTAACGATCAGTCATGTCCACAATCCCAAGTATACAACCAGCACAGCCACACAGAAGCAAACACATCACCAAGGAGGCTGAGATGTACTGTTACATACAGGTATCTGTACACCTGTACACACATCAGTACATGCAGGACAGACATGGTTAGAGTGATTACAAACTGAAACAGATACACACACATACACACACACACACACACACACACACACACACACACACACACAAACCCACAGGTAGTAACATATGAACAGAGACAATGAAGTAATCATAATATCATCCAATGACATGGTCACATACTCAAGTAAGATTAAATTATTGGCTGGTAGATCTGTGACACAGATTGAACTGAAGTATGACACAGTTCTTAAAAAATAGAGAAATACATATCATATCCTAATGTAAAATTTTAACTAAATAAAAGGATTATTACAGTTGCACGGACATGGCTGTGTCACTTTAAGTCAGACTCACAACCTTAAATTGCTACTAATGGCAATGTGACTTTGGAGAGGGACCTTGGCCTCAAGGCAAATATTCCCCAAATGATCGAGCAAAAGAAGAAGAGCCACTCTTTACACAATGAGGATGACTGGGAGAACTCGGACAACAATGGGTTACACAAATAGAAGTGATTGTCAATTAGAGAGTATGGCTCGCTGCATCTCTGAAAATTTGTCATTTTATGTTCATGATAGTATTTTGTCATTTGTCACAAACAGGAACCGCAGCCTGTGACCGTGCACAGGAGAAGAGGGTATAAACTGTACTACGAAGCAGGTTATCAAGTGGCTCAGTTATCCCCGGGGTTCTGGTTACATGCACGTTCATGTGAAAGAGGGTTGTTAATTATAAGCAGCATCGTCTGAACCACGAATTAAGTTTTAATAATATGATATGAGAAGACACGCTGATACTTGCCTGTAAATTCAGTTATAGCAATGTCGAAAAGTCATATTTAACAAGGTGAAATATAACTATTGATCACTTTTATTACCAGTACGTTTGAGTATTTTCTTCATTTTGGCTGATGACGAACAAACTGTTATGAGTATGTGATGCAGATTAAACAGTTAAAGTTAATGTCAGGCTGTTTCTGCAGCAGAGAGGAGAGATAGAAAATAGGAGAGAAGCGTAGCGTTGACAGATGACCAAAAGAAGGCCAGAGCTAAGAACAAACGCAGTTTACTTCAGCAGATAATGGCATTACAAAACTTCACTTTCAGTAGCAGCACCGCATAGTACATTAAGAAGTCACCATCTTGATTGACTCACTCTGTATATACAGCATTTCAACTAGTACCTGTTTAATGACAGTGCCGCCTAGTGGTATAAAGTAGAAATCATAAATGACTTAACAAAACATCTCCTCTCTCTGTAAAAGATTACACTCTCACATAAAGTAATTGCGAGCAGTAAAGGCAATCATAATAAGTAAAATCCTGTAGACTGTAGACTATGTAACTAAACACAAATATACCTAAATATTCTTGAGGTAGCATTAGTACAGGAAAATGGAAATAAGGTTGCTTCACAGTTTTACAGTTTGGTGCGCATTTTTGTGCCATAAAGGAGTTCATATGGTGAGGTGGAAGTTGCAGCGTGTGGCGTTGCACAGTACACCTGAAGCCAGTACATTACAGTTTCTTTCCATGGCTGTGACTGTTGGATTGCAGTTTGAATGCAACTTCTGAGGGCACAATGGAATCTTTCAATAGCTCCATTAGCAGCTGGATAGTAAACTGATGTTCTGCTATAAGAGATACCTTGGTTGTACAGGAACAAGGCAAAAGCTGCAGAAGTGAACTGTGGACCATTGTCCGTGACGATGTCCTCTGGGTTACCATGACGACTGAAGACAGGTCAGGAAGTGAATAACATCCACAGTGGTGGCAGTATGTGAAAAGGCAAGCTCAGGCCACTTGGAATAATAGTCTGTCAGTGTGAAGGCATACCTGCAGGCAGGGACAGCTGTGTCAAAGGGTCCAACAATATCAAGTCCAAGTTTCTTCCATGGCCCATGAGGCAATGTGACAGATTGCAGAGGAGCAGGGTGAGTACAGGAGGGTGCTTGCAGGTGACTTATCCCTTGGTGACTATCATGTGCAAGCGTGATCAGTGTGTGCCGTAAGGAGAGTGGTGCAATGAGCCTTGAGCCTCTGAGGATGTAGTTCCTTGACTGAGAGCTCATCTCTGATCTTGTAATATGGAGCCAGACCATCACTCACTGATTTAATGGAGGAAGGCCAACCACTTTCTATTTGTGAGCATAGGGCTGAAAGTTCAGGACAAGAGGAGCAGGTGAAGTCAAAGTCAGCCACAGGAAGGGAGCTGAGAGTAGCAGAAATCTGTGCCACCACTTCAGGTTCTGCATGTAGGGTGGAGTCAGACTGCACAGGCAAGGGAAGGTGTGAGAAGCAATCAGCCGTATAGTTCTGGGAACCTGGTCAGTAGATATCGTAATCAAAACAGAGCAAGCGTGCAGACCAGCAAGCAACACGCATTCCAGCCTGACCAATTCCTTTTGTGCTGAGCAGTGTTGTTAATGCCTGGTGGTCTGTGTGGAGAGTAAAATGACGTCCCCACAGAGTATTTCGGCTCTATTTCAGTCAGTGTGCGGGAAGCAAAAGCCACTGGCTTCTCTGTGCCATCAGGCTGTACTTGTGCAAAGACAGCACCAAGTCCATAATCACTTGTGTCTGTGGCTATCACAGGGCGTAGAGAGGGGTCAAACAGAGCCAGTGCCGGACTGTCCACAAGGAGTTTCTTGACTTCCTCAAAACTGTTTTGTGCTCCAGGACTCTGTAAAGGTGTCCTTGTCAGTAGCACATGCACACATAGGGGCCACAACTGTTGCAAAGTTAGTCAAAAACTTTGAGTACCACAATACCAGGCCCAGAAACGACCTCAGGGTAGCAGCATCAGATGGAGAAGGAGCTTCAAGGACAGCATCAATGTGCTCTTGGTCAACACAGGAGGAAGGACAGTATTGCCTTTAATGCAGAAACGTAGGAATGCTCACTGAAAAACTCTCAGCGTTGACACAGATTCAGTCTTTGTCAAGATGAATAAAAAAATTTAAAAAACTGTGTGTGTGCAGCTGTGTGTCTGGAGTGTACATTGGCTCAACATGTTTGTGCCTGTGTGCTTTGTGCTCACAGGTAGGAGTTTCATTCAAGCTATTGAATCAGTTTTTCAATACACTCTGTAATTACTTTCTTCCAACAGGATTAATCAGTAGATGGCAGGAGATGTGTTGAAGGGTTAGCCTGACAATGCGGGGCCTGGATGCAGCAGATGGGCCTATTCTTTTATCAATAGGTCCATTTCTATTGCCTCTAGCTGCTAAGATACTTATTGCCAGGAGAGTTTGTAGAAACACGTGATGCTGAGTAGCAGACAGTGCTTCCCTCAGTTCTGGCTCTGTTGCACAGATCGGTGTTCAACAATAAATGATCATCTCTGCAGAGAGTGAGGCTATTACAGAACTTAAATCCAATCAGGATATCATAATAAAACAAGCTGATAGAGGAGGTGCCACTCTGTTACTAAATACAACAGATTGTGTTACTGGAGCTGGGAGACAATAAAGCAATTAGACAGTCTAGGAATTGTAAATTCTAATTCTAATCCAGTTTATGAAAGACAGAGACAACATATCGAACAGGTCATTAGGCTACGTTTGAACTGGATAACTAAAGCTAAGGGCAACTTTATAAAGCTGGAACACCCCACAGTACCAGATCTTTACATGGTCCCTAACATTCATAAGAGTCTCACTAATCCTCCAGGAAGATGAGTTTATGATCTAAACTGAGTCAGTTTGTTGGCTTCCTCATCAAGGATGAAGTTAAAATGTTCCCATCTCATGTAGCAGACACACAAGATGTAATAAAATTATATAGCTATAATACATAATTTCTAGTACTATTTGACATAGAGAGTCAGTACATGAATTCCACATGGAGATGGTATTGAAGCCATACAGTGCTTCCTTGTGGAACATAAAAACAATGCACCTGCATTAATGCTGTTAATGTTGGACATATTAATTTTGATGAAATAACTATTCATGTTTAACATGCATGACAGTGTACCAGTACTGAAAATACTGGTTCAATTCAGTTCTGATCTTCTAAGATTAATGGACAACTAGTGTTGTCACGATACTAGAATTTCATACTTGATGCCGATAGCCAGGAAAATACTCTATAAGATTTGAACAATACAAACAATAACATCAATGACAACACTACTTTTAGGTTGTCTGAGGTAGTGCAGAAAAAAACAAAACAGTAACCTTACTGTAAGGTGTACATATATGACATGCAAATGTATTCAGCAACAGCCCTGTTTATTTTGCTTCTGGTGACTTGGCACCATATTTTCGTTGCTGATCAAATAGAGTTGGTAGGGTAGGCTGCCACTGTTTCTGTCTAGTTGCCGGTCGACTTTTCTCAGCTCAGTGTGGGACTTTAAGAGAAACACTTTTCAGACACAAATAATTGTGTTATCCTGTTAAATTAACACTGTCTATTAGTGTTACAGACGGGCAGGACTAATAATGTTTGCTGCCTAGCTCCAACATTAACGTGAGTTGTTTTATTATTAGCCACTAGCTTAATGATAACTTAACAGACAGTTAATGTGGTTATAGGCTAATTGCTAATAGTTAAACAGCTTGCGTTAACGTGTGCTGCCGGCCAGGTAAGAAAATGATTGTCAGCATTCCTGATGGAAAGTTTGTGCGATTGAAACTACATAGCACCAAAGTGTCCGATTTTGAGTCCTAGACCGAGGAATGCACTTTTGTGTGCAAGGCTATGATAACAAAACTTTCAAGAATGCCATAAAGTTACAAAGCAGTTACTACACCGTTCCCAGAAATCACCAGAAACTCCTTTATACCAAAATATGCCAACATCTCTGGGGAGATTAAAAACATTGTAAAAAAAAAAAAAAACACAGGGAGGTTTTGAGATGTTTGCTTCCTCAAATCATTTTGGATAAAAAAGAGAAAAAATATTTTGGTGATTTGCTGGTTCAGTCCATATACAGAACCCATTAAAAAACAGTTGGTTCAATGTAGTCATTGCACACATTATTCAAATACTTTCAACCCTAAAGTTTTTTACCATCCACACAAAGGTGAAGTATGAGATCAAATAAATCAATAGAATGCATACATGGTATATACAAGCTTAAATTCCCATGTGGCCAAAGTAAATAACACCTAAACTGACAATAGCTGAGCATAAGGGAGCAATTAGAAAATGTAGACTGTACCACTGCCAGACACTACATGGACAAAAACATGGGTCAACTTCCACTCTCAAAGTTGTAGGTTCGGAAAGAGTCCTACCCAATCCAAGAGGAGGTGACATCAAAAAGCTACTGAAAACAGGCATACTGCATCCATATGTAACATAAGTATTCTAAACATAGCTACAACAACACAAACACACACAGAGACACACACACATGCAGGCAGTATATCATGCACTAACTTATTCTCAGCCATCCTCTCAAGAGACAAGGAAATGAGGAGGCCAGAAGCTGTGTCTGTCTGCTGCAGGGCTGTATAGCCAGTTCCCATACACAAATGTTGTTTCTGCTGGGTGTTGCTACAGGCGGAATGAGGCAGGTGTCTGCTAATTCTACTGCTATTTGCCTTACCATAGCAAATTTAATGGAAGAGAGGAGAGGATCCAAACATAGAAACTACAAGCACACCATATCTGAAATTATACTCTTCTTACTAGGGATGGGTACCGAAACCTGGTGTTGTCTCTCTCTCTCTCTCTGTTAGGGGCGGGGGCAGCTTTGTGTCATACACCAGAACACATTGCAGCACAGAAACACCAGACCCTGCTCTTAGGCATGGCAGAGAGAGCTAAAAGTTTTTAAGTGCGGTTCAGTCTTTTGGATGTAGGAGCGGAAACACGCGCAATCTCTTGAAACATCCAGTGAAAGTCTGTTACACACAGACGGAAAAATGTACAGTTACAGTTTTCAGCCAACTAGCTTGTAGTTATCCGTTGTTGTGTCATGTGTGTTCTGTATGCTGCAGCCTGGAACCACACACAGTAAATTAAATTATACAAAGATGTAATGATGAAAAGTAACCAATAGCCATCTGATTGTTATGGGCACATTCTTTGTTCATTTGTTAAGCAATGCTATGAGAAAATAAGCAATGTTAATTCTGTTCTTCATTTGTTTTGTTTTTTTCTTACAAAAAAGTAAAGAAAACAGTACCGTTAAAGTACCGGATGGATAAGTGGTATCGTTAAAAGTAGTAGTACCGTTAAATTCTTAACGATACCCATCCCTACTTCTTGCACAGTTAGCAGTTCAAGGAATGGGATTCATTTTGTGATCACTTGTGTGAGTAAAAACATCAGTGAATTTTGAGTCTCACTATATTATATATAGTTAAATGAATCCTGATTGGCTGTTAGGTATTCTGAGTACCAGCATCCCCTGGTACAGCACTGTGGCCAGATCAATGAGAGGATCCCTCTGCCTGTTTACCTTTTATACCCGTAACCTAGCAACAACTTTTATAATCTACCCCCAGCAGGAGGAAATGGAGCATAACGTATGTCACTTTATTTGAGCTCAATATCCATTTTCTTCATAATTAAACTTTCTCACTGACACCTCTGTGTGTCACTTATCTCCAAACGGAATCATAAAAATTAGGGTGTGGTGTACTGGCAATAACACGCTTATAACTATGCAATCCAGTGTGATGCTGCCTACTGATGTACCAGTCTACTATATAAATAATAAAATAACAATAATAACAGATTATTATTAATACATTATTAATTATTATTATTGTTATTATTATTATTATAACTTTACATCTCTGTGGAACTTGCATTGTGCTCCTTTCCTACCTAACTCTCTCTGGCTACGTCCAAACTGTGTTATAAATCGAAAATGCTCTCCATTCAGATGAGTGTTATAGATCTGTATCAAAAATGATCTCCGTCCATATCACACCTGAAAATGCTTATCAAATGACCATTCAGGTACACAGGGCATGTGCGAGCTGGTGGAAACAGGAAGCAGAAACACCACAAACGAGGAACAGGAAAGACAGTTGTAGCCTTAAAATGCAGAATTGAACATATCAACAGCTGTAAGCAAAGACAACAAGGTCAGTAACGCTTGTGATTCGTTGTCTGTGTTGCTTTCACCAGTAGTAGTCGAGGCTGATAAGACTAGGGCTGGGGCGGCGCGTCGATGTGATCGACGTAATCGATTACGTAAATACCTTGATTTACGTAACGTGCGTCGACGTATCACAAGGAGGAAGTAAGATGGCTGCACCTTGTCAGAGCATGGATTCCACCGAAGACTAAGCTGAAGCGGAAGAACCTTGCCCACAGTCATCTAACGTGTGGGAGTATTGTAGGCAGTTGGTCTTAGACCATACTATGTACCGAGAGAGTTCTCACACGTCATTGCCCTTGTTGTTTACATTCAACCACAAGAAGAGCCTGCAGTTGCGTGTGACGTCATTCGCGAGACTAACTTCTGTATGCACACTGTAATACCAGCAAGGACTGTATATTGCTTTCCAAACAACAAACCCTGGATCACCAGTAACATCAAGACCCTCCTCAACCAGAAAAAGGAGGCCTTCAGGGATGGAGACAGGGAGAAGCTCAGGTGTGCAACATGATCTGAAGAGGAGATTAAAGCAGGCGAAGGACAACTACAAAAAGAAAGTAGAGAGGAAGCTGCAGCACAACAACACCAGAGACGTGTGGAAGGGGACAAGGACCATCACTGGCTATAAAGAGAAGAACAGTCAGGCAACATCAGGTTATGTGGACAAGGCTAATGAGTTCAACCTGTTCTACAACAGGTTTGACACAGCCTCACCTGTTCTGTCTCCCACTGCTTCAGCTGCAGCTTCTCCTACTGCATCTCCTTCACAACCTGACACTGCAGCTGCAACTCCCTACATACTGGGGTCAAGTCTCCTGTCCTTTACAGCGGAGGAGGTGAGGGCGGAGCTCAAGAGGCCAAGTCCTGAGAAGGCAACAGGCCTGCATGGTGTTCGTCCGAGGCTGTTAAAGGACTGTGCAGCCCAGCTGGCTGAGTCTCTCCAGAGGATCTTTAACTTAAGCCTTCAAACAGGGAGGGTCCCGGTCTTGTGGAAAACATTCTGTCTTGTTCCGGTTCGTAAAGTAGGACGACTGGCTGAGATAAATGTCTACAGACCGGTGCCCCTTACAGCACACATCATGAAGACTCTGGAGCGGCTGCTTCTCAATCTGCTGAAGCCACAGGCTGAACATACACTTGACCCCCTACAGTTTGCCTACAAAGAACATATTGGAGTGGATGATGCCGTCCTTTACATGCTCCACTGGGCCCATTCTTACTTGGATGAGCCAGGTAGTTACATGAGGATTATGTTCTTTGATTTCTCAAGTGCATTTAACACCATCCAACCCCCCATTCTTAAAGACAAGCTGGAAGGGATGGGGGTGGATCCCTGCTTCAAGTCCTGGATTGTGGATTAACTGACAAGATGACCACAGTACGTCAGGCTGGGTATCTGTGTCTCAGGGACAGTGATGAGCAGCACTGGGGCTCCACAGGGGATTGTTCTGGCTCCGATCCTGTTCACCCTGTATACGGCAGACTTTAAATACAACTCTGAGTCCGGCCACATCCAGAAATACTTGGATGACACAGCTAGTGTGGCGTGTATCAGGAACAGGCAGGAAGATGAGTACAGGGATCTGATGGCCTTCAGTGAATGGAGCGACAAGAACTGCCTCCTTCTGAACACCTCCAAGACCAAGGAGATGGCCATGGACTTTCGGAGGTCTAGGCCCACCCTTCAGCCAGTCAACATTCGAGGGAAGGACGTTGAGGTGGTGCACACTTATAAATACCTAGGTGTGCACCTGGACAGTAAACTCAAGTGGTCCCTGAACACGGATGCCATCTACCTGAAGGTGCAGAGACTGCTATTTTTCCTCAGGAAGCTCAGGTCCTTTGATGTTTGAATTTATTTTGGGTAAACTTGTTGTTATATCAATTGAGTAATAAAAAAAATGGATTAATCAAAAAAATATCAACAGATTAACTGATTAATCGAAAAAATAATCATTAGGTGCAGCCCTAGATAAGACCCAATCAGTGAGCGACTGAGCATATCTACGTCATTGTTTCAGAGGTCTCTGTTTGTGCCCGTGCAGACTGCAAAGCAACTCCAGAGTTTTCAAACTAAAACAGGTCCAGCAGTGTTTTGAAAATCTCGAAAACTTGGAGTAGTATAGACGGCAGGTGAAAACCTAGCAAAAGTGATGCGTTTTAAAACTAGTAGTAGTAGTAGTAGTAGTGTGGATGTAGCTTCTCTCTGTCAACCCAACTGCCAGATACTTGCTCATGGTGCGAATTGTTGCATCTCTGCAAATAATATATATAATAAATAGCAGTGTAGACCTTCTCTACATGAAAGGTTCCATGAGATAACTCTTGATGTAAGTTTGGATGTCACCAGTCTCTCAATGTTCAACACAGTTAACAAAACAGCAGCACACGTCAAGAGCAAACTTCAGGCAGTTTTACTCTTTCAAAGCCAAGAATTACTGTATAAACAAGAGTGCATCACACAGCAAACAGTCAACCAGTCTCCCCCAAACTACTTCTGCAGTTTGTTGTATACAGCAGTAAAACTAAGTCATGGCACTGAGGCATGATGAGTGTCATGTGAATGAAGTGGAGCATGGCATTGATAACTGATGTACAATTTAACATGTAGTGAGTGATTAATGCTACAGGGAGAAAGAAAGAGAGAACCAGGGCGAGATGGAGGAGGAGGAGAAAATCTGATCACTGGATGAAGGCTCAGAAAAGACGCTTGTGAAACTAACCAGAAGCAGAGAGGATACAGTAGTGAGATTTATCAGAGCAATGCAAAAGGTTCAACTTCAGCGCTATCAAAAGGCACAATGTGACAAAGACTTAATGTTATTTTTGATACAGCCGAGAAGAATGATTTTTTCTTGACTCTACAGGTTAAACAAGCACCCTGGAATACAGGAAAGAATGAGGAGAGAGTGCACAAGATAATCTGATTATCCTTTGATTACTGAGACAACAAAAGATTATGTCAGTTTATAAAGAAAAAAATTCAAAAATAGGGTTAGAGCTTCTTGTTGACAGCTGCCCATAGTTTCTATAAAAACATACAGTATGTATGCTAATAGAAAAATATGATGTATTTGATTTTCTACTAAAATATGTTTTTAATGATTTTGGTCATGTATTTTAATGTTTACTTTCATGCAACGTAGATCTTTGTCAGAGATCCCGTTGAGATTTTTTTGGTATATTATGTGCCTACAATGCAATAGCATAGAAGACATATATTATTATTCTGCATACTTATTAGTGTGAATGCTATTATTAGTGTGAATGCTATTGTTCTTCAAATATTTATATCTTCTTCTTCTGCCTTTCCACGGTCTCTAACTACTTAATACTTTTTCATACAGAAACCATTCAACTTTCAAAATGTTCAGCTTGTTTTGTAGATTATCGGATGTATACAACTTTTTTCTTCTATTCATAATTTTCAAAATATTAAACGTTTTCTGCAATTTTTTTGCCATTTAAAGGAATGGAGAGACTGTTCAAATCATTGAAAGCTTCAGCGTCTTTGAGCTTCAACTACTTCAGCATACTTTCAGCTACAGACTTCATTCAAATTTTAAAATGTTCACAAGACTTTCAGCTATTAAACTTGTATTCAACTTTTGGATATCTTGTACAGTTTTATGTAGTTTTATGCAGTTTATAATGGGTTTGTATTGCAAGGAATGTTCAGGGCTAGAGTGGGAGAAGCTCTAAAATTCGTCTGAAAAAAATCCCTGTAACTGGTCCTTATGGCCACATATTTCAATTTTGACACATCATTTCTTCCTCATTAGTAGACAAATTTGTCCTATTTCATATAAAGTGACTACCTTAGCACAGAGACTAACAGAATTTAAACTGTCAGCCTCAAACTGATGGGAGTACCCTCCATTCAGGAGAAAACCAAAACTGACCCTTTTTTGTAACTCACTCCTATTTCTAGATTTTTAGCTTTAGAAACACCAAAACCACATGGAGGTGTTCAGGAGAGTCTTGCGGCACTGACCATGTGATAATTTTGCTGATATTATGTACTGTTGTGTATTAAATGGCAGAAGTTTGAGAGGTTTGCTGACCCTTTCCTCCCATAGATTTGTATGAGCTCTGTGTCTTCAACAGCCAGACTCTCTCTTTCTCTCACTCTCTCTCTCACACACACACACACACACACACACACACACACACACACACACACACACACACACACACACACACAAAGTCCAAACACAGAGTCACTAAAAGGGGCAGGTCATGACACTGAGTGGGGACTATGCATTAAGATCTGACTGGAATTGAAACGTTGATTATCAAAGTAATTTTTTATAATCAGTGTGCAGGCATTAAATTATGGCCTTTTGTGTGTTTGTTCAGTTGTGTTTGAAAAGCTGAGCAATTCAAATTAAGATTCTTACTCCAGATGAAGTGCTGTTCTTTTACTCCAGCAGCGTCATATGTTGACTCTTATTTAACTTATTTGGATCACACCAAGATGTTGTTCTGTGTCAAGCTGAGCTAAACATTTGAAGATACAGCTGGAGGAAATCTCACATTAGTCACTCTTCACAGTGCTTGCTCTTGTTCTTTTTAGAAAATGACTTCATTTGCATTTAAAAATTAACCATAATAAACCATGTTTCATTCTTCATCACTTCTTGGTGATCAACAGCAACAATTAATTCATTTACTTGGTTAAAAGCTGCAAGTTCTTATCCTGTACTGCATTGCCTCACAACATGAGGGTTTATAATATGCTCTAGCCGTGGGCCTGCCTGAGCTGTGCTGTGTGCAAAGTGTAAACACTTTCGTGTGGTGTTGCATGCTTCACTCAGAGGATCCCTCCTATCTGACGTTTTCTATGGCCCTAACCACCAGAATCACGAGGAGATGGAAATGTGGGTTGGCATGGCCGAGGGCAGATTCAGAGCCTCTGTGCAGATTTAGTGTGGAATCTCCTTGCGGTTGTGTGCACTGACCTCTTTCTCTGGCTTATATACCTACAGTAAGACTCTCTTCCACCCTTCTATGCTCGTTCTAATCCCTACAGACAGTAGAAGTGAGAGCTCAACTATGAAAATGAAAGAGCACCTGCCCTCTGCTTTTCTTACTTTTACAGTCAAACAGGCACATTTCTGTTATAATGTTTTTAGCTTCACTGTCAGGGTCTGTGAGGGGATTGAGACATCCCCCTCACTATACAGGTGTTTTGTGCTATAGAGACAACAAGATTATATTGTTGCAGTCTAACTGTTATAGCTGTGACCAATCATACAATCACAATATCTCTAACTTAATAGCTCATATGCTGTTTGTAATTCATTTTGTTTGGATTATTGTGGATTCTGTTATTTTTCTTTCTCTGAGCTTCAGTTCTGGTTGGCAAGTGGCATTGTCATGGAAGCATGCATGTGACATGCGAATACCCAATTTCCACTAAATTTATTGAACTGTACTAACTTTAAGTGAGGAGAAAGGTGATTTAATTTAGTTTAAGCTTGGGAAATTTGCCTGTGCTGGTAGTGCCCTTCATCTTACTCTCCTGTACACCTCAGCGCTGCCAGCTAATATCCTCGTGGAGTTTTTTCCCACCACAAACACACTTGATATTAGAAATGTCAATGACAGTCCTAACACAAAGCAGAGTCATACTGTCCAGAGAGCACATGGTTCATCTCTGCCGAAGGTCCAGAAATGTGTAGTAGATTTTCAAGATGGAGGACAGCGCAAGGTCTTCTGGTGGGTTTGCATTAAGCTGCAATCTCCAGGGCTGAAAAATGAGGCCAACACAGCCACTTAAGGCAAGCTCCAACAGCAAGTATATCCCCATAGACTTCCATGTTAAAATACCCAACTTGACAGCAGAAATAAACACGTTTACAGCCTGGTGCAAGAAACTTTTGGTCTCAATAGCTAATTACACCCTTCATGACAGCTGTGCAGGAGGTGAATTTTTATATAACTCATCTGTTTAAATTTTATTAAGGCTAAAAGTTCTACATAATTGAGGCCGTGGCTGCTTTGAGTGACGGGTGGATGCTGTCACAGTCCACTAGCTGTCTGCTCGGCATCACCTCAGCTAATTTAAAACACTGAACGTTACCTCTTGGCCATGTTTGAGGTGTTGGTGCCTTTTGGAGGATTTTTTATGCAAATATCAGATAAATAATTTGACATGTGCAGTTAATTGAATAACAGAACCAAAAGAGGAAGTCTGTGGTCCTGTTTTTTGAGCTGAGGAAATTCTTTTAATTAATTAATTTATTTGTTGGCACTAATTAGCAGGTATTGGTCTCACGCTCACTACAACTAGCGTGCTAGCTTAGCTCGTTAACTAGCTATATAGCCAGCAAATAAAAGTGCCTTGGGTTATTCTCCGGACAATATGTCCAGACGCCCATCTGTGCGCCCCACCTCTTTGCCTATTTTTGGATTAGCCAGGCGTTATGTGGAGTCAGGCACTGCCAATTTATATCCAAAATGTCAAATCTGTAAATCTTTGTGAGGAGCTGATTATGTGCTGTGAAGCTGTAACTATTTGTAGAGACATTAAAACGGAAACATTAACTTTAACCTTGTGAAAATTATATTTACATTAAGAAGTTCATAAAAATTGTATTATTTATGTATAGATGTAATTTAATAATGTCTCAAACACTTTGACATTTAATTACTATGGATAAAAGACACAATTCCTGTTTGGCATTATTACCCGCTAAACAACTTCTCCAGAGGTGTATTTTAGCTCCAGTAGCCAATAGTTTGTCTTAAGATATAATGTTAGTCCATGTTTTAGAGCCAATCTTATGCAGCAGTTTCATGCATTAGTGTCAGCTGACCACAGCACAAGTAAAGAGCTGTTATGGTACATTTGTGTACCTTTGCCTCTTACCCTGAATTTAGTTTCAGACAGTTTTAGAATCTAAACAGGATGGCATGAAAATATAACAAAATAAAATCATCCAATATTCACTTTCTGATGAATCTCACATCATTTTATTATATTGATCATTCATCCCTGACAGGGAAACAGACCATTATAGCACAAATCCAACAAAAGAGGAGGCAGAGGAGAACAATGAGGAGTGTTTGACTTGCATCACAGCACATTAAAGGCAAGGAATAACTCTGACCTGTCACTACCTTAAATGAAGCGTGACAGTACGGGGATGCAGAAATATTACAGCGGTTGTAAATGTGCCCTCATTAAGCCCCAGTAAGCATTAACACAGCTTCAAGGATTCAGACAGTAAAATAAAACTATTCCAGCTATGCTTTTCAGAAAAATATTGAAATAGTTTTTCTCACTCATTAGTGTATAGACAAACACAACTAACATCAGCTTCTCACACGTTTACACTGATAGCATCATAGGATAATCCTCCATACAGGTCTCTGAGTACAGGATAATTCTCAGAAGCTGGTCACTGATGTACCACTCAAAATGAGCAACTGTCAACATCACCATATTTCTCTGACGCGAAGAAAGTGGTCTGCAACCTACCTTGCATCCAAACATCAATGACAAAGTGTTGCTGGTGCAGGCAACTTTGCAGTGGCACAGCACTGGGGTGCACTCTGGGTTTTTCACTATTGGAGACATCCCTTCAAAAAAAAAAAAAAAAAAAAAAAAAAAAAAAAAGCAGCTGGACAGACTCTGCTGTGGCACCAAGCTTCACTACACGAAGATCAGATGAGATCAACTACAGTACAACTGAACTAGAAAGCTGGAAAGAGTCTTCAGGACAGCGTGGTTTTTCATACAGGCTTTTTCTTACACACACATATACACACACATACATACTCTTCTTCCCACTCTCTCTCACTCACTCTCTCTCTCTGCGTGCCCACTGTCTCTATCCATCTCTCTCCCCCCTCTCTTCCCACTTTGTCTCGATCACCCTAACCATCCTCCTCCTCCTGTCAAGGCTCATTTCTTTGGAAATGTAACTTATCACCAGAATAATAACTCATATTTATCCTTAATTAGTGCAAATTTGCATTTAGAAAAGAAAGTATTGTCACTGATTTTGTTTTATTTACTGTATAACATGCATGTACAGTATACTAACTATTTAGCTTCTGTGCACATAGCATCAGATCAACATCTCTCTGTTGATGTTCTATGGGCCGCAGCTGGGCAAGCTGTCACAGACATATTAAAACTTCAATCAGCAAATTTCATTGTCAGGTTTCAAAGCACAATGAATCTCAGTGATCACAGCAATAAAAAACTAAATAACATCTTAATTAGATTATTGATATATATTCTCAAGCATGTTAAAATGAAGCTGTGTGAAGTCATTAGTTAATGCCTACCAAAGCGATGCATTCATGTGCGCTTGTATAAATGTGAAAAATGGCCTCCCAATCGAAGTCATAAAGAGGAACTTTTCAAGGAGGCATATCACTAGTCAGAACATTTTGCCTAGCTTCCCTCATGTGGTGATATTCTATATTTTACTTATTATCAACTAATCTCCTGTGCAGACCCAAACCAAAAACTAACAGATCCTTTCAACAAGTAAGATGTATCCAAAGGCTCATGCAGTATATCTCGTTCCTGTGAGCCACAGAGCTCCATTGTTTCAAGAAACTATTAAACACACATCAGTTAACCACACTGTTTCTCTAGGTGACATTTCCTTCATCACCATGAATGCACACACTGTAGTTTCCTACAGTGTATTAATCCACCACTGAAAATAGTCCCCAAAATGTAAACTATACTTGTGATGTACTTGAAGTCAGATTGAAAGACACTGACACAGTGGATTCGTGGACAGTAAAAAACATAAAATAATGGCAGCTTTGTCCCTCAACCTGGCCAATATTCCTCCATTGCTTCAACACTCTAAGCAACTATACAACATCTGTAATTTAATTCATACAAAAGTCTCTGTAATTATCATCACACTGCAGCTGTTATTTGATTGATGAAGTGTTGCCAAACCAAAAAAGTCTGATAACTTACACATAATGTCAAAGAATTATACTATAAATGCCCTAACAGAAGTTGATCTGCAATAAAGCTAAACCACTATATCCCCATATAGATGATAGCTTCTAAGATTGAACTTTTAAGACCTACTTTACCTATTACCTTTTTGAGACTCTCATTTGTGTCTGTGCTTCTGTGTTTGGCAGTATAAATTGCATAAGGTTTTGTACAACAGAGCCAATAATTCCACTTTTAATTTGAAGGTTAATCAAAATTGTGGAGAGGCTGATTGTGTGTTTCTGTCAACATGTGTGCACGTGTGTGTGTGTGTGTGTGTGCGTGTGTGTGTGTGTGTAGCAGTAGAGCTGCCCAACAGAACCGCTTTTACTTGGTTGAGACTCTTATTTTGAAGGTGAATATCAAAAAAGTAAGATGGGGTTTATACGTGTGTGTATTGTTGTGCGTGCCAGTAGAGCTGTCTACTGTAAAGCCTTCGAAAATCTTTTGTTACCGAGTTAAGACACTTATATAGTTAATATCCATATGGTTTTGATGGAGTTTGTGTGTCTTTCAATGTATGTGTGTGCGTGGTGTTGGGAGCTGCGTAAGCTTAACCTTCAAACAGCCCTTTGAAGTTGTCAGGACTGGCCAAAATGACCACAATAATGGTTTTTAACCAAAATTGTTCTCACAATTATAAAGACATGTACACACACGGAAAAAAAACACATCAATATGCACACACAAGTACATGCAAATACATGCAAATACATGCAAATACACCGTGTTAATTTATCTTACAGTTGCTCTCATACCTGAGTTAAAAGGCTAAGAATTATTGAGTCTAATTAGCCAATCAGAATCAGCTTTGCCCATTTCTGCCCAGTAACACCTGCTCCTGAATTTGTATTGAAGTCAATGGCAGAGGTGGATGGTACTCCCATCACTGTAAAAGATGTCAAAATGAGACCAAAACTGGGTGATGCATGACAGAGTTCGCAGTTAGTTAGTTAGCAGTTAGTCAAGTCAAATAAATTTTTATTTGTATAGCGGCAATTCACAACATAAGTTATCTCAAGGCACTTTCCAAATAGACCTTCTCTTTATAATATTATTTGCAGAGACCCAACAATTCCCACCAAGAGCCAGCACTAGGCGACAGTGGCAAGGGAAGACTTCCTGTTAAGAGGCAGAAACCTCGAGCAGAACTGGACTCAGAGATAGAGAGAGAGATAGAGACCAAGAGAGACAGCAAGAGAGAGCACAGAGGAAAAGAAAAATAACATGCAATGATAGCAATATAATAACAGTGATAGTAACGGCAGTAACAGCAATAGTAATGTAATGGCAACTGTAGTGCTCCTACTGATAAAAATAGAAATCACAGCTAATAACATTAATAATTATCATTATGAATTAAAATAAATTTTAGCACGGTTAGCGAGCAGAGCTATGCCTAAAGATAGCAGACGTCGCTGAAGATGTAGGAAATATCACAATCCTCTACAGTGAAGTTACAACACCATCACCGAGCGAAAGAGAGAGAGGAAGAGAGAGACACAGAACCAGACTAAAGCTCAAAGGGTCAGATCCAGAGGATCAACCAATGGACACCAGGCAACTGGAGAATATAGGCAAAATCTCCAGTTTGTAACAATAAGACTCTGTCTAATGATATTTGATTGTTTCTTATATAGGACAAGTAACAAAAGGACTGATTAACACTAAGGTGTGAATCCTGGCCTCTCTGTGCCATGTATGAACACACACACACACACACACACACACACACACACACACGACACAAACATCACAAGAGCAATTCATTCACGAATCGCCACAGCAACACACAACACACACACACACACACACCAAAACGTCCCTTCCTCTGTCCCTCTCTAGAAAAGAGTCATAAACTACAACCCACATTCCAGTCCTGGGTAGTGACCAGCAGAATCTCTTCACAGACACAGATCTAAGGAAGAATGTAAATTAAATATCTAGCTGTTCTGTAACTCATGAGATGTTCCTGTGCAATAGTTTAATCCCAAACATCTATCCTATAGAATGTTTGAAATGTAACATGTAGATTTTAAGAGAATGTCCTTCATGTGACCATACTGTCAGCATCCTTCACACGAGGTAACACACACTACATGACATCCAGAATGTCCATATTATTATTATATTACAGTCAAAGAACTGCTGTGTAATCCCACATTTATAGAGAGTAGAAAACTCGCGAGATGCTAAGAAGGAAGGAGATGCGAGAAGCGAGAAACGAAGCTAAAAGCTAGAGGCTGAAAAGCTGAAGCTAGAAAGGATGCAGAAACTAGGAGCTGAGAATTTTGCTCAAAGCTCAGAGTCCCGGCTCAAAGCCCGGCTCTGTAGCCATGTAAACTCTTAGCTCTAAGCTGCTAGCCACAAACTCATGGCTCTTAGTCATTTTTGCACTTTTTGTGTCCTTTATTTTTCTTTGCCACAAGCTCCAAGTAACATTATTTTTGTCTACATGTGCGATCTTTTATTTTTATAAGCCAAGTCAAGACCAACTGAACCAAAACAACAGAACTGCCTCAGAGTAATTTTGTAACTTTGTAACAAGTTTTTCTTTTTGAAGATTTTGACAACTTTAGAGTCATCTGGTCAACGCCAGTCTCCTCTAAAGTTATCCAGCCAAAGTGAAGAGCATTAGAGTTTATTTCGCATCAACCCGCAAGAGACGCCGGCAGATAACACCTATGCACAACCGCCTGCAGAGAAGCTTACCAAAAATCAAGAGTGCCTGAGACAGAAAGTCTCCTGGCAAACTCCACCAGAGCTGAGACACCGGCAGAATCCGTCGTTGTCATAATGGGACACGGCCTCCAGGAGAATCCACCTAGATCCCACGTCTCCAGAGTTACCACGGCAACCACAGCCACCTAGGTTCCAGCCGAGGGTCTCCAGCTACAGCGCAACTCACAGTAGGCCAGTCTTAACCTTCTGCTCATGACTGGGTTGATGTCGAAATATAGCAATATTTAATCATCAAACCTAATTCGTAGATGTAGTATCATTAGCTGTATAGTCATAGTGTATAGCCATAACATATTCTCTCCCACCATTGCCAACTCATCACACTGCTCATTTCATTATTATCTTCATCTTTATGATTATTACACCTTGCATTTACTCTGTAGATAGTAGTTTAGTTAATAAACTTCTTTATTTACACCCAGTTGTTGTCCTGTTGTATTTTTTTGACGTAGAGACTGGAGATCCATTGAATCGAGAAGTCATGGCTTCCGATATGAGATTGATAAATTTGGCAAAGTAATTCATTGTTGTCCTCCCAGAGGACTGGTGCCCCATTTCAACGAGAGTAAATTCATAATCTGTTCAAATATATAGCATCTTAAGGATGTCGTTGAAGAATGAGTCATTCTAGTCTGCAACACTTTAAAACAACCTTGCATAATCTACATGTAGGATATACATATTACAAGTCACATTGATAACTGCTAAGAGCTAAAATTATTTTCTTCCACACTGTTGCAATTAAAACTTTTACTAATAACTCATACTAATTATTATCATATCCACCCCCTCGCCAGCAGAAAATCACAGGCAAACTGAACTGAGCCCTCTGACAGACCCACAACAGCATGAAGAGGAACACTGCACACACCTCATCTGGCACTCAGCCCAGGTGAGAAATTACATTAACAAACCAGGTGAACATTACAAAACCACACACGTCACACACATTTACACCCTACTGGGTCTAACTACATCTCTTTGTCAGAATGTTAAGCTTCCTGATTGTCTGTTTGGACAACTGTGACTTCTAGTGTAGACTCTACTATAAAATTAATTTTAGTTTAAGTCTACATGAGTGCAGTGAGAGCATTTGGCATACTTAGCGGAAACTATCACAGTAAATAAAATATGTTTGCTCAAGAAAAAACAGACTGTGACTGTAACTTACAAAGTGCAAACATGAACATCTGTGCAAATAGAAATTCGATGTAATGAAAACATCTTTAGAACTGTGTCTTAAAACTCTGTTTTTCATATTCATTGTGTCTACGCTGTAGTGTCTTTAAAGGAACATATTGTGGTTTTCAGGTTTTAGACCTGAGCTACATATCATGTATTCTCACTTAAGATTTACTAGACTGACCAGTTGGAAAATTATTCAAGTATGTCCTGTCAGTGGAAATGCAGTTTAACACACCTGACAGTTGATACTGTATCTTTGACTTTGACTGTAGAGTCTGCTGCATGAAATTCCCTGTTACCAGACACTGCAAATCTGATGAAATTCTGTGCAGTGAAAACACAGTGCTGTGTATCATGCTGACTCAATACACAAAACAGCATGGAACCCTGCTGCAGCTATTTCAAAATTCTCTCTCACATGCAATAGTTCATTAGTCATCAGCCTGCAGAGGATGTGATCATTAAAAGTCAGGTGATTGTGCAATATTGTAGATGAGGACTGTGTAACACGTCTGCAGTAGGTGCAGGATCAGGGCCTTTGAAAATATCTTGGCAGCCACTCTGAAGTCCAGTGATATCTGAACTGAACCACTAGATGGAACTGTAACACTAAGAATATTACACTGTTCTACTTTCAAAATAGAACGAGACAGTAAGTAAAAACTCAATTTCAGCCCACTGTAATAAACTGTGACTGAGGTCAATGAAGATTAATTAACTAGGGAACCTGTGAGAAAAAATTCACCAGGACATGTTATCAAAAAAAAAAAAAAAAAAATCTGTAAGGTAAATGTGCGCATCCAAAATGAAAGCAAACACTGTGCTGTCTCACAGTAACAAACAAACCTAAGTACTGTTCGACTGTTTTCCATATTTCTATTGATTCTATTGATATTACTATTTTACATACATATTCAGGGGTGGGCAGTAATGACATACATTTACTTACATTTACGGTACTTAAGTATATTTTCAAAGTATCTGTACTTTACTTGAGTATTATTTTGTTTTGGAAACTTCTGACTTTTACTCCACTACACTTAAAAGACAAATATTGTACTTTTGACTATGAAGTACTCATTACTTTGAAGCAGCTTTTAGTCTATGGAATTTATTTTATTTTATTTTGAAAATGTGATAGACTATACACTGTGTCCATCACAGAGGAAAAAACAATCAAGCCAACTCCTACTCTGTCAGTCATGTTGTGCTTGTTGCATTTCCATTTTTGAACAGGTCAGCTTGAACTTGGCAGTGGCAGGTCTTTTTCAATTTTAGAATTTAAGAAAGATTCCTTTAGTTTTAAATGTTTGTTGTTTACCACGACCATACATCATTATCAATGCCGAAATAATAAGAAATACAAAAACAACAACAGTTCCTTTTGTTGATTAAGTTGTGTTTTTATAACCATTTCTATAGGGTTTGTATCATATTCCCAAGCTTTTTATTCTACAGGTTCTACAGTAAGTCAATGCTTCAGTAGGTTGTTGCAGGGTCATTAGGTTTTGTAAATACACTGTGAAACAATAGCCTACAACAATATGCTGAGAAAAATGTAAAAAGGTAAATGTTTTTTTTTTTAATTAAAAAAAAAAAAAAAGTACAAGTATTTTCAAAGGCAAGTACTCCATTACTTTAACTCGAGTAAAAATTTGACTGAACAACTTTAACTTGTATTGGAGTAATATTTGACCAGGAGTATCTATACTCTGGCTCAAGTAATGGAGATGTGTACTTTGTCCAGCTCTGTTTATATTAAATCAATCTTGGATTAAAATTGCAAGATGAAACCTCCACCACCACAGACCCTGTGATTCAGTAAACTGAACTATGTCACTGATGGATGGTTTATCACACACAGCACTTCCTCCACACTCAGTTAATGAAACAAAAAAATCCATTCAAGAAGAAACACTGTCGTACAAGTGGCTGTGGTTACGCATCAACCTGAATGCAGCCACATTCTTTTTTAATGTGAAAGACATCAATAAAATATATAATGTCTATATATTACAGGGAATAGAGATATGACACATCATAAATCGTAAATATAATTTACATTATTACAGTATTACAAAGCTAAAATTAAGTCATTAATTAGTTGTTACCTCAGTTGATTTCCTCTACACACTCTCATCACTTTTGTATTTTACAACACAATGAAGTAATACTTTAATGTTACAAAGATGAAGAAGGACAAGTTTTGTCTCTATTGTGTTGAGGATGTGGCTCCCAGGTGTTTTTAATAGTTTTTGGACAAGAATGAAGGAATAAGATATATTATGCACATCATGTTTATGGGATTTGTTTACAATAATCAAAATACAGAACGTCAGATTTAGTAAAGAGTTTGAGGGTTTTCTTCTATTGATTGTTAGAGGTCGGTTGGTTTGTTAGTTGATGTGACCAAAGGTAACATAAATAAGTGAATTTGTTAAATACTTTAATTTGAAGAGAAAGGAAATAGTCATGTTAGTGACAATAGATAATGTTACTGTCCTGGATGAAAGATGTGACTGAAAATATGATGCAGGGATTCATTATGTTTACTATGTAACAAAACTACATGCAATAAAGTTCATGGGCTGGGTCTCTTCAAATACCAACTGAATATTCCTCATTCTGCCAATTGGGTGAAAGACAAAGACAGCTAAAAGGCTGTGACAATGGTTTCTTTTTTCTGTCCCTTCAGGGGAGCTGTCTTGCCTTTCTCTTTCTCCTACGTTTCTACCTCTTAAATTCCCCTATGTCCAGTACAGAAAACCAAGGGGGTTTTCCCCTCCAAACAATACCAGCATTCTGACAAGAGAAAGGACGAGCCAGAGAAAAAGAAAGATAGAGAAGACAGAGAGGCAGCCAGAGAAACAGACCGAGACAGAAAGCATGAATGGGCTAGAGGCCACTTTACTGGCTCTTATAAAGGGAAGCCGTTAGACAAAAACAAGTGTAGTCAACATGCTTTTCCTCTCGTTATCACAAACAGTTCCCTTGCACAAATTAGACAGATCCAACTGACTGGTAACAGACAAGATGGTTCAGATATGTCAAGATGAAAACATCTCTCCAGCCAATATTTTGTTGTATAACTAACAGGACTAAATATTAGTAGTGTTTGGACAAAACTAGTACAGGACAGCAGACAGCATTCATGATGGCAGTTAGGTGACAAAAACTGCTACTGCTGTTCAACTACAATGTGACCAAGACCACTGCACATGGAGACTATCAGCGGTTTAAAACACACACCTGTCCATGTGGAGCCTAACTCCACAAAGTACATCCTATCTATCCTCCTGTGAATGACAGCTCACGAGACTACAGCTGCCACAGGATTCATCGGAGGATTTAGGATTTGTTGTAGCTGGAACTGTTATTTTGTGCACTGACATAAAATCTGTCCAAAGAACAAAACAACACGCTGCTCGCCAACATCATACAAAATCCTTTTTCTCTATTTCTGTAATGCTCAGGTGTTTTATGATGATTTGCATTATATGTGTGATGGTACATTGTTACATTTATAATACCTTAATCCCACACCTGGAGATTAAACACAAGATTCAGATGAAACTGAAATTAAAACTGCAAAGCAAAAATAAAACATAAGGTAAAAAAATTACCAATGCAACTTAACAAATCTTGACAGTTTTGGCATAATTTCTATCTGATATCACTGTGCACATCAAAGCAATTACTGACATAGTCTGGCAGGTGAAGATACACAATATGCTGTTATAAGCATACTAACAGTTCATGCAAATTATCTAATCCATGTCACTAGAAGGTCAAAGTGAAAGTGAGCAAGCCCAAAGTTATGCTCAGTACACTTAGTCAAAACTGCAGCAGGAACTCAATCTGTAAACTATGATGGATGTTTTCAAAAGAGCTGAGGTAATAATTTTAACATTCACCTTCATTTTCACTTAAAAATAAGTGAGTCGTAATAAACCAATATTTCCCTTTTAAAGGAAGTAAACCAGGCCTGTCATGGTTTACAGAGCTGAAACACAGTCGCAGTTTAATTTAGTTTTATTACATTTATTTGTCATGAATCATGAACAGGAAACATTAAGAGAAGAGATTCTTTATACCAGATTTAGCTACTTGCTACTTTCCATATATACACAAACACTGCAAAATGTACACATAAACAAGCAAATATATGTAAGCTGGAACCACCACATACTGTAACTGATTAATTTTTCAGTCAACTAAGCAATTAATTGTTTTAGCATGACATCCCTTCTTATAACATTAGCTGTTTTGAGTGTTAAGCAGACCTCCTGCTTCTGGTACACAAAAGGAGCTACTCTACCTCACCACTGCAATTTACATGTATAAATGATTCAGTGGCTGAGGGCTATGAGCCTGTATAGTTGAACGTCACTGTGGTAAGATTTCAGTGACAGACTGCAGTTTCAACCTCCTTAGCCTAGACTGCAGGGTAAGCTGGCAGCAAATTTAAACACACATGGCTATGCAGACACACACGTATGCACACCCACCTCAAAACTAGAGTCTCTCTACCACACTCACATATCACCTGTAAATACTAGACTAAGAATGGCCTTAAAGTCTTTCCTTACCTCCACACTCTTTTCTTTCTCCTCCTGCATGCCTGTGTATGAAGCTGTGTGTTTGAGTGTATGTGTGTGTGTCTGTGTGGAGATTTAACCTGCTATCTCCCTAGCTGAGAAGTGCTCTCTTCAAAGTACTCCCTGCTCTCCAGCAGCACTGACTAACTGCTCATTGTGCCGATGTGTGTGTGTGTGTGTGCGTGCGTGTGTTTGTGTGTGTGTGTGTGTATGTGTGTGTGCGTGTGTGTGTGTGTGTGTGTGTGTGTGTGTGTGTGTGTGAGAGAGAGAGAGAGAGAGAGAGAGCGATAGAGAGACAGTGCGAGTGTGTGTGCAAGCGTTGTCAGTTTTGTGGAACAGCAATGAATTGCTTCCCCATCGCTGCATCGGCAACTGCGGCAAACAAGTTCCCTCCCACACCCCGCCCCGCCATAGGGAGTTTAGCCAAGAGGGAACCACAGGCTGGATAGACTCTGCTGCAGCACGGACGATTCTCAAGGCAACACACAACATAGGACAATGAATGAAACCACAGGAGTAACAGCTCTTAACTGGTCAAAGTAAATCTTGTACAAAATTGTCAGTGCAGCTGCTGTATTATCTGCTTAATGGTATATTAGTCTGGTGAAAAATAAGCATAACCTAATGCTGCATTCACAATGTGTGAGTAGGAGGAATTTACATTTTTTTTCAGTAGGAGAAAACTCATAAATTCCACTTGCTGTGCTTGTGCATGAAACAAAAGTCTAATTTTCTAATCTCATCTTCTGCCTGTTTGTACAGTGAAACTTGATTAACAGTAATATGTCAATGTTTTTTTATTATTATTATTATTATTATTATTTATCCATTACACAGCCAACACTTTTAAACTGATTTATCAATTAATTCAAATTAGGAAGCATCTAAACATTAAAAATTATCTTGATAATGAAAACAGAGGGAAGATTGGTGCATGTACATTTATACACACACACACACACAACTGGTTTTACAAAACACAATCACTGGTAGCAGAAAATGCATGTGTGCATGCTGTTCAAAGTGACATAAATAAATATTGCAAAGTTTGCTAAATATTACAAATATTGCAGCCATCACAACAATTAACCACAACAGCACAATGGAATGGAAGATGTTGATGAATTGTTTCAACTTGAGAGGAATGACATAACAGCAACTACACTGTTTAAAGATTCACCCTTAAAATTACAGACAATCACAATTTAAGAATACATCAGTATTATACTATGGTAATGGTATGGCACTATCTAGTTAAAAGAGCATGTTAAATTAGAATTTAAGCTTTTGTTTTGTTATGTATAATCACATCCAGGGGTGACTTTTACTCCTCTACACTTAAAAGACAAATATTGTACTTTTGGCTCCATTTCTGATGTGAAGTGAAGTACTTATTACTTTGAAGCAGAGCTTTTGGTCAGAGAAATTTATTTTATTTTATTTTGAAAATGTGATTGACCATACGCTGTGCTGATCACAGGAGAAAAAACGATCACAGCTAACTTACGCTGTCAATCACGTAGTACTGCTGCATGTTTGAACTTGGCAGTGGCCTAACATGGCTACAAGATAAAGATGAGGCAGAAGATTCTTTAAATCCATCTATAAATTTTTGTAATTAAATAAAGATTCATTTTGTTTTAAATGCTTGCAGTGTTTAACATGACCAAAATTAATTTGCCATGCAACTTTAGAAAGCATGTCAAGGTATTAAATGTTTGCTTATTTCCAGATAAAGAGCTTTGTTGATTTGATTGTGTTTTTGTGGCCATTTCTATCAGCTTTCTGTCATATTGTACAAGCATGTTATTCTAAAGGTTCTACAGTGAATTGGTCAGTTCATTCAGTAAAAATAAAGTACTTTTGAATACTTAGGTATTTTTAAGATACTTTATAGATAATAGTGATAATAATAATAATAATAATAATAATAATAATAATGATAATAATAAAAACAATTAATAATAAATAAACAATAATTAGATTAGTCCACTTCCTTTGGCTGAGGTGTTATATAGCCTGATGGCAGTGGGAACACCTGAACCTTTCTGTTCTGCAGCGCAGTGAGTTGAGACGTTTGCTGCACCTGTAGCTGCTTCTCTGTCCTGCCAGAATGTTGTGGAGAGGATGGTTGGTATTGTCTAAGATGGCCTCCATCTTACATTGCATGCGTCTCTCCACAACAGTGCTGAGTGAGTCCAGACTCCTGCCAAGCACAAACCCAGCCTTTTTTACCAGCTTGTCCAGTCTCCTTGTGCTCATGTCTGACATGCTGTTGCCCCAGCAGACAGCAGCATAAAAGAGTACACTGGCCACCATTGACTGATACAACGTGCAGCATTTCACTGCAGACGTCAAAGGACCTGAGCTTCCCTTCAGGTGGATGGCATCCGTGTTCAGGGACCAATCCAGTTTACTGTCCAGGTACACAACTAGGTATTTATAAGTGCGCACCACCTCAATGTTCTTCCCTCGAATGTTGATTGGCTGAAGGGTGGGCCTAGACCTCCGAAAGTCCATGACCATCTCCTTGGTGTTGGAGGTGTTCAGAAGGAGGCAGTTCTTGTCGCTCCATTCACTGAAGGCCATCGTCAGATCCCTGTACTCCTCTTCCTGCCTGTTCCTGATACACGCCACAATAGCTGTCTTATCNGTGAGTCCAGACTCCTGCCAAGCACAAACCCAGCCTTTTTTACCAGCTTGTCCAGTCTCCTTGTGCTCATGTCTGACATGCTGTTGCCCCAGCAGACAGCAGCATAAAAGAGTACACTGGCCACCATTGACTGATACAACGTGCAGCATTTCACTGCAGACGTCAAAGGACCTGAGCTTCCCTTCAGGTGGATGGCATCCGTGTTCAGGGACCAATCCAGTTTACTGTCCAGGTACACAACTAGGTATTTATAAGTGCGCACCACCTCAATGTTCTTCCCTCGAATGTTGATTGGCTGAAGGGTGGGCCTAGACCTCCGAAAGTCCATGACCATCTCCTTGGTGTTGGAGGTGTTCAGAAGGAGGCAGTTCTTGTCGCTCCATTCACTGAAGGCCATCGTCAGATCCCTGTACTCCTCTTCCTGCCCGTTCCTGATACATGCCACAATAGCTGTCTTATCCGATTATTTCTGGATGTGGCCGGACTCAGAGATGTATTTAAAGACGGCCGTATACAGGGTGAACAGGAACGGAGCCAGAACAGTCCCCTGTGGAGCCCCAGTGCTGCTCATCACTGTCCCCGAGACACAGTTACCCAGCCTAACGGACTGTGGTCTTGTCAGGTAATCCACAATCCAGGACTTGAAGCAGGGATCCACCCCCATCCCTTCCAGTTTGTCTTTAAGAATGGGGGGTTGGATGGTGTTAAATGCACTTGAGAAATCAAAGAACATAATCCTCATGTAACTACCTGGCTCATCCAAATAGGAATGGGCCTAGTGGAGCATGTAAAGGATGAGATCATCCACTCCAATATGTTCTTTGTAGGCGAACTGTAGGGGGTCAAGTGCATGTTCGACCTGTGGCTTCAGAAGGTGGAGAAGCAGCCGCTGGTCTTCATGTGGAGGGAGTTGCAGCTGCAGTGTCAGGTTGTGAAGGAGATGCCGTAGGAGAAGCTGCTGCTGAAGCAGTGGGAGAGAGAACAGATGAGGCTGTGTCAAACCTGTTGTAGAACAGGTTGAACTTATTGGCCTTGTCCACATCAACTGATGTTGCCTGGCTGTTCTTCTCTTTATAGCCAGTGATGGTCCTTGTCCCCTTCCACACCTCTCTGGTGTTGTTGTGTTGCAGCTTCCTCTCTACTTCCCTTTTGTTGTCCTCCTTCACCTGCTTTAATCTCCTCTTCAGCTCATGTTGCACACACCTGAGCTTCTCCCTGTGTCAATCCCTGAAGGCCTCCTTTTTCTGGTTGAGGAGGGTGTTGATGTTACTGGTGACTTTCATCAGTCTAACCGGCAGACAACAGACTTTTCACAGCCTTTTAGCAGCGTATCAGTGACAACTGAGAATATTTTGCATTAAAGCTCCTGTAGTGCATGTGCTCAGTTCTTCTAGGCAGTAGCCTGAATCAAAAATTAGTAACAAATCTATTACAAGACTGTATTCTAGCTATTACTGGTGATGTGCAGTTTCATAGACTACATTTGCCTTGATGCACTGTATAGTCAGATTCTGGCATCAAGTTGCATGTAGTTAAACTGTACAGTGCAAATTACCAAAGTCTGGTTGCAATGAACAATGTCCTTTATAAACATAATTTTGAGTAGTTGCAGTGCGACAATGTTTGTTTTAGAATTGTACCAGATGTCATTGTTTCTGAATAAAGCTCTTTAATTCTCTGTTAACTTGTGGTACATGGTCCAACCAAGTGGCAACCCACCGTGATGTCATTGGTTTGTGAACTGCCGTTTTGAAGGCAGGAGTTTGCGTTTTGGCCGTCACCATTTTGTTTTTTTGAAACCGGAAGGAACCATATTTGGAGGAAAGGGTGGAGCTGGGGAGGAGTGAGGGGTGGATCTGACCCGATCTGACCCTGAGAACAGAGGACACTATGCATGCTCACCTACACCGGCTACCTGACCGCAACAGGCTCCTGGATATACCGTACGAAGTCGCTGCCAACGCAGTCAGCATTCATAATTCGGGGTAAACTTTATAGCTTAATGTTAAAATAATCTTAGAAGCTAATTGTATACATGTCCACATTTGGTAAATATGACATACATGAGGAGAAACCTTGTAATGTTATTGTAGCTGAAGTTACTGTGTGTAAGCTAACTGTGTGGTGTAACTGCTTGTATTAAAACCATAGACCAAGGGAAAAACATGTTATAACGTGTTTTAAAATTAGTTCTGTAAATCTAAGGTTACGTTACCGTTACCGTGTTAACAGTGACAGCGGGTTGTCAATGTCGGTAAGACATGGTTACTAAACGATAACGTTATTACAATTAACTGTCGTGTCTGGACGTGCTGTTAAAGAGTAGATCAGCAGACGTGTGTGTCCTGTTTGTTCATATTAAGTTTGGTTCAGTGTTAGTCGGCTAGTTTTGCAGCTCTAGTTCATTTCATTATTGATGACAGGAGTCAAAACATCTGTTAGAATGATCCTGTCTGTTTCAGAATAAAGAACATCAGCTGCGAGCTGAGAACCATCATGACATGCATCTGCACAATGACACCAAAGTAAGTATTAGTTTCTATTCTATTGTTATTTAATGTAAAACAGTAAAGTAGACTGTTTATTACAACTAAGCCAAGGGAATAATGTATTTTCAGATATCTGTGTGATCGTCTAATCAGAGTGCTGTTTCTTTTGTCTTTTTCTCTATACTGTACAATACAATATTGATATGGTTCCTCTCTATTATAATTTTTTTCCATCCAGCCAAGGTCTGGATCTTTGGGGACATCTACAACCTCTTGTAGCAATGATGGAGGCCCTGCACTACCTCCACCTGCAGTGTCCACACATGAAGATCTTCTCTTCCCAAACATACACACAGTGTCTTATACTGTATGATATGTAACACTTGTGGCCATAACATTGTTCAGTTTTATCAGCTATGCTTTTCCTTGTTCCCTACCCCCTCATTATCTTGTCAACATTTGTCAACATTTGAGTTCATATTTCATAGTCCTCAGCCATTATAGTGATGTACAGTATATCAGTGTGCTGTTCCAACAGCATCACTTTAAGGGAGATTTACGGGAGCAAATAAATATTAACTGTCTCACACATTAGGTCTCATGATGAATAATGATTATACTTGTTACTAAAAATTCTGTTGCACTTTTGATTCAACTACCTATTTTTATTATGCAAACTTAACATATGACAGTGAAATTCAGATTTAACTTCATCCACTGTATTTTTTTATTTTAAATAGTTGCAGTTGATTGTAAATTGTACACTACAGTATTTAATTAATCCAGTGTTGTAAATTGTTTAAATTAATGTAGTTTATAATGTCCTATATAGTTATTTATGAAGCTATTGCTTTAACTTTGTTGACGGTTTTTGTAGAATACATCTGGTATGAATTTTCACAACAGTAACACACACAGCATTGTGTGGCTATTTCTATGTTAGCTTTAATCAACAACATAAATACTAGACATGTTTAAATGGTACTGTCTGACAATTCTGACAATGAAGGATCTAAAAACATGCTGATATTAATTGGTAAATACTTTCACCTGTGGAGGTGGTGACAGTGCTAGAGTTAATCCATCACTTAATCACAGTTTAATATTTATAAATTCTGTTCTTAAAAGTGTTGCTACCGTCACCTGTCAACAACAGCAGAAATTAAGTTGCAGGTAAGAAACTGAGCCTGTGAATACTAAAGACAAAGAATAATAAACAAATTAATCAACAGTTAGTCTGTCATTTCATCAAAGGAAGCTGAACTTGGAGTGGTTTTCTAGCCTTGTCCATGCAGCCTCCCTTCTCCACAACCAGATGAATGGAAACAAATGGGCTGCTCCATACATGAGGTCCTCCTTCTGTTGGCACAGATCACTCAGTTTTCACAGTGTGGAAACCTTTCAAATGACAGTAAAAGACAAACACTTGAGTTAAGATGTGGTGGATCACAGTTAATCACAAACATCTAACAGCTGTCAGGATAGGTGCATGAATGTCTACTTCAGGTGAGGACTGTTTTGAGTATTAAATGAACAATCTTCTGTATGACAAGTATTTTTGTACACATTTTGTATACGTCACGTTATAACTTAAACTATCACAATATCTTGGTTGACAATGTATTAACAAACAATAACGCTGCACATTACACTAATGCATATCACTTAAACTGGATCACATGTACGAGAAACAAACCAAATGCTGTTAGATTAACGTTGATTAAATTCACCTTTTTGTTGGGCTTTGACTGAACACCTCCATGGGCTAACCCAGGTTGACACAGGTTATCAGCCCAGCGGTGCCAGGTACTGTTAGCATAGCAATTGCTAAGTTATCAGCTAACACTAGCACTAGCTGGCTAGCTCGGTTAGCAAGGTGCATCTTCACCTGAAATGTGATATTAACAGGGATGCTAATTTTGGCTAGCAAAAAAATATGCTTAAAACAAAATGTACTTACTGGAAAAAATTGAACCGCTGACTCCTCAGAGTGTCTTTTAGAACAATTGAACGCCAAACGACATTTTCAGGCAAACAACATATTAGAGCTAACATTGATGAACTGAAAACACAATGACAAGTCAAATGTCTTATCCATCGCTCTGGCCTCTATCCGGATTAATGCCTTAAACCACTCTGGTTTAACGTCTATTTTCTTTTAAATAATTTGAAAAATTAACATAATGTTGTATTGAATAAAACATGCTTTCTAAATTTACCTACACTGTAAACCTTTGATTTAAATTTACAGTGAAATCTGGACACTATTCTTCTGTATCGATGTAATACAGTGCCATATTGTAAACTGCAATGCAATTTAGTAGAAAAAAAAAAACATGATTACGGCACTTTCAGAGAATGCCATTATCTACAGGAAGTTACAGTAAACTTTACTGCAAACAGCTGAGCATCCTGGGAAGGTGAAAGAGAAGTGTGGGATCTAAAGTTTAAAAATAAAACAACATATCAAGATCTTGCTCAAGGGTTAGGGCTGTTTTCACAGTTTGCATTTTACCTTGTTGTTTTCTAGCTTGGAGCACATTTGCCAACCAGTGTCTGTCGCCACAACAGCACTGAGTTACTGAGTTTTTTTTTTTTCTCTCATGTCCCCTTAGGGCTCCATATTTATCAGAACCTGTATTGACATTAATCCTGAGCAGCACAAAAGTTGGCCATGAGAAGAATGATGAGATGGTCAAAAAGAAGGTAATGAATTTGCATGTAGTAGTAGTAATAGTAGAAGCTTCTAAATACCAAATACATATAGTAGATTCAAATACAGTTACATACTGTAAATATACAGTAATTTACTGTCAAAACTGTGACCAGTATTGTAAATACAAGAATACATACATACATTATCTAGTAATACACTGTAATTCTAAAATACATTGCCAGTTAATTGCTGTAAATTTACAGTCTTCCAGTGTACAGGTTAAATACCAGAGTGACCAGAGGGAAAAAAAAGAATTACTGTACGAAAACTAGTTCAGCAAGAATATCCATATCCTGAGTGGCATTACTGATTTATGTGGATTTCAGCAGAAATCAATGTAAAACAGTGCCAATAGATCACTCAGTTATTGATCACAGAGAACACTCATGGAAAGACAGTTTAGAAAGTGAAGAGGGAAGGAGGGAATAGAATGGGAACATTGCTGAGTCTTGCTCCTCTGCTGTGGAGGGAGGCAGACAACTAAGGGAAAGGAAGGGAGAACTTGTTAAATGTGATGATTCATCGGCCACCATTGCAGCAGTGAACCAAATTCGGTTCAAGGTCTGAACGGATATGTGCGTTTGTCAGGTCTTACTGGGATGCCAGTAATGTAATGATTGTGTCTGTACACCACAACCAAACTGACATCCAAGCCAGAAAGCTGATCCATCCCATTCACACAGCATCTAAGTCACCTGTGAGTCTGTTTAAAGCAAATGTAAATGTCATTACTGCCTCTCTACAGACTGATTTATCTTAGCTATGTCATAACATCCACCTTTGTTCAATCAGAAAGACAAGCTGCTGCATTAACCTAAGATCTTCTAGCAAGTGCATAAGCAACTTGTAACAATTTATAAAAATATACAACAGTGCTCAAACATCATGCCAGGGCCTATGGTTTTGGTCATAAAGTAGAAAATCAGCCCCAAATACTCATTTGCATCTTGGTGCAAATTTGGTCCTATTTTTAGGACTAGGAGCTAAAGCATCTGATCATCTTTCTTTAATTAATCCTGTCCCTGATAATATTTAACCTCATGTCACAGGCTTAAAAGTGATAAAGAAGATCTCTTTTTCCACTATAAATGGTGGATTTCCCAACACAGGGACATGATTTCACCCACTTGTCAGGGCATATAAGAAAGCATAACATCAGTTTGTGCCCAAGATGTGGTACTGTTGTAGGTATTATAAAACAACATGATTAGATGGGCTCACTTGGATAACTGAGTCAAATGACCCACTATTTTAATTAGTTTATAACATTACTTTGGTGCTTGATAATATTTACTTACAACTTATTATCCAAATAGTGAGTTGGTGAGTTAAGTTTTAGTCCTAGGTTGTTTTTTAGCATGATTCCTTAAGGAGTGATTCTGAGATGCTTAATAATTACATGTACACAATATGTAGATTGGTATGCCCTATATCAGTGGTCGACAACTGGAGGTCCATGGGCCAAAACTGGCCCACCAGCAATAATACTGATAATCTGATTTTTATTTATCTTACAGTATCAGAGTGACAGTTCCACATCAAGCTATGTTGTCCAAATAGAGAGTCTTCCCCCACCTGAAGAATTCTTATTATACTGTTATCCATGTAGAGAGTGAATGACAGACACAAACAGTCACATCAGGCTGTGGGCTGCACTGTAGTCCATGCACAGCGCCTGGGTCATGGCAGCAACAGTTACCCACAGTCATGTTGTCATGCCTGTCTGAGTATGCTGTCAGTTAATACATGTGATTCTCAGATTTCTATTTAGTTAGAAAGTTAGTTAGTTATTTCTTTTCTCACTTTAATGTGCAGATGTTTTGATTCAAAATCCAAAGCTCAGGAAATATCATCCATACAATTTATGACTTATGATTCATGACAACTTATTCACAAAAATCTGTTTATTTAACTTTAATTGTGAATGTCTAGATTAGCAATGGTATGAGTCACACCAGTGCTGATATTAAACACACAACAAATGCAAAAACATATCATATTTGGTGTTCCAATATACAGTATACTCATTTCATTGCACTCCGATGCAGGAGTCTATTTTATGACAGCAACTGTGCACCATATAAATGTTGTTGGGCTGGCAGCTATTACCATTGACCTTTTGCAGAAGTGAGTGATCAAAGCTGAGACTGAGACTAGCCTACTTAGAAATCTGCTATATTAGCCAAGGTTGTAGGTGGAGGTGACTACAGGGCTCAGCTTTGTGCTGATGAGTGCAAAGTAAGAATGTTGTGACTTGAATGAAAATGATCAAACAACATAATCAAATCAATGTTGTTAATAAGCATGGCATTTTGGAGACAGGATTAAAAACCGGTTATCGTACAAGCTCTGTCATCAGGCAGTTGTACTCACATAGCCGTTCAGATTTAGAAAAAGCATCCATAACAACAGAGCAAGTGAAAACACGTGCAAATAAAAAATAAATGGATAAAACATCACATGTGTACCTGTTTGCCTGCACTCATGCGGAATCACATGCACATCTTCCTCATCCATTTTCACTTCCCTTCACACAGGTACAAACATGCTCCTGGAAGTCCCTTACCTGCATGTCTGACCTCAGAGCACAGTAGCATGCAAAAAACATGGCAGTGTTGTAGCAACATGAAGGAGGCCGATGGATACTGCTAAATCTTCCTCAAGGATTAGAAACTAAAAGCAAAGACAGTAGCGTATGGTAGAAGACGAGGTGGTAGCATCCCTGAGTGGGAGGAACACTTGTCTCATTGTACCACACTAAGGCAGAAAGACCACTTTTTCTGTGGGGAAATTTAAAACACCAATAAAAAAGCCTTTACGTGATGCAAAGCTCCATCGCAGCTCATAGGCAAGCAGGTCAGACTGAACTGTCGGGGGGGGGGGGGGGGGGGTGCAAATGTGCGTCTCACACAAAGAAGAAGAAAGCAACCACAGGAAAGTCTGCTGGCTGAGTGTGATCAGCTTGTGCAGAAAGTGCTGGGAATGAAAAAGATATCAGAGAGAAATAGGACAAACGTGTAGAATGTGTACACAAAGACATGAGAGTGTGATGTAAATGATTTTTGGCACACTATGAGTAATGTGTATCTCTGTGTGCACTTAAATTACAGAGTATGTTTATTTCCACCATGTTGCACACCATCTTGGATGAAATATTTTTTCCTCTCATAGTACTCTCTCTCTCACTCACTGTTACATAACAAGCAGTGTTTCACACTGTCACCACCAGAGTGCTCTGAGGAAAAAGAGGTTTCAGCAGAGAACAAGAAAACTGAAAAATGGTGAGAGTGAAAGAGAACAAAGAAAAAATGACTGAGAAGTTTTGTTTGTGTACACAATATCACAAGTATTAATTATGGGCTAAAACTGTATGTAATACTTAGCAAACAAACGTTAATAGGAATTACTTTAGTTGCTCATTAGTTACTGCATCTTGTGATTCATCGCTGTGTGTATTGTACAACAGTTTTATTAACAGGGTTTCCCACTTCCACCTGCACTTCCACCTGATACAGTTGATGCTGCACGAACAGCAAACAAGCTAACAACAAGCTGCAGGCAGACACCAGACAGAAGTAAGTTAGACACCTGTTTCACCCGATACAGTGTGCATCAAGTTGAAGTTGAGTGATAAGACAGGTTGGGTGACTAAAACATGCCACCTCCTCTACTAGTTTCCTGTTGGAAACTCTGATGAGGACAACAATCATTAGACATTCAGTAATATAATCAATAATAATAGTAAATAACAATAAGAATTCTTATTACCACAGACAGTTCAGCTCAGTTCAAACTCATGACCATTTTACAACCTGTGATTCAGATGCAGTGATGGCCTGACAGACCAGTGTGAGTACTGTGGTTCTAGATGTCAGAATATTACAGTGTTATGTAGCAGCTGCAGCACCAGGCTCATCTTGATGCCACATTAACTTTGTAGTTGGCTCTCACCTGAGGTAGCAAGTGGATTGATAATGCTTGGTGTATATTTAAAAAAAACTTTGCAAGGTTGAATGAGTAAAGCAATGGGAATGAACCTGAGGTTGAAGTCATAAGGAAAGAGGTTTGTCCCAGCAGGTGATGGGACATACCTTAACTTTGAGCTTTATGTATGATCCAGTGCTTTAACATGGATGAGGTCCTTACACAGAGATCTCTTCT